>NC_031981.2:6278875-6599708 GCF_001858045.2 Oreochromis niloticus | reverse complement strand
GGCACCATACAAGCTACTGACTACTGTTCTGAGTTGATAAATGAAATTTCAGTAAAATGGACAAACCTGCTGCATCAATTTGATTTTTGAAATCTCTTTGAATGCAGCCCTCTGTAGGTTGATACTTTTTATTTTGATCAAAGATATGGCATGCGTTCATTCCTACCACGTTACCTTTCAAATTGTTCCTTTAATTTTTTTGAGAAAAATATTGTTTTGGGATCATTTTCACTTTTGATCACTTTGTGTGTGTCTTTTTTTTTTGTTCCAGGAAACAAAATGAAATTTCTTTCAAAGAAATAATACAACAAAGAAAGCACTGAAACCAGGAAAGTCTTGAAGAACTACTAATGTAACAAAGAAAAAAACAACCAAATTTTGTTTATCCTGATTTATGTCACTGAAAAAGGGATTTCGCAAACAAATTAATCCTGCCAAGGAAAAAATGCTGCTGTATGTCACACAGATGAAAAACCTTGTTGACCCTTTTTATAACAGGATTCTTCAGACATCATCAGTTTATGCATGTCTGGTTTTGTGTTTGGTGTGTTGCTGTGAGCTACATATGGCTGAGGAATTAACCTGGATTAATGGGAAATAAATAGACTGATTAGTAGTAACAGTGGTAGTCTGGATTTGAATATAAGTTAATGTGAAAGAAGCAATCGCAGTAATCTTTTAAATCCACCAGGGGGCAGTAGTATATTTTTTCTGTTCAGACATATTTTGACAGTGACTGACCACAAAATTACACCAAATAGCATTTCAGTTTTCTTTTATTCGTAACATGACAACATCACATGCACTTTGAATAAATATCCTCTGGCTATGCTGTGGTGATTTATTGTCTTGATGCTGTCATTTTTTTGTATTGCCATCAAAGCAAATGCCAATATGTCATACAACCGTTGCATTACATGTTTAGATTCTCAGTGTCATTTTTGTAAATGTCTTTTCTCTCTCTTCCTCCTCCAGTTTGCACATTTTCAAATGATGAGCTTACTTTATGGTAAATACAAGATGTATCCAATGACACGGTGCAAATTTTACAATTTCCGTTTGTTACACGCTGGGAACAAGAGAATCAAAGCAGAGGGAATTGCACTCACTCAACATTTGTGTGCCAGTTTTATAACATGAGTAATCCACATGCCACCAGTTCCCTAACTATTGGCTGATGTGTTTGTATGTTTGAAGGTATTTGGTTCTTTCCTTTTCTTTCTTTCTGTCTTTCTTCTTTTTTCTTTTTTTTTTTTACTACAAAGAGCCTTGGTTCAGGGTTGGTGGCAGCTTTACTATTTTAGTCTCTGAGTCATGGAAACAAAGCAGATCCTCAGCCCACAAAGAGGAAACATCTTTGTCAGCAGGAAAACATAACACAGGTGCAGAGCAGAGCATAGTAGCGTATTGTCTTAGGGATGGTGTGTTCAGTCCTTGCCTGTTGGGCATGCCTGAGAGCCCCTAACCTGTTACCTTGTAAATGGCAAGTTCACACACAGGCCCGCTGACACACTTGCTGATTCTAAACACAGATGGCCAAAGTGCAAAATCTATATTAAACAGACACACCAGACTTTAAAACCCACAAAGTTCACATTTACTTTAAATCAGTACTTGCCATTCAGCCTTTGGGGCTAAAGTGTAGAGCCAGTGCACAAAAGTGCCAAAAACTGCAATTCCTCATAGGTCAACTCTGAGAAACTACAGTGACATCACCTGTTGTTTGGTGAAATCCCATTGTGAAGGCTTGAGATAAACATTTTTGACATAATCTTAGGGTTTTGAAACTGGGTGTAGATAAGGGGCAGACATGAATGCGAAACCATATAATATTGGCTGATGACTTGGCAAACACAAATTGGTAGCCTATCCTATACAATGCTCCCATCTAACGCTTAGAATGACCATAATTTACTAAATGGACTGTCGGTCTTGAAATGAGCAACTGGCACCATCAGCTCAGCTGGAAAAGGGTTACTGAGATCCTGTTAGAGGGCAATAGAGGCCAAAAACAGTTTTTTCCTCTATTGCCTATTTTAGAACCCAGCCAATATACCAGTGATTTAGCTTTTTGAAATTTAAAAGGTTAAAAAGAAACGGAAGAAACACCTTAAAGCAAGCTATGAGTTTTTTTTATTGCAAAGTTTGCTGCACCAGAGGGCGCCCTGCAGTCCTGCTTTCCTGTTGACAACACGTTTGCAATACGACAAACACAACAACCAGCTCGATCCAAGCAGAATAAGGCAAAAAATAAACGAGTAGTACACCACATGTAACAATAAACCATTTTTACTATTTTTAAACTACACTGCCATATCTTGATATAGTAAATGGACAGCTCATTCACATCCATTTCTACTTTTCTACTTTAATGCGTTGTAGCTAACATTCACACTCTGAAGAGTGTACAAGAGAGCAACTTGGGGTTCAGTGTCTTGCCCAAGGATACTTAGGCATGCAGACTGGAGCATGGAACCACCAACCTTTCAATGCAGTAGATGACCACATTACCTTAATAAGGGCTCATAAATAGCTAAACAGAACAAATGTTAGGGAAATTCATTTATGTTTTGTGTGTCTAAAAGAAAAAAATATCGGCCAGATGTTATATAATATTGTTGTGTCAGAATCTGTGTCGCTTTGATACACTCTGCTAACCAAGCTAGCTAGCGTTAGCACTGAACTGTACCAAACCTCCCATCCAATGTGTTCACTTTAACGACTATAATGCTAAATTCCAGGCAGCCTATGTTAGAGAAATGTTTATAAGCACTTACTCAACTACTAAGTGAAAAGAAACTGAAAAAGCGCCCCCCTGAAAAAGCTAGCTACATGTTATGGACAGATTATTAACAGGGTAAGCAGAACTAGATAAATAGCTGAGCTACACGGTGAAAACATCTTCTGCCAGTACATGCAGTATAAATATTCAATGACATTTGAATCACCTGAAAAATATTTTAGAAAAATACAAAGTCACATTTAATCAGCAACATTATATAAGATCCAGTTCAAAGTCAACACAAATACACAATTTGAACATGGAGATGAGAGATGATGAAGGGATAGTTAAGCACTTCTGACAGGGCTGTGGGGGCAATAAAAACACGTGTTCCCTGAATACACATGTTCAGTCGGGCTGTCACAGAGTAACAAATGTGAAAATCATACCACAACTTCCTATCTGGCTCCCAAGGTGGGAAGGCTGCTGTGCTGTGGGACAGGAGTCATCTCAGGAAGATGAATGGATGTGGTGAGAGAAGAGCACTGACGGCCGCTGGAATGTTTGCTCAACCCACTCAGGTTCTTGGAGTTATGAGTATGTGTGTGCGTCTGTGTGCGCTTGTGTGTGTAGAGAGGGGTGAACCCCAAACCCAATGTATCACATACTGTTTCCTGCTTAACACCTGGCTGCGGTTCAGGACAACCAGCTCGTTAGCGAGGAGGTAATTATGGTTCCGATTAATTCCAGTCAGCAGGGGTTGACCCCCGAAGCCTTACATCCTGCACTGGTGTATTTCCACAGCAAACCTCCCAGTGGAATATCTCCCACTGCTGCAAACACAAATGTCATGTGTTTTCAGTCAGGGAGAGAGGACTCTTATCTGCCACTTAGAGGCAACAATAGCTTGTTGAAACTTCGATAATTCTCGCTAAGTCCCTTTCACGGGTGCCTAATACCTGACTGCATTCCACCTTTAAGAGATGCTACACAGTGGTACCCTGACCTGAACACAGCTACCTGCTGCAAGGCTCAGCTTGGCAATACAATATAAGCCTGCAGGTAGGCTCATTATTCTCAGCAGAAATAAAATCATACAAATATCATGGCCCATTAAAACCAGCAGCTATTTCAACTGGAAAATCTCTTCAGAGATACGCCGACCTCATTTCGAGGCTTGAAAACCAGTGTTCGCAACTCTCTTGAGGCTGCCTCTGCTAATTACATGATTTATGGTGTCATTTATGGAGGCGAGGAGGTGCGGCAAGCAAAAGCAGCACTTTGCATTAATCAAAATGAAAAGTGCTATGTCATTTTCTGCCATTTTGTTTTCAACTTTTTCTACCTTCTCTCCCACAACCCTCAATCAAAAAGGGCATTGTGGTTAGACTCCAGACGGATTTGGATTTTTTTTAAAAAGAAAAAAAGCCCAGGGTGTTTCTAAACCCCAGGTGCTGCATGCAATTTTGCACAAATTATGTGTGCCTAGGGTTTTCAAGATATCACTACACAAATACGGTGCCTGGGGGGATGCCCATACGGTGCGCTTGTGCTTGCTAAAAGTTGGGGAAACCTTCTTATTTAGTCCAAAACATCTGACACCAGTTCAACTTGCTTGATTCTGGCTGAAGAAAAGTAAGAAAGTAAAAATAAAAGAGGTTCGGAGAGGAACAGTTCAGGAAAAACAGGAGGGGGGGGCAAGAATTTGATATCTGAGAAACTCTGATTGACCATGCACACTGAAAAATGCATGCAGATGTACACTACACGCACACTCAGATGCACTGAAAGTTTCCTGAACTTGCACCCGTCAGCTTGTTTTTCAGAGCTGCAGGTGCAGTGTCCAGCTGCAGCACTGCCATACATGCCAGCGGCTTGAATCATTTCTCCCCCAACCACCCCTCTTCTGAGGAGGAGCCATCAAAGCATATGGAGAACATAACAGCGAGGCAGGAGGAGGTGGGGAAGGAGAACAGTGGAAACAGTGAAAAGAGGAGGAAAAGAAGAGGTGAAGTGGTAGGTGTAGAGGAGAGAGAAGGGGATTAGGAGGGGAGCGTTTCCATTCCCCTGCCGCTATGCTTGACCAGAAGCTAGAAAAGAGGACGAAAGAAGTGTAAGGAGGGGAAAAGGAGAGAATGGGGCGCTGAACATGTAACGCAAGGGTAGTCTCTGAGAAGAGGAAAATAAGTGTGGATTGTGTGTTTGACCTTTTTTTCTTGGCCTCTCCCTTTAATCTCAGATTTTGAAAGGAGGAGAAACGGTGAGGCTCAGAAATAGAACTCGAAAGGGGGAGAAAGAAGAGTAGTGGGTGTGTGGTGGGGCGGGGTGGGGGGCATGGAAGCTCAGGCCACACACATAGATTTCCAGGCCTGAGGGTGCGTCAGTCAGGCCTGTCTGCATGTGGTCTCCTATACGTGTCCAAGTTTATCCACACCACTATTACACCACCATTAGTCGTGGCAACCGATGACAAGGGTTAAAATCCTCCGCTCGTCCTGTTTTGTTTTTTTGTTTTTTCTATAAGTCGTTCAGCTCGAGGGATCTTTTAAAGGGTCATACCCTCAATTCTTTTTAAAGTTTCCTATCTCACCACTGTCTGACTTTGTGTCTCCGCTGAGCACGGAGAGGAGTCAGTCTGGAGCCTGCAGAGTGGACGTGGACAAACACACTCATGCACACATAGACTAGTTGCAGGGGATTGTTTGTCAGGATAGTTACAGGGTGGTCTGGTGTTTAAGTGTCAGTATGTCGGCTCATGTCTCTCTTAATGTGGTTTTGAATGTGTGGACGTTGTGCGTGTCTGAGGACTCTGAGCGGTTATATTAAGTCTTGTGGAAATGTAATAAGCACGAGGATTCAACCGTTTAGTTTTTTAGTTTTTCCTCAAGAAAATTCACTGGTGTAGAGACAAGAAATGAAACAAGGTGAAAATCATGTCAGAAAAAAATCACCCCTTATCACCTATGTGGTATGCTAAACCTTTAAAAAATATATCTTCACACAGTCTAAGTGTAAAAATTTTGTGTTTGAAATTTCCACAAGGAATGAAATTTTCAAGTTACTTTTGCAGATATTTATAATAAGTTTAGTGGAAAACAAATAGAAATCTTATATAATGATGGTACTAAATGAATTAATAGTAAATTAACAATTAAATGTACATCTGTATCTGTATCCAATATCAGGGAAATCCATCTAGTGGAGAGATCTCACCTGAAAACAAAAAGGCCCAAATTACAATTAAGCAACAGACTGTACATAAAAGATCGCTGTAGTCATATTACCAATTGGTTTTAAAGCCTCAAGTTTTGCCTCTTGGCTGTTGCTGTTTCTTTGAAGTCAGAAGTGACCATATTTAGAATGCAGGATTTATGTTGCGCTCTTTTTACCTCTGAACTCAGATGTTGGAGCATGGAGCAACGTCACAGAGTTTAACATATTCCAGTAGTAAAGTTGAAA
Source organism: Oreochromis niloticus (assembly GCF_001858045.2). Classification (NCBI taxonomy): domain Eukaryota; kingdom Metazoa; phylum Chordata; class Actinopteri; order Cichliformes; family Cichlidae; genus Oreochromis; species Oreochromis niloticus. Next base: position 6,593,527 of record NC_031981.2, on the reverse strand, counting down.
AAAATGGAAAAACTGGATTTTTTTTCAACTAGAGAACGAGAGTAATGCTGTTTCTTTTGCACTTAAAAACATCACTCTAGCTTGTTTATGGATAGAGCCTGGTCAGTGTTCTGTGTGTGGCTTATTTAGCGAGTCACAAATACAAAATAATGGCTCACTGGCTAACAGATTACAAGTCTTAATGTTTTACTTCTATTCACATTTACTGCTGCCGTCTTGGATTGTTAAGTCGAGGTTGCTCCAATTTTTGGAGTTGATGTGAAGTAGTCTGACTCGAACGCCAAAGAAGGTGGTAGGGAAGCAGACTCAGCAGACATTCTGGGTTCCCAGAGGTGAGCAATTTATTTACAGTGAATTCCATATGTGAAACTTAACAAAACTGCCCCTAAAGTAACTTAATTACCAAAACTCAAAAGTACATGGATTCAGTAACACAGCTCACCTCTCCTCCCTCGTCTGAATCAAGCAGAGACTGACTATATATATGGCTATCAATTTCCCTTCAATTAGTCCAGCCAGCACCACTAACTTGAGCTGAGGGATATAAAACTCTACACAGATGACTAAAAATTACAAAAAACTCCTCACTCTTCTAATTAGCACATTTACACAACTAAACAGCTCGATATATATATAAAAAAGATTCAACAAATTCCTTTAGACCTTGAAACAAACAAAAGGAAGCATTTCTATGGTAGAAGAAACCCCTCCTCTTGGTTTGCCCTCCTGATGTCATGTCTGACATCATCAGTACTTTAAAATCAGGAAATGCTAGGCAGGCCTTTCCCTACACCTGACCTACATAAAGACTGAAAACAAAGAACAAAGTTTGTATGCACAAATGACTTAATCTGCAACATAAAATATAAAGAAACATGTAACTGAGTATTTGCCTTAATTTGCTAAATGACTGTTTTCCTGGCAACAGAATGCTTACACAAAAAACCCTGGGATAGTCAGTGCAGCAGTGTTACTTTGACAAATAGCAAGTCATAGCAAATAAATACAGAGACAGAATAATGTGCATAATGTGCAAAAAAAGTCAACACATCTGGGACAAGTGGAGAGTATTACAACTTCTCATCCAATTTGTCACAGTTGCAAATCTGACTTGAGGAGGCATTCTAGTTTAATGCCTCCTCAAGTGTCACACCAGTCGGACCACGCTGTGGTCGTATTTCTGATATGTCAGCCGGCAAGTGTGAGTTCTCCAGCCTGCAGTGCCGGCTCCTTGTCCAGTGTATTGCCTGCGGGTCGCCAGTTTGCTCACCCAGCATGGGCCCCCTCAGTGAGCTGAGTTTCCTCACTGCACCAGTGTCTTATTCGAGTTCACTCTTGCTGCTCCCCTGTCTGCGAACAGCGTGGATGTTCTGCTGGGTGCTGGGAATGGACCATCCCTAGCTCGGCCCTCTACTTCAGTGGCTGCGCTGCTGTGTTCCCCTGGCGTACTGCTTGCAGTTCACCGGTTTACGCGCCAATCAGACTTCGCTGTCTCTGATACATCAGCCAGCAAGTGAGTTCTCCAGCCTGCAACACTGGCTCCCTATCTGGTGTATTGCCTGTGTGTCGCGGGTTTACACAGCCAGCAGGGGTCCATTCAGTGAGCTGAAACTTCCCGACTGTCCACGAGTGTCTTGTTCGGGTTCACTCTTGCTGCTCCCCTGTCTGCGGGTGGCGTGGAGTGGCTCTTACACCCTGGTGATGGACCCTTGGGTCACATCCCCACTTGGGCCCTCCACTCTCAGTGGACTAAGGTACCAGCCCCTCCCCTGTCTTTGGATGTTGTGGGTCAGCTGCTTGGCTCTGGGGACAGACCTGGGGCCACATTCCTAGCTTGGCAATCCACTCTGCAGCAGCGGCCGAGCTATTGCACCAGGCTGTAGTGTCGCCGCTTAAGTGCCAGTCAGACATTTGTCATGACTGAGACTTCTCCAGCCTGCAGCACCGGCTTCCCATCCGGAGCATCGCCCGCATATCGTGGATTTATGTCGTGGTTCAGTGAGCCAGGTTCCTGGCTGTTCACGAGTGTCTAATTCGCGAGTTCACTCTTGCTGCTCCCCTATCTGCAGACAGTGCGTAGCGGCTGATTGGCCCTGGGGACAGACCTTCAGGTTGCGTCCACACTTGGCCTTCCAGCGGTCTGGGCTGCCAGCCCTCTCCCCAGCGGGGCAGCTATCCCTAGTTAGACCCAAATTGGTAGCTTGGTGTGCTATGCTTCCTGGCGGTCGGCCTAGCGGCTCACAGGCTGACCTTGAGTGGCCGCTCAGTTGTTGTCCTTGCGTCTTGTGGGACCGGCTCAGGCCAGTCTTGCGTCTGCAGACCGTTGCCTCCACCCCCCGGCTCGGCCTTTGCATCTGGCGAAGCCCTGACCGGGGTGGTGTGTATATGTACATTTGAAAATAGTTCATTGGTACTTCACTCTGAGATTCGGTTGCACTGTCTCCTCGCGGGGTGTCTTACAGAGTTACCCCGTACATATGGAATATGTAACCGAGTGGAGAGATAGTCTTGATATGATAGAGAACATACGGTTACATTGTAACCTTGGTTCTCTGAGTGAGAGACTATCTCTCCACCTTCAGGCCGCTCGGAGATGCATTCCGATCAAATGATGACATTTGCACAGCTGTTTTATACGTAAGCTGTGGGGTGTGGCCGGGCTAGCCGGAGTGTCTTACAGAAATATCAACACGCCACGACCGGGGGGGGGGTCATACCCCGTTACATATAGAATATGTAAAGGAGTTGAGAGAACCAAGGTTACAATGTAACCTTACGTTTAGAGCTAGCAAGCATGCTACCATTTCTGATATTCATCAGTAGATACAGACTCGTGCCTCTAATTTTAAGCCAAATTGGCAATTTATTTAAAAATAAATCTGTTGTCATGAAAGGGAGAATTACCTTTTTGTACTAGCCTATAAACATTTTAATTTTGTCACTGAAGTTGAGCATTTTCACATGGGAGTCTACAGGGACTGAGTTGGTTTTGGAGATAGCCAAAACAATGGCTTTGTTGTACAGGTTGTTGCCTTGGTGATGCTAGGTGAGTGGATCAGCATTGTGGTTCACCGTTGGACATAAAAAATATCTGTACAAATGGTTTGCTGAAGAATGCGCTGCATAATAAAGCTTATAAAGATGATGTTCACAGGTACACAGGTATTTTTTTTAAATGTGATTTGCTGCTATTGTTTTGAAATGTCTACATAAAAACTTTAAAAAAAGATGCCAAGTGCTGTCAGCAAGTGGTGATTTAACCCAAAGAGAAGCCAAATGTTTTTTCTTTGTTTGTTCTTCACATTTTAAGCTTAAAAAAACAACAACAACAACAACAACAACAACAAAAAAAACCCAATCTCATTGTTCAGTTTTCTAACATACTGTTAACTTGTGGACAAACCCCCCCAAATACCTGTGTACATACACAGACTACATACCTGTACCATGGAGAGAGTTAATATGGCACATGTGAATGCGATTAAGACAATAATGATTGTGGGAAAAGTAAAAAAGGAAGTGAAAACAGAAGAAAAAAACACAGGAGGAAATAACATAGAAAATAAAGCAGGAGGTATATGGAAAGAGGCACTGAGCAGGAAGCACATGGAAAAAGAAGACAGAGCAAATCAAGAAGTAAACAAGGATCAACACAGAGATCACAGTATTTTGGTGTGGAGCAAGGTGATGGCCCAAGTAAAACGACATAGGTTTAAAAGCCTGTCCGTACAAGTTTCTTTTTCTTCACCCTCCTTCTTCACTTTCCTTCTCAGCATCCTGACAGCTTGCCAGAATGAACAACGTGACTGCCAATCAGAGTGTACAACAATCGTAATATCTTTTCCTGTAAATCCTACCATCTGTTAAAGTGATAATCCAGAAGAAATGCGATCCTTTCATACCTGCGATGGCACTCAGTGTCAAGGCACACTTGCAGTTTTACAATGGCCAGCTTAACATAAAACAGCTTGAGCGACTAGTACTGCTTGCTATAAATAGGGAAGATATACAATAACATATGTTTTTCACATTAGCATAAGCCCTGTATTTTAGTGTGTGTGTTTTATGTGTGTCAAATTAGGGATTGCCTTGCCACTATAGTGCATTAAGATCTTATTTCTGCAATAAGTGTGATTGAACCTTTTGTAACTTTTGTTTTGTTGACTATAATTTCTTCAAACTGCAGTAAATGAGGGCGTTTTCAAAATCAGGACTACTGTGCAGGCATGCAGCGCATACCGAGTGCGTTGAGAGAGTGGTGCTATTTGCAGAGAGGGAAAATTGCCTGACAACTGTATGCGCCTGTGAGTAATGTTGCTATGAGGAAGTACGCCCATACAAATAAGCTCTGTCTTTAAGCTGTCACTCAGACATTCATCAGCCTGTGTATTTATTCCCGGGGATTAGAAATGCTTATCTCGTGGTGGTCATGTTTATTTTCCACTAGATCCGTCACACAAGCGCTTTTTCGTTCTGTCAGTTTTGTACATCTAGGATGATCAACACCCCCACTCAGGTGTAGCTTAAAAAAAAAATCTCTCTATATATTATTATTATTATATACCTGTTTTTCTTAGTTGATGTAAATGGACTCAAACACCACCATTCAACAATATTTGACTTGCATTTTGGGCTCCTGTACATTTTGTCCAAACAACCTTGAAACTTTCCTCAGGTTTGTCATTTGTCCTGCCAAGGCACTATCTGATGAAAGGCAGTATATGCCTTTGCTCCAAATGGTGTATCTTTACCGTAATACTCCCTGGCTCCTGCTGGTCTCCACTTAAGATGACAGTAATAGAAAACATGCTGCTATGAAAAAGACATGCTTCTGCTTTATTTTGGTCCTCTTCATTTTCCACTTCAGCCAGTCCCCACAGTGATTTGTTCTCCTGTAGGCCTTTAACTGGCTTTGGTCTGGAAAGTTCTGGAAAAGGGGCTTTTTCCTACTGGGGCAGGTTGTGAATTGTACTGAGTCACTTATGGAGGAAACAGGATAGGATAGGGCATTATGTTTTTGTGATGTCACCCAAACTGAACATTGATTACTGCAAAAATGAAGGACTGAAATTCACTTTAGAAGACCTGTTACATTTTAAAAAGTGGGAGGAGGATTCTCGTTATGCAAGTGTAGTGTGCAAAAATAATTGTGTCAAACAGACATCAGAGAGACATGTACTGTGCTTTGGTAACTATAATTCTGTGACAGATAAATCTTAAGAGAAGTTTGAAAACAGTAATATGCCATATAAGATTTTTATATTTAAAATCAGTTGCATAAATGAATGTGCACTTTTAACATTCGTAAGCTGGTAGCAACAAAAAAAGAAGCAACAAAACTAAAAGGTTGTGTACCCAAATTATAGACTGTACACAAAAGATGGATGTACCTACCATGGTGATGCCCATTAGCTTGTGAACTAGTGTTTATGAGCCTCAGCGCTAGCATTTTGGCTGCTACTGTGTTGGATCTTCAAGCCAATAGTAACCATATTTGGGTGGGCGGGTGAAGTTTTCAGTTTTCACATAGTGCAATAAAGTAAGTAAGTACAGATGCCTGCCTATTAGTGCTAAGCAACAGAATAACAAATACTAGAATCTGACTCTAAAAAACAGTGGTGCCTTAAAACTGGTGTTACCTAACATTACAGCTGCCTACAGTATATCAGTAAAAGGAGCTACACCCCTAACTCTGAGCTGAAACAAGATGCACAGCAATAAGCTATAAAAATTGCAAACCATACAGTCATAATGAAGGGGAAACAAGAGCATTGTACAAACCTGTTGTTCGATTATACTGTAAATATGCTTGTTGAAGCCCGTACGTTGGGTATTTTAAAGTGGGAGATTATTGGGATTTGCTCAAAATCCAAAATGCAAAGCCTGGATAAATGGCAGGGTTGAATCAGGAAGAGGATCCATCTGCTGTGGCAAAATAAAGGACGAGCCAAAAGTACCAATTTACTCTGTTTTGGAACAAGCCTCAAGTGGCCACTTCTGGAACTGCAAATGTTGGTTGCAGACCATTAACTTTGTCAGTATTTTCTTTTAATACATATCAAATATACCATAAAGAGAAAGCTTAAAAATTCATAAAGAAAGCTTGCTGATAGGAATCCTTTAAAAGCAATTTACACCACAAACAGCCACACTAGTGGCCACACTACAGTGGCACACTTCATCACAGCTGCACAGGTTTTTGGGAAAAGCATGAATCTACTGTTCCTGCAAGCAGGATTACAAGATGGGTGCGTTGACTTTTTAGTAGTGCAGACAATTGTTTTGAGTCCAAATTGACAAAGAGTCAATATACAGTCAGCCTCTAATTTGTGGTCATTTGTCAGTGGATGGCAGGTTAAACAGGATGTCAGATTTACTGGACTGTGGTTCCAAGAAAAAATGAGCAAAACTCATCTCAGCCTGGGCAAATGCTTCTGTGGACAGTTAATATGATTTCATTTCTTTCTGTAAAACTTCTGGAACACAATATCTTGCTCTGAAGATGTTGACTATCCATCTCCCATGTAAAGGATACATGTGGAAAATGTGTTTCTGTGCAGTCCAGCTCCTTATATTCTGCCAGACCCTTACAAGTGAAAACAAACTATGCTGCCCTTCCAGCCCAGCTTGAAAGCTTTTCATTCAGTGTTTTCAAATCAGTGATAATCCTATTAATAAATGTAGAAAGTTGTTTATATAAGTCATTGACTAAGAGGAAAATCAGAGTTTATTTGGGTGGGTTGATTTTTCAGTGGTTCTTACATGCGGCATACTGTATTTTATGTATAGTTAGCATGAGCTGGACCTTGTTTTGATAAATGTGGGAAAAGGGGAAGTGGCTGGGCTGCATATTATCTTATCTGTGTACTGTCCAAGCCACTAACTGAGCCGTGGCCGGGAGTGACTAGCACAGTTGTGTGTGTGTGTGTGTGGTAGCTGGCAGCATGTTTCTCTGTACAACAAAATGAGCCTGAGAGACGGTGCAGAGGGTTTTCAGCTAATTCTCTCCAGGATGTTCCAAAGCACTATGAGTTGATATGTACAGAGCTGTCTGGAGTGAGAAAACAAATGCTGTAACGGAAAGTACAGAACTCATAAGCTTGTATTTGGCTAAAGAGCACGCTGAAGACATTTAATGACTACAGGACATATGAGACATTTAATGAAATCCTCTGAATGACATATGAGGCAATTTGGCAACAACAACCCTCGGACATTTTGTTCCAAAATGCGATAACCATTATTGGAAAAAGGTGAAACTATGTCTTGCCAAAGAGCACACAGTGAGATAGTAAAGAAACTTCCATTGATAAAACTTTTACATGTTGGACTCTTTATTTTAGAAACAGTGATTAATTACAGTCTTCTCCCTCCTCTAAAGTTTCATCTTGGAAGTAGACATTTTCTCCTGCTGCTGCAAAAGCAGCCACTCCAGCCAAAGCTTTTCAACTCTGGACTCAACACGCTGATTGATTGACTTATGGACTCTGGCCAGCGTGTCCTCGTGTGAACCGCTCGAATCAGAATGGCCTCCACTGTGGTGGGAGATGAACTCGTCTCTCTCCAAAACCACAGCAGGTGGCCTGTGTTTGGGTTGTACACAAGCCTAGTATCACATTACCTCCCTATACACATGTTATCAATTAGTATACAGTAGATCCTCAATGTGGTCATTGCTCATAGCTTTCTGTCTCCTCTTCCAAACCCAGAGATATGAAGAGAGGGCTACAGTAGTAAACAGAAAACCTGGCCCGACATGCAAAAATGCAGTTTACATTTCAGCAGCTTTTACAATCAATTAGGTGTTGAAATGTCAAATAAACATGGGAGAGGGTGGTCTAATGCTTGAAGTATCACGGGTTGCATTAATAATTTCCAGGCAGCCATAACTGTGCATCATGTTGGTGTTTGTTATTAATGAGTTGTCCGTGCAAACATAACAAAATTAGAACTTAAGCGTAGATAGTGATACATGGATATGAACGTAGCACAGTGGTGTCTGCAGATAAATTCCTGAGAAGTGAGGCAGGTGTCTGAAGATCTGGCTGGACCCTTCACAGAGGGAAAAGTTGGGATTCCGAAAATCATCCGTCACTTCGCCTCATTCAGAAATATGTCTGGGACTGGTCTTATGTGAAACACTTGTACAAACACAGACTCTGTCCTTTTATACAATTTGGCTGTTGGTGGCTCAGAGAGCTGCCTCCGGGGAAGGGTCTCCTTCCAGGCAGTTTCCACTCAGAAAGAACCAAAATACATCCTGACCTGGCAATGGAGACCATGACATTATAGACTGTTAGTGGTACACAAGAAACTTTTGTCACTTTTTGTATTGGTCTATAGGCAATGAATATGACTAGTCTGTTATCATATAGTGATGATTACAACAGGAAAAGAAAAGACTTAACTGCACTGGATATTCATTCACTGATTAAACTGAGAAATTCAATTAAACTGAAGATAGTATTAGCCAGCTGATCCACCTGTATTCATGTTTATGGGACTATTCTAAAGAAATGCTCCATTTTATAAACTGTACATGAAAAATGGACTGGCCACTGTGATGTCACCCACTGGAACTTAATTCTCAAGTTGTCTTTTTGTTTGTTTGTTTGTTTGTTATTTTTAAACTAGATGCAACCATATTTGGATGAGAATTGCAATCAGTTAATGTAACACTGACACCTACAAAACTTTATGATATTGAATGCAATATCTTGCTACAAAAAACACTTTCAGGAAAAATTGTCTTAAAAGTGTCTTTTAATGCAAAAGAACTTTAACACAAACTGCCCACCTATATCTTTTTACTTAGCATAACTTGAAACATATATACAATTTAAATGACTGAGAATTGCATCCACACAGTTGTTATGGAGGTGGGAAATTATATATATAGCCCCCATTTTTTTCTAATGATTTTTGCCTTAGGTGGAAAACCTGTTTCCACACGGGAATATACAGAGATTTGAAAAGGGGAATTCTGGTTTGGGTCTTGCAAGGTGTACCTAACAAAGTGGCCAGTGATTACATGTCTCACATAGTGTATTCTTTTGAAATACAGTGGGGTCCAGATTAATTTTTAATAGCTTTTATACCATGTATTCAGGAAAAAGAATGCATTTTCATTGATTTTGTTCCACCTAGCATACCTCCGGCTTAGACAACCTGTTTGACACTCATTAATTTGGCTGCTAGCAAGCAAACAGCAAGTCTATGATTTTGTTCCTGCAAAAATGTCTACAAGTGTTACTAAGCCTGTTTCACAGGCATCCGCCATGAAAACTGAATAGGTGTGCAGGATGTTTCATTAAGTCAAGTAAAGTGTCTTTGATCGTGCAGTTTATCTGTATTATGCAGCCCAGTTTTGTGGCAGGAAACTGTGGCAGGAAACTGGCTGCACACAAAGATGAAACTTACCTTTAGCTCCATCACTTTTAGGCATGCCTCTTTTAGTTCTATGTCTATCTGAAGGTTTTGCTTTCTATTTATGAATCCATACCTTTGCTGTATGTGGACTCAAAGATTATATTCTTTGAAATTAGAAGATGTTTCATAGCAGACTCATTAACAACAAGGCTACTCAGTCTACCAAATTGTTGAAATGATCTACCAGCAACATCAAACTTTCTTTTTTGTTGCATTGCGTTATCCAGCAGGAACTGTGGAGGTGTAACTGTCTGTTTAGTCTGACGTGTGCATGGGGTGCGTGTTTCTGCGCAGACATTAACAACTACCAGGTGGGCCAAAGTTTACTGAGAACCTAAAGTGATATGCCTTCATTTTGACACATGTTGAAATCATTCTCTTCTATTAATATGACCATACGCATCTGCTTTGGTGCTTCTTTTCATTTTTACACCCATATTACTCTAGCTCTTCAGTCTGAACTGATGCCTTGTACAGGCAATGGAAATGTCCATTTCTGAAACATCTGCTGCTGCTGTTTTATGATATTTACTTGCATGAACAGTTGTAATTGTGACTCATTTTTCAAGGGGTGTGCCGGATCTGTTGTCAGATGTGTTTGTGTGTGCTGCTTTTATTTGACCATGACAAAAACCCCTTTTAGCGTTTTTTGGTAATTAAGATGCCGTATTAATAGAATTTCCACATACTGTTGAACCACCTGCGGGAGCTTTATCTATATACTTGTGCACGTACCACAGTTTAAGAACCAACTGCCAAACATGAAACAAACAGCTGAAGATTGTAGCCCTTATTTTTTTGGAGACATTTTGCTGATAAATACGAGGCAGTTTGGACAAATCTAATAACGGTGTAAATAACAGTCACACAAATTGTGTTTTATTGCCATTGAATCCAGATGTTCTGTTATGGGAGCATTTGGGGTAACAGGTAGGGCCTGTAGCCTCGTCAGTAATTCTCCAAATCCCTCGGCTCTCGGCACTGGTCCTGATACAGCTCATTAAACTGTGATTATACTGCTCCCAGGGGTTTGGGCTCTGGACCAGCTCATTATTAAGGCAACAGAAAACAGAGCGTGTGGGATGAATCTTAATGCAATGTGCTTCCAATATGGTAGTTTTGTCTCCAAACAAAAGCTTCTCGTTTGAAGAAACATATTGCCTTATGTAGAATGTAAATGAACACAAAGCTGAAAGCCAAGACTTTAAATGTGAACCTGGGCTAAAATATGTAATAGAGTACATTAACATTAGTATTAATTGTAGGCTGACCTCAAGTGCCCTCTCAACCTTCCCAGCTAGTAGCGTGCTACACAACTCACCTTTTGCAGTTATAGGGGACCTGGTAGCACATTAGAAGAGGGAGTCTGGTCAAATTAGCTCAACCTGAGCAAGAACAGATTTAAAATGCAAGAAATTCCCAGGAGGTCTAATTCTATTTCTGCTTGTCATTTAATTATAGTGTTTGTCCACTTCATGGTAAAGAATTAGACGTAAAAGTGTGCAGGTTTATTATCGCAGCACTGAAGATTATTAGCTTTTACTGGTCATTGTTGCGCTTCGTTTAAGCCATTTATCCCTTGTTAAATTCATGAAAACAATATCTGTATTACTCCGTTTTAGTCAGCATTTATTTGGAGTTTGGTGCCTGAACACCTGTGAATGCGAATGCAGTTAATTTCTTGCTTTACACTACCACAGTAGATTATAAATTAAACAATCAAGATGCAAAATTGCACCCAGTTTCAGAGGTTCAGTGGTAACTTAACAAACAAACATTATTTTAAATACGAGCACTGGTTTTAATTTTTGGATTAAAATGCTTTTGCAGGGAGTCTAGAACTCATGGACATCACCAAATGTTGTGGTTCCTCCACAGAGATGCTCTGCTAGGCCTTCACTTCAGCCACCTTCATATGCTGTTTCTTTGTGGGTCGTTCAGTTTTATATTTAATAACTGAAAAGCATTATGTTCTGTTGGACGGAAGCATGGTGTTGTGTTGTTTTAGCCCCATCACCTCACAGCACCAAGGTCCACGGTTTGAAACCACTGGACTGCTGGGGCCTTTTTGTGTGGAGTTTGCAGTTCGGTAATCACGCCAACTAACCACTGATAGCATTAGCTGACAACTAATCAAGTTCCACTTTGTCTAAATATGGTTGCATTAGGTTGAACTAACTAACTTAACTAACTAACCAATTAACCAGCTAACTGACAACCAATTATGGCATACTCATACCTTCAAAGTTTCTGTCACACAGCTATTGTATCCATAGTGAAAAACTACAGTGTTCACTTTTCCAGTGTGACAATTTGTATTAGGAGGACCTGAGCTGAATTGTAAGGGTAGCGTATACAGAAGTCACTCGAACACATGGTAACTCACAGTTTAATTTTACTACTTGCTCTAAAATCCATTCACTGCCCTGAACAAGCATTGCTTTCGCAATCTCTCTCCCTCCTTGTCTGTTCCTCTGTTCACGTCTGGTTGGTATTTCAAGCAGACAAAGATTAGAAGTGGTGTCAAGTATCCTGCTCTACGTCTGGCAGTGTAACATCCCTCCTGTGTTTTGACAGTCATTAATGAGTGCAGTTAATGCAGCGACTAAGAGTGCTAAAGCCTCTAATAGAGAACACATCCAAATATATGCCAAAGCAAGCATTCTTTGTGAACAGAGGACAGGATGTTACTGTAATACCATTGACTGGTGCCAGACTGTGGGGATTGGCCTTGATGATAGCTGGAATGTAGTGAATGCCAAGCTGAATACCAAGACAGTGAATTTACAGACAATGCAGACTGGGGAAACAATGGCTTTAGCAGATACTAATGAAACCTTGAAAAGCCACAACAAGTTCTCAGAGTAATTGATCACCCCATCTAATTTCCCTGCAGAATGTGAACTTAACCAGCTGCGTTTTTACTCCCTTATTCTCTATGGATACAATGTTTGTCCGTCATTCTGACCATCACTTTAGTCCTGACTAAGAAGTTGTAATACCTATTTGGGATAGTCTTTCATTCATCATAATCATCCACCTGATTCGTACTAATACTAGTCTCTTAACTTGGCTTATAAACTAAGATGGTGAGCATGGTTAAAGGGGTCGTATTCTAACATTTCCAGGCCCCTATTCTTATTCTTGAATGCTATTAGAATAGCTTTGCATGATTGGCAATTCAGAATAATTCATATCTGTCATATGGACCTTTTCTTCCAATGTGTGGAAAAAAACAGCTCCTCCCTCTTAGGCCACACTCTCTTTAAGTCAGCTTCCTCTGATTGGCTGTCCAATAAGGGAAAAAAAGTTCAATAAGAATAAAAGGTTTCAACAGCAGGTGGGTGGAGCTTCTGTACTCACAGCCTTATTGACATCATAAAGTGCCAAGAGTAGAAAAAACTGTCTGAAACAGAACTAGAACTAGAAGTGTGACGCATACGACATGTGGGCAGAATTGGGCCACCAGTCCAGCCCACTGGACGGCTTTTCAAAGCGTGAAGATTGCAGAGAAGATGAAGTGTTTCTTTCTAAGTAAGACCTTAGGCATACCTTGCCTCTTACCCTGCGACAGCTGGGATAGGCTAGACCCCTCATGTGACTTTGAACAGGGTCCTATCCAGGACTTGGCACAGTGAGGACCAACCAGAAATAAACTCAGTGTAGTAACTGGGTAATGTGCAGGCCTTCTAGATTAGCTCAGCATTCACTACCATTGTTCCCTCAAAGCTGGACAGGAAACTGCAGGATCTAGGATTGAGCAGCTCTCTCTGCAGGTGGATCCTTAACTTCCTGTCTGGCGGACCCCAAGTGGTCAGACTAGGCAGCATCACCTCATCCCCCGTCATAATGAAGACTGGTGCTGGTGAGTAAAGCACTTGAGTAAATCAATTCAGTTACAATGCTTCTGGTCTTATCCATGCTCTCATCTAACGGTACTGGGAAATACAAGACTAGAGTACACTAGCCAAGTAGTTTTGGTAGGTGGGGAGTCAGATTTCAGTTGGAGGCTGTTCCCACCCCATGTCCCATGCTCACAAATATGCTGACCCTGAATTGGACAAGTGGAAGAAGATGGATAGATGGAGAGCAAAAGCAAGGCCTATAAGCCAGGAAGAGACATGTTTTTTTTAATTACAGAATACATTTTATTATTATTATTATTGATACTGATAATGAGAGTATTTTTACAGAAAGTGGAAAAACCTTCGTGAAATTACACTTGTTTTGTTGCTATGGCAAATAAAGCTGTTTGTCACTCTGAAAGAGTGGAGTTTTTTATTTCATATGAATGGTTTTGCTTCTCCAGCACTCTAGAGGTCAGTGGCCACTAAACTAAAATGAATGTGACACCTCTGATTTAGAGCACTTAGAGAAACTGATCTTTTGGTTCAGATTACTCGTACAAACCCTGACCTCATTATATGAAATTTTGGCCATGTATAATTTTTGCAACCACTGTTGTAAAAGGATATATGCAAGAAAATAAGGCAAGATATAATGGGCCCGCTTTATTGTATTCTACAAATATGACAAATTGTAAACATACAGTAAGTAGCAAGTTCACAGTCGAAAAGGGCTGCATCACTTTACTGGGACATTACTCAAGTATCAGTTTGCCCGTTTCTGTTTGACCTCACATTTAGTATTTACTGCATACAGTATCTGCACTGATTTTCCACTCGTCTGTTCAGCTCCAGGTGTCTCTTCAGTGTGTCTGCAGCATGACTCAAAGCATTTTTTTTATTTAACTGGAAAGCCTGCTGTTGTTTATCACATAATATTCCTAATGTGTTTTTTCTGCAAAATGAGATAAGAAGGGGAAAAGGGAGTTGTATGAAACGGGCCAGATTTAAATGCGCCGCACGGCACATTGCATACCACAAATGCCGGCGGGCTTGAGTAACCAGGAAGCCAGGGCCTTATAAATGAAAAGCTCTTTTAGCGAGACAGTGTGAAATATGATGGATACTCCAGAGCTGAGATGCTGGACCGCAGCCCTGAGCAGCACTCCACCTCATGTGTCATGTTCTCTGGGCATCGAGTCAAGTGTTAAACAGTGCTGGAGCTACACCATGAAAGGGTGGTAACCATTGTCCTGTTAACAAAACCGAGCCTGTGCACCGGATGTGTTTATTTTAAAATCTCCAGTAATTACTTAACTATGCCTTAAAGATATGCTTGGGAGAAAAAGAATGCCATGTGTATATTTAGAGTAAATGCCGGGATAGTTACAGTCAAAACACTATATAGCATCGCTAATACACCACTGACATTAAAACGAACGGCTTCCTGGCACTAATGTGCTGGAAAGTCATTCAATGGAGACCTCTGTGCTCATTTTCTATTAACATTACACAGAACATTTGCAAATCTGCACTGCTGAGAGCTGGGGTTGGTGTGCCATCGGGAGCACTTTCAAACAATGGACAGAATGGGTTTCCGTTGCTTTATGATGAGGAACCTGAGCCGTGGCCGCCTGCCATCCACAGAGTCCCGGCCACAGTTAACAGGAAAGGACCTGGCACTAAACCTAGAAATGCGAGGGCACACGCTCAGATGCAAAAGTACACATGTTGCTTTGATCTTCAAAGGAGTTTGAAGGTCTTGCTGAAAAGACAGTGTAATCTGGTTTTTCTGGTGTGTTTTATGCATTAGAAGCAAAGCCAGGGAGCAGACCTAAACAGTGAGGAAAACTAAAAAAGCAACTAACATGAAGGTAGACTGTTACACCACTAATCTTTGAAAATCTTGATGCTGCAGCACCGTGCAAGAACTTAAAATGTCTGATTTTTCTTTTCTTTTTTTGGCAATATTGTGAGTGACCTATCACGGGAGGTCCAGATTTCTCCCATATGCCAGGCCTGCATCTGCAGGAAGCTAACAGCTCTACACACTGGGTATAGTTGGATTCATCGCACGCTGCTGCCTTTTGATACTTGACCCAAAGTGCTGACTTAAGAGTCTTGTTGCATTGTCTTTGTTTTAAGCATTTAATAAAAGATTTGACTAAACAGGAGCCAGTTCTTTTTTTTTGTTTGTTTTGTTTTTTTTCCCATCACACAAATGCCAAACGGCAGTGTCTTGGTCCAGGCACTGAAAATCAGGTTACCCTGGGAGATTGATTTTATATCTTTTACACCTTTTATTCTAACATAGCAGTAAAAGCACATATGTTCAGATTGTTTTGATTAAAACAGGAATTTCTGCTCTATTGCTTCTAGATTTATTGCAACTTAAGAGATGGCCTTCTAAATCTGTAGTGGCAACGAAGCGTTTTTTCCACCCAGCTGGGATGTTTTTCAGCAAAGGACGAATTTGAAACTGGGCGAGATGTTATTATTACTATGATTTTTTTTTTTTTCAATCGTGGCCTTTAACGGTTCCAAATCCAGATTGCTTACATCTTTCCTCTCCTCTGGGTTGACATGCGAAGTGGAAGATCTTCAAGTCAACGTCTCAAAAAATACTGACAGAAAATTATTCAAACCATATGATGCAGATGAAAAATTAATGCATGTTTTTTTCCACTCTGTGCAGCTGTGCAGGCTGATTAAAAACACTGTACACATTTTTGAGTGATTAAAAAAACATGAAAGGGCTTTTAATTGGAATCTTAAGGTTGAATCTAAAACCTCATCTCCAGGCTGTAGAATGTAATAAAACAGTAAAGGTTTCAAACAAGGCTACTCTGACAAATATTGTGCTTGGAGAGCAGCCAGATTCTTGTGCAGATGACTCTGTGCCAGAGGCAAAGCTCATCCAAGCCCAGAGTACTCTCAAGTGGGCCTGAGTGTTGTTTTGGAGTTTGAGGCAAAAAAGAATAGGCCAACGGCTCCCTGTGAGATAAACTATTATAATCCACTCAAAATGCACACACAAACACGAACTGCCCAAATCTGTGTTTCTTTGGAATGTATCAGCAAACTGTACGACATGAGACAGATCAGGCTTTTGTTGAATTTTTTTAGGCCGTGAATAAGTTACTTGTGTTACAGCCCACATGCAGGTAATCCTAGTTTAGCCTAGACTCATCAAGCCTGGCTTACTCAGTCATGTACTGTGTGCTGCCCCATTGTTCTAGTATATCCTGGTCTTTGTGAATGCTTCAACTTTCACCAGAAGGGACTTTTTTTTGTTACTTTGTGTGTGTGTGTGTGTGTGTGTGTGTGTGTATACCACTGTTTTTTGTTTTTTTTTTGTAGCTTTTATGCCAGACATTGTTCTGTTTTTTCATACGTTATGCATTTTTTTTTTTTGAGCAAAAGACATTTGACACAAAATTTGACTTTGTCACACTGTCCACAATACATTGTAGGAATGTTGATAACAGAGTTAAAATACACCTTAGATAGGCTTTATCTCTGACAGAACCATTTTAAAAAATAAAAAAAACAGGATTCATATGTAAATAATAACACATATATTTTTTTGTCATCACTACTTCTATGGTACTGATATATATTTTTTTTTAAACAAATTGTCAAAAGTGACAAAATATGAAGTCCAGTTATCATATTTTATACTTGGATGGATAGCTTCAGCAAACAGCCTGCTAACTTAGCTTAGCATAAAAACAGAATGCACTTTAAAAACGCTAGGCTCTGTCTACAAGATAGTCTATCTTTTTATGTAATAATTAAAAAAATACTGATTACAAAAGTGATAACTGGTAGCTTTAACCCCACGTCTTTCCTGAGTTAAGCTAATACACAGAATCATGCATACTGTAGCCAGATTGAGTAGCAAATTAACTCAGCATAATGACTGGAAACAATAGCAATCAGCTACCAAGGCACTCTCTAAAAGATACTAGCTATATTGCGATTTTGCCGTGACGACCCACCATGTGATGTTAACTTGTCCACCCTTTCGGACTAACCATCTTGCAATCACCAGTTGTCAAGGGAGAAATATATATTTCCATGAATGGTTGCTGTAGGTTGTGTCAGTCGCTGTGAAATCAATTGGTTGTTTACCCACTAGTAAAAAATGTTTGTTTCCCAAAGGTTTGTGAAAACCTTCTTGCAATTGATTTTGGTTTTTAATTTTAGTTTGAAGGTCTGTGTTTGCAGGCAAGTTGGGAGCAAGTTGGGGTCTTCTGTGCAAACTAAATGTGGCCATGGCAATCTACCGGACATCAGAAGGAGGTTTTCGGTGGAAGTTGCTCATTTAATCTAACAACTTCCAGCAGCTAACCAGAAACAACTGTCCGACCATACTGGGAATATACATCTTTCTCCCGCGACTAGTGTTTGCATCACGTCTAAGAAGGCAGACAACTGTTCAGCAATGTATGCACGATGTCATGCAAGAAACCTCTGTGCTTAGGAAAAACAATACTTTAACATTAACTATGAAAATTTGTGGTTTTACTGCTTTTCTAACCTAAACTAACCTTACATACAGAGTTGCAGACATGAGAATATATCATGTATTTTAAGTATTGTTTGTGGCGATGTCTGTAATTACAGTCCAATATGTTTTTAATCTACTAAACCTCGCAAACTATCTAATCTTGGCCCCGGGGTTTTGTGTTGTATCTTTCCCATGCCCCACTGTCACACAAACACAAAGTCACGTCTCGACCTTAGGTATTTCCTCTGTCATTATTATCATTATTAATAATATTTCTTTTCATAGCGACCTGGTGAGGACCCCTTTGCTTGGCCGCATAGCTTGCATTTTTACACACACGCTGTTTATACAGCTGCGTATCCTTCGGAGTCTGGTTCGGGCCGAGTTGGGTAACACAGATGTTTGGGTTCTGCCTGATGCCATCTGGTAACACTGGCTCCCAGAACAACTCAGCTGGACACGGATTTCATGGTTGAACAGGAGGGCAGAAGGGAGATACAGTGTCAGGGAGAGGAGAAGTGGGATAGAAGAGCGCCAGGAGGAGAGGAACAAAGATGGGAAAACAGGTTAAAAAAGAAGTGTGCTCTTTCACGGAGAGAAAGAAAAAAGAAGTGGGCTGAAGGGGTGAGAGGGGAGTAGAGGGATTTAGGTGTGTAAAGGGGCAGTAAATGGATACAGGGTATTTGGATGGCGGGAAGGAAAAGGGGTAGTGGGAAAGACACGACTGGATGGTGGGAACTTAGCGTGTGAAACTTTGGGCATTGGGAAGCAGGAAACTGCAGGGTGACAGGATAAAGTACAAGTGTTACACATGGTGCTGCAGTAAAAAAGCACATGCATATGCTTTGCATGCTCATTTTCTCACAGATTTGAAATATAATATTTATCTAAATATTGATCTACACCCTGCTTCAAACACAGGCTGTTCAGAAAATACATCATATGACATTTATTTAAAAAATCTGTGGTGACAATCTAATTGATGCAGTCCACCCTTCATTACTGTAATTCAAATCAGCATGGCTTAGCATTTACTAATTAACATTAACATAAAGTTACCACTGAGCCTGAGTGGAATGTCATTTGCAGGAAACTGGCCATAAACCATCAAGTAAACACTTAACGGCCGATCTTTTTCGTCTTTAGGCCAAACGCAAACTTATGGGAAATCGCTTAAAACATCACTTATCCGAGAACCGTTCCTCGCCATATTGAAAAGATTATACATTTTGATTGCAAACATATTGCCAGGAGGTTTTTGTTGGGTGAATTAGTCAGTCAATCAGCAAAGCTGTATACAGCTGTATCATGTTAAAAGAGGGTCAGAACTATGAAACATCTGGACAATTACTGCACTCTCTGCTTTTGAACGGCAATCATGTGACTTTAAGACCGAGTGCTCCGTGCCATCTGATTTATGATACTTGTCTGAGGGTACTGGACAAATAACAACTGAAAAACATGATTATGTTGTATACAGTGCTCAAGAATATGCGATTAGTGGAGGGTGCCTTGTTCTCGCCTTCATTGCTTGTGACTTTCTGACAAAGTCCATTAGTAATAGTTTGGGCTCTCTGGTATTTTAGACAGAAGTATAATTGGAGAAGGCAGTTCTGCAGTAGTTGTTAAAAGAAAAGGTAAAAATGTATTTATCTTTATTTATCTCTTTTTCAAGCCCATCTGCTTTAGCACATATATTTCTTCATAAGCAAACCAATGCAGGGATCCTTGTCACAGTACATACCATGTTTGCCCTTCAGAAATGAGTTTGATTTCCTTCCAGACGACAACCTGCCCACATGAGGAAATGGAGTTTGCTGCGACAGACATGTTTAAATGCCATATCAGCCCACTCCATTTAAAAGTCCACATACTGTCTGCAGACTGTAGCCTCGGGCTGCGTCAGGTCCCTCCCTCTTTGCTGCCCTTCCTGTCTGTGCCACTCTTTCATTCAGCTCAGCTGTAATAACAATAAATCAGAGGTTTACAGGTTGTTTAGGGTGGAGGGGGGTTCGGAAGTAAAGAAGAGGCAGAGCTTTATTTCATTCAACCTTTTTTTTTTTAACGGTATCCATTTGAGATTAGCAAAACTCCTTTGTCAGGAAGATCGGGTAATAAATAAAATGCGCTGCACACAAATAATACAGTCATGTTTTAGGAAGTAGGAAGACAAGCGCGAACTGGGGAATGGTACCATCAGAGATGATGCTGTGGTTTTAATGGAGGAAAATGACTCAGTTAATGCAACCTGAGCTTTGAAAATGGACAGCTCCATAGAAAAAATGATCACAGCATCGCCTGCAAGGTGTGGACAGGGTTAATGAACATTACCAGTGACTGCACTATATTTGTAGCTTTAACGATGCATTTTAGCTTGTGTTTTTAAATGGAACTGTACACTTTGTTTGTGTTTCAAGCCCTTCAAATGTGTGTCTCTAGTTTGCACACATCTATGGTGGCCCTGAGAGGTCAAATTCACTGCAACTTTAGAAAATAACAGCAAATGTAAAAATGCTGCAAAAACATAAAAAACACAATCAAATAATTTTAAAAACAACTGTTTGACCTCTCAAGGCCACCATACAAATCCCACATATACCTTCTTCTTTTTTAAACTGCTAAGGTGTTCAAATGACCCAAGTCTACTCTAGAGCCAAAGCTAATTTCAGCCAAAGAAGCTGATATGATGTTTAAACTTCTCAGGGAAGTTGATGAAGTGAAATGAATTTCATGCAAAGCTGGTCACTGCACAACAAGTGATGCTTTTATTCCACCTCAGGGAGAACACCGGGGGAGATCACTGTTCACCAGGTCTTCATCTTCATCACACAGTCTGAGCAAAGACACCATGCATTTTAAAGATAACTTATGGGTATGATAGCCTCTGCCAGCCGACCAGAGGAGAGATATTTGATTCTCATTGAGCACAGATTTTAAACCTTTTTTGACCGTCAAATACAGCATTTCAGAAATTCTAGAGGATCAGGGACGTAGTTTCCAAATGCGATGTTGTGATCAGAAGCTAATTTTCTGTTATGCTGTTGGCATATTCTCATGCTCTTTTTCAACCAGCATTTAAAAAACAATGTATGAATATTATGCTTGCATCTCTCCTTGTTTATGCCCATGTGATTTCATTAAGGTTTCATTTACTTTTCTTGCCGCTTCTATTGTTTGTTTTGCAGTTACTCCAGAGATGAAATAATCTTCCAGGAAAAATGTTATTCTTTTCTTTAATTAGCACACACACACAGATCCTCTCACGCTCCATCTTCCAGCAGGGGGCGGTGCATCCATTGTCTGCTTGATGTACAGTCACTGAGGTCAACTTAGAAGGCCTCAGCTCACTATTGGAAAACAAGGCGATGCAGCATCTCCTCGGAAATTCTCAGAAATGCGAACAAACACACTGCAAAGAGGAGCTTTGCCAGTTTGTTTTATTTTTAACCATGCATCCCAGGACTGACACATTAAATTCTATTTGTTGACACACTTCAAGGGAGATCCTGGCCTATTTTTTATTTTTATTTTTTATCTCAACTGGGATCAGTGTGCAAAGATTGCATCAAACTGTGAAGATTAAGATTGTTTTGTCTCTGCGAGCAGACGCTGCATTTAAAGAGGCCACCAGTCCCGTTATGGAAATGTGCTGCAAAAGCAGGAAACTCGCATCAAAGTGTAGAGCTTTCTTTCTTTTTTTAAATAGCAATTTTACATCTTCATTTATATTAAGAAGAGAAGGCCCAGGACTTTTTTTTTTGGTGGTGAAAACATCTTTCTCTCTCTCTCACTCCGTGCTCTGTCTTGCCACAGATGGTTAAAGTTTTACTCTTTCTCTTCTCACAGAATCCCAAAACAATTCATCTCATAAAATCCAGAGTCAGCGTGCCATAAGTGAAAATGTATGGCTCCCATGGGTGCCCTGAAGGAAAGTTACTGGCCGCAAGACAGCAATAGAGGATCCTTGTTTTCTTACTTTCTTATATGGAAAAAAAAAAGAGCATGTATGTGCGTGTATTCAGTTGGGCTGGATGTAGTTTAAATGTGGCTTGGTGGTGGTAGTCAGTCCTTGTTATCCAAAGTATCCTTCAGTCGGTAAAACTGTCAGGCTAGAAGAAGCACATCAGACTGTTTCTGCCAATTGTGGCTGCATCTCAACGACAAAATGATGTTGGAAACGTAATTTTTTTTTTCCAACGAGGAAGTGGTTTGTTGTGAAAAGAGAGGCTTTGCTAATTTTATTATGGAATATATTCCCGGGACATGAACTCTGAGACCTCAAAATTGTATAACAATTCAGTCAGGACCGCTGCTAGCCAGAGTGAAAGTGTTATTTTGATGTGCAGTAATTTATATTTGGTGGGATGGCTCTGTTTGGGACCTTTCTGCACTTCTGTGTGCATGCAGTAAAAAAAAACAGAGGTGGAAAAGGAATTGCAAAAACAGGGCAGAAGAAAGATGGGATTGGTGACAGCAGATAAAGGCTAAGTTATTAATTAATTAAATTAAAAATAGGTGTGTATCTATGTGTGGTGGGTTGCGAAGCAGCTTGCAGATGGTGTGTCCTATACAAAGGCCAGCTGATCTGTGAGGACAGCAGCTGAGTGCGACTTCATAGCCTATGCTAACACAGTACTTCTTCATATTGCTATGATCATGGTCTTCATGACATGATTTTCCATATTTCTATCTATCTATTTGCCCTTATGGCTACATTACATAAACAGCAAGGGAAGGAGATGTTGCAAATAAAGAATGTTAAGGGTCTAAATCCCTTTATAAACAGTGCTGCATGCCTATAAGCAGCAGTTGCCAGCAGCCTACATACACGACATGTTTAGCAGGTTTATCATACCCCCGATTGCTTATTTTAACCTCTGCCCGTTTTTTTGTTGCAGCCGGCTGTCTGTGTACTCCTCGATGTCAAATAATCATTTTTCTTTCTTTGCTTTTGACTGATGACCCTTCATTAAGAGATGCTAGCAGTTATACGCTTAGAGTTGCTACTGTTACTGTACTGCAGTTCTTGCTTGATTGCAGCACCCTGAGCTGTATTTCTGTTCATTAGCCAGAGGCGACCTCATATCAGTAACTTTTCCTGTCTTAAGTTCTGTGGAATCGTTTCAGACAGTAATCTGGAAGTGACTGCAGAGTTGCTTCCCCTTAGGACAGTAAATTCATGCAGAAAATTTCGTCTAATTTCACAGCTACTTCAAATATTGCTCTTATCCCTTAGAGATGGGGTTCTCAAAGTGGACTCAGGAGACCCCCACGGGGCAAGAGGTCCAGAAAATAATTTGCTTTAAATCTTAGAATTTTACTCTAATATATAAGAGTGCTTAACGACACATGGAAATCATTCACACAAACAAAATGTCCCATCCCCAGCCCCGTGTTATCGCTGAGCTAAAGATATAAGATATAAAGACAAATATTACAACCGTGGCTATTACTTGAGTAGGGTTTAGGGTTTTTTTGTTATGTCTTTTCTTTTAATCTGTATCTTTATCTTTGTCAAAAAAAGAAATAGAGTGCTGAATAGAACAGGGACTTCTGCTGGCTACCAGAAGATGCCCTCCCCACAAAGGCTAAGTCTGCTTACTTAGAACATGTTTGAGCTAACAGGAACTCTGGTTTTGCAACGGTATCCTGGGCTAAGCTAAGATAGGCGGCATGCTCACATGTGAAGACACATGTGAGCCATCTCTGGCCACACAAAGTGCAAGAACCTCTGCTCTAGAGCATGAAAGTACAGTTTAGTAACACTGGAACATTATACTATATAATGCAGTGTGGTGTGTTTGTGTGTAATGTCTCAGTAGAAGCTGTTACCTATACAAGAAGTGTTGGTTAAACTTGAACGAACTTGATCCAACATGTGACCCTGTGCACTTCATAAGTGAAGAAACTGTGTATGTGAGCGCTACAGCTTTTATGGCATTATTTTTAAATATGACTGAGATTTTTTTTTTCTTATTTTTTATTTGTTGTGCTCAGTTCCATTTGCAAACAATGACAGCTGTGAGTTTCAGGATTTGAGTTTTGTTCTCTAGTGGAAAATGTGAAAATGTTCAAAAGCGATGGGAAACTTTTTACTGCACCAACATGTAAACTCTGAAGAAACTAATTGTGTGTCATTATTCCCGCTGCACTGCTCTGTTGCTCTTCTGTGTTTATTTAACTGAAAGCAAACCCCCGAAAGCTTCACTCTAATTGTGCGGTTGGTTTATTTTATTTGTAAAAAGCAGCACCAAGTTCCCTCCAAGCTTTGGATTATGTTCTTTGATATCTCCCTGCTACTTGCACGTCTCTGTGCAAAATATTTAAAACACAAGGCTGCTTTCCCCCCTCCCAAAACCCTCAAATCCTGGCTCAACGTGTGAGTCGGGTGATACAGTGTGTGCTGCCACATTTCTGTTTGTGATATACGTCAGTCTGTACGACTTTTGAACATCTGCTGAGCACTTTCATGTTCAACTGACTTGTTGTCACCATGCTCAACCATCAAAATTAAATGGTCCATGTATCAACAAGAAGGCCGCAAACATGGAGGCATGCACACAAGCACAGATGCACCAGATCTTGCACATTACCTTTTGCACCACTAGTGAGCTGGTTTTGTGAGCACCAAAAATTCAGAGCCGACTTATGTGTCTTTTATCTAACCGAGTGAGGGGCTGCGCTGTGGCAAACCTGGATTTCATAAGCAGCCCGTCTCTGACTCAGACCGTTAGTGTGTGGTAAGGCTACATGCCTGTTGGGAAGAGATGGAGAGAGGAGGAGGAGAGCGGAGAAGCTAGACGTGATTCTGCGGTGTGACCAGTAAGTGCAGCCGAGGAACCCAATGACCTCCACATCCTCCTTCTTCTTCTCCTCTTCCCTGGCGCTCTTTTGCCTTCTCTTTCACCACATGCCCATCACGTATTCAGTTTTAATAATAGGCTGGAGCATGTGAGTCATGTGCTTCAGTGTGCTGGCATGCATGCAGGCAGTGTGTGTATGTGTGTAAGAATTGTGTATGTGTGTGTCTATAGCATTAATCAGGTGTCTGTGGTTGATGTAGAAAGGGGTGGATGAGTTGCATGATGCAACCACGCTGCACACTTGTCCAACATTTCAAATCATTTCTCTAAGTCAGTCATTAAACTTTATAAAGCAGCTGTGGAGCGCTTCACGTCACGCTAATTTAATACATTTACATGTTGCTGCAGGGGATTCCACCTAAAACCGATGCAAGGCTTCATATTCTATACTGGTAAAGGTTTTAAGGTGTTAAATGTGTGTGTGTGTGTGTGTGTGTTTCTGTGCTGGGGGTCTGAGCTTGACAGTTAGAGTTCCTCATTATTCAGACCTCAGCAGTGGTTTCACAGCCTTGTGCGGTTTGCTACACCAGACAGCAGTTATCAACAGACTATCTCTAGCTCTATCACACACCACCCCCTCTGTTGTTCAAACACAAACCCACTCATGAGAATACAAACAAGTGTTAACATGTCAGCGAATGTTAACATTTTTTACATGGAGTTATCCTGGGCAAACAGATGTTTTGTGTTAAATATTTGCTCTGCCAGCTAAATTAATCAGCACACCCCAGCAGGTTAAGAAAAGCAAAATTCAATGCCAAGACTGGCGGGTTATTAGTCTTTTGACTGACGTGGTTTTAAGAGGCATAAATCTGTCACAGCTTCGTGTCTCTTTCCTTCTTGGAGTGCAACTCTGTGTGTGTATGTGTGCAGGAAATGTTTGTGTATTCATGTATTTGCATGTATATGCATTATACAGTCATTTGAAAAATAAAGTTTCCACAGAACTCTATGCAGTCCTGTTATAAATAGTCCACCAATGCTGCTTCCATGAGTATTAAGAGGGGAAGTAGCAGCTATGTTGCTGCTAAGCCAATGCTCTTCATGAGCTTATCATCAGCAAGTGTGAGCACCTCTATAAAAGCAGACGTTTTTTCACAGTTTACAGGTCTGGAGCATAGTCTCCAAAGTTGATGTCCCAGCAAAAATGTCTCCAAGGTCAGAGCGTGTATTTGCCAAAAACCCTGGAGCTATATCTCAGTTAGCAAGTTAAATACTAAAGTTCATGATAGTACAGTCGGAAAAAAAAACAACTGAACACTATGACTTGCTTGGAAGAGCTGCCAGAAGGAAGCCTCTGCTCTCTAAAAAGAACATGACAGCAAACGCTAAACTTCCAGACCAGTGTCCTTTGGACAGATGAGACCAAAGTGGAGATGCACATTTGGTAAATATACCAGACAGAGCATATCAGCACAAACATCTGACACCAACTGTCAAGCACGGTGGTGGTGGGGTGATGATTTGGGCTTGTTTGGCAGCCACAGGATGTGGGTATCTTACAGTTATTGAATTCATGAATTCATCTGTATACCAAAATATTCTAGAGTCAAATGTGAAGCTGTCTGTCTGACAGCTAAAGTTTGGCACAGGATAATATTCCCAATCACAGCAGCAAATCTACAACAGAGTGGATTTAAAAGAAAAGATTCATGGTGGGACCTTAGGAAAGATGTGCAATGAATGCCTGCAAACCTAAACAAACTGAAGCAATGTTTTGAAGAAAAGTGGGCCAAATTTCCTCCAAAATGATGTGACAGACTGATAAAGTCATACAGAGTATACTGACTTCAGGTTATTGTAGCTAGAGGCGGTTCTACAAGCTGCTGAATCAGGGGGTGTACTTAATTTGTCACTGGCCTGCGGGCAGGTCTAACCTTTAGACTGTAGGCTTTTATTCACAGTCTTACTAAGCTGCGACTAAAACCAAAATGTTTCGCCAGACTTGCTGTCTTTCTGGAGCTGTTCTACCACAGCTGTCTTTTATTTTTGAATTATTTAACATTTATTCCAGTATTGGAGGCAAAAGTGCTCCCTAGCACTACTTTCATGGTCACAAGCATCACAAATTCTTTTTTAAAAAATCATATAATTGTTGTTACAATAATGAATAATGAGATTTATTATTATTATTATTATTTACAAGCTTCATTTGACCCAAAAGATCAGAGTTCTGCCTGCTCTAAATGCGTCGTTTCAGACAATTACTTCTACTGCCGTATCTATATGATGTCAAAGAGAGAGGATATTCCTAAAATGGTCATCTCAGGCACACAGCTGTGAAGCCACACCCACTTTCTGGCAGTTGGTGAGAAGACAGTTAGTGTAATATGACAGGAGCTTGAGGGCCTAATCTAAGGCCTAATCTAATATACATAAGGATTATTTTAAACAGTTAATCATGCAAAGTACAAATAATTCACTTGTCAAAAGAGATACCGAACAACACCCCCAATGTGACTCAGAAAGGAAATTTTTAGAAGTTTGGAAAATTAATCATCATATGACTTTATGTATCTCCCCTGGCGACTAGGGTCTAATTTTACTAGGAACGAGATATAAAAGAAGTCCATGTTACAAGGTACATATAGGTTTAATAGTATTATGCAAATGAATTGCATTATAGGACTCGAAGTCATGTCACGTTCTGTGGCTGCAACATCCCAGCATTACAGAAATGTCAAGATAAACCAGTACAAGGACTGTGTGCTGATAAAAGTCGCACAGTCTTATTGTTGTCTTGCAGCATGACAACACATGCAACAGTGATAAGATAAAGAGAGAAAAATGTAGGGCTGAGGGTGGAGATTTAGGGGGATTATGGTGAAAGGGAATGAAAGCAGTAGGAGGTGTCTGCGGTCAGTGCTTAATCAGAAACTTGTTCTTTTTAGCATGACAGGAAGAAATGTATAGGGGGGGGGCAGAAACAGCAACATCAATCAGTTGTGACTTGTGTCTGTTGTCCTCATGGCGTGCCTGCTGAGGACACAAGTCACAGCACTCATATGTCTGGGAGGCCTGGCAGCGTTTAAGCCCTGTAGCTTTGCATCATGTCTCACGAGAGATGAGAGGATGCAGAGCCGGTCCAGGGGTCAAAGGGCAAAGTTGGGCTCTCTCTGAGCTCATATCGAGTTACAGACGTCTGAACCCGCTGACACTTTGGTGTGCGATGAAAAAGCTTTGCTGACTCATTTGAAACTCCGAGGAGAGGTTATTTATTGTCAATGTCAGGCTTTTAAAATTAGAAGAAAGAGAAGAACAAAGGGGGGGAGAGGACACCAGCGAGGCTCGTATTTGCGCGTGAGTCATGTGAGCCATTAAGGAAGCGTGTCACTCTGTCTCTCTTCTTTTTATTGTTGAAAACAGAAGCATTTCTGCGTACTGCATTTCCACGAAGTGCCAAATAAATAAACAGCCAAGTTTAACAGTTAATTTCCTGCTACATTAACAAATGAATTACATAAGTTTTAGGCAGCCTCTCTGCCTGGACTTTTTACATAGTCAAAACAAAGGCTGCATGAAACACGTGCAATATGAACCCTGATTGCTGAGCTGATACTTGACCTGTGTCAGGAGCTCTCACTTTCATCTGCCTCCACGAAGCCACACGTAGGAGATAAAGCTTTCATTCCTATAGGTCCTCCTATTGTCTGTAACTTCTGTTTGCCATGTTCATTCCCACTGACCCGAACACCCTTTTGACCCTGCCAGCCTTCCGAAAGAGGCGATGAGTGAGAGATGAATTTCTAAGAAGTTACATTCCAGCAGCAGGAAAGTCCTGCTTTTTATTGTTCATTGGGAAGCATGGGCCGCCATCACGCATCACATCCTGGTGACAAACAGCTCTCAGGGTGATGGCCATGCTTTGGGTTCTTTTGAAGTCCAAAAAAAGCAGGAAGCTTCTTGGCAAAGGTCAGTGTGATAATGGTTTTTTTTTTGGTTGGTTGTTTTTTTTTTTACAGAGGTTGTAATGTTTTC
The DNA here is from genome assembly GCF_001858045.2 of Oreochromis niloticus. Lineage (NCBI taxonomy): Eukaryota > Metazoa > Chordata > Actinopteri > Cichliformes > Cichlidae > Oreochromis > Oreochromis niloticus. The sequence goes on along the minus strand of NC_031981.2, from coordinate 6,564,899 downwards.
TCTGGACTCTTATCTGAAACTACTTTAGCTTGACTTTAAAGAGGACCTTTTATGCTCATTTCCAGTACCATAACTCACCAATAGACTATGGTTGCTTTGCATGATTTACAGTTTGAAATAAACCTTGTTTATCCAATACCGAGCCTTGGTGCAACCCCTCAGCTGATCATCTTTCTGAAACAAGCAATTGTAACTCTTCCCTCTTTGAGGAACACGCCTTTAAAGACAGCCTTTTTCTTATTGGCTACTTCTTGTAAACAGAACATTTTAAACAGTTGTGGGTGGGGGTTCTGTACTGTTCTGTGCTTGCAGTCGAGCTGTGTGTCTGAGATGATCATATAAATAGTACGCCCTCTCTCTGATGTCATGCAGAACCAAGAGAAAAAAATACTGTATGACCCCTCTTCTACCTGCAAGTGAGTCTCTCAGTCAGTGCATGGGCAACTATCTTAATGTGTACCTGTTTGTCATTTCTTCATGAAGCCTCTTAAGGCTAATTAGGTGGCTAATTAGGTGAATTATAGGACAGTTTAGGTAATGAGCTACCAGAACTTTTTCTATAATTTTACACATTTATTTCTGCTAACAAATGTCTTCTATTTACCACATTAAAATTTCTTTTTCATGCATAATTAAGATGCATTGTTGAAATTTCACTCATTTTTCTTATATTAATATTTATATTCAGGGATTCACTGTGTAATTAAACTTGACAGAAAGGGGAGTTTTGACTTATCCCGTCCGCTTAAGATTAAAGTGGACTGTATGTGGCCCATGATGTAAAATGAGTTTGACATTCCTTGTGTAAAGTATATAGCATTTCGGTTTTAGTTTACTAACATATCCACACTTGTTGTAGAAAGTAATTCAGTGCACAAAAGCTAATTGCTACTACATTTTTGTACACATGAGGTGAATTATCCATCCATCTATTTCTGGTGTTTATCCATGTTTGTGTCTCGGGTGCACCAGTCTAAGCAGAAACGCCCAGACCTCCCTCTCCTGGGCCACCTCCTCCAGCTCATCTGTGGGGGACACCCAGGCCAGCTGAGTTATATCAACTTAAACTTTATATAACCACATATCACTCATACAGACCCTGTAGTTAAAATAAGAGCCTACACAAGATCTGCTCTCGTAGTATTGAAGTATTCCCACACAGCTGCTAGAAGCCAGCCCAAAGAGCACTTTATAGAAAAATGTGGCTACTGATTCTACCAAATCTACTGGTCATACTGGCAAGATTTCTCTTTACTCTGTGTGATGGTTTGAACACCACTCTGAGTCTGGTCTTTCTAACTAGCTTTGTGTTTGGCATGCTTCATTTAGAGGAGCTTGAGGAGATGTGATGTTGTGTTTGCAGCAGTGGATAGCTGTTTCTGTCCTGGCCACACTTTGTGCATTACATTCACATTCTTATGCTTCCATGCAAATATGGTCAAAGTAATGTGGAATTATCCACTTCTCAGATACTGTAGATGATGGCACAAGCATGCATGGAAAGGGATGTTTGTCAGTTTTGGTTTCTATCCTTCAGTTATGCAGATGATTGAAGTTGTATAATATTAGTGAGAAAATTGTTTGAGTGACCCCAGTCATTACTGAATTTAAAACAGTAATATGTTACAGATGCACGCGTTATGATAGCATTACATTTGCCAAACAATCTGATATTTCTAAAACTAAGTGAAACATGTAATTTGGAAATGCACACTACCTTATATTTTCCTTATCATAATTGTGATACAGTCACAAGTCAACCCAGTTTCAGTGGTCTTTTTGTTTCTCAGTGGGATGTTCATGTGTTTTAGTGAGATGCAATCTATTATCTAGTGCATATTTCAAACCTTGACAACATTTCAAAATGAGTCAGCCTGAAACTCTAGAAAGTGAAAAAACTTTCACTAGCAAATTATGGCTTCTAACAACCACAAATTTTGTGTTGTTAAGACACTAATGAGGCTTGTAAGGATTTTCTACTAAAATTGCCGTATTGTGTTTCAAGATTTTGCATTTAAGTGATAAAAGACAATGCAACGGTATGACATAACATGACATTCCACACACACTTTGACTCATATGTTGAAATATCATCTCATTCCTAAATCCCCCTTAATTCAATGGCTTACACACTTCAAACACTGACATGGTTTGTTAATGCTGTAATGGTCTAGAATACGCGACTGTGAGAAGCTCAGTCAGCACTTTGATGGTAGTTTCTTCAGAAATCCAAGTGAACTGCACATTAATTTAATACACAAACAAATATTGCTCATGTGCATCTAATTTTCTGTTATCTAAATGTGTTCTACTCCAAGGCGACTGTCCATTTCCAGAAATTACCAACTTAGGACTTGAACTTGGGATCAGCATGTTGAAGGTCTGTCTTGGCTTCAGCGTAACCAAGTAAAATGTCTGGTCTAGATTGTGATGTAATCTATGTTTGTATGACACATGCAGACATTTTTCTAAGAAGTTGAGCTGCTCAGTCATGGCAGGTTCAGACATATAAAGCAAAATGCTTTTTATCAAAGGGGGTTTAGGGTGTGGCAGTGAGACAGTGACACACAGGGATGTCTGTGAAATCCTGTCTCTCTTTGCAGTGCCTCTTTTGTTTTATCCTGTCTTTGCTAATTAGCTGTCTGGCTTTTATACCCCCCCCCCAACCTTTTTCTACATCTAACATATTCATTTGGTGGACTAACCTAACTCATCGTACACAAGGTTTGCATTGGTTCTGTACTTTCTAGGTGTGGCCGCCAAACCCCAGAGATGTCATTTTAAACAGTAACAACAACAACAACAAAACCTTTGATATTGCCATCTCATGACTGGATGGCTATGCAAGCTCATCAAGTTGCAGTTTACATCCATTTATTCTTCTGTACAAAGTAAATAGGGTGGAAATTATATCAAGCTCTACTGCTCTACCTGAGCACTCAGAGCACTTTTTATTGTAAGCTATACATACAATTCTGTTATAGTTATTATTCTATGTCTTTTAAGCTCTTTCTGTCACACACAATCAAAATCCAATTGATTCATTTACTAAAAACAAAAACAAACAAACAAAAAAGATTAGCGTCCCTCATAAACATGAGCAATAATTTTACTAAATACTATAAATACTATGTTTTAAGTGTTGGGGGAAATGTGTGCCCAAGTGTCCCTGGGTAAAGATACTGAACCCCTTCCTGCAGACTCAGAAGGCCAGGAATTAAACTGCCAGATCTACGATTATTAGAGCTGCAGTGACTCTTAAACAGTACTTAAAGTTTTTGAATTGTCATCAATTTATACCGTATTTTTCGGACCATAAGGCGCACCTCATTATAAGCCACACTGTCGATGAAAGGGTCTGTTTTCATACATAAGGCACACCGGATACTAAGGCGCATTAAGCAAACCAAAACAATAAGATAACTCTAATTTTACTCAACTCATTCTTCTGCTCTATTCCCATGTTGTTGCAGTATATTAATAACTAACCTCATATTGTGGACTGCATTTGTCCATAACCATCGGGAACACTAATGTTAAGTTTTATTGAGTGGAAAAAAGTTGGCGTTCATCCTCCAGCTTCACTGTGTTTATATTATGCTAACATAGCTGTGTCGCTAGCGATAACGTAGCACATCATTATATACCAGCTAGCCCAACTTCAGTAACCCTACAAACGTCACTGCTGTTTAGTTTTCTGTCTTCATTTATGTTGGAAGTGATAGCAGAGCTGTATGTTTGAATTTTTTCAGAAATCTCTCAGTCAGAACATGGTATCTCAATTGGCTCTCAGTTTACCGGTCGATCTACGTCCCTATGCTCATCTAGCTGTGGGTAGTGACCGAATGAATTGTGGATACAAGCGGCAGAAATGAGCTTCCTCCAAAGGGTGGCTGGCCTCTCCCTTAGAGACAAGGTGAGAGGTTCGGCCATCCAGGAGGGGCTCAGAGTAGAGTCGCTGCTCCTCCACATCAAAGGGATCCAGTTGAGATGGTTCAGCCATCTGATAAGGATGCATCCTGGGCGCCTCCTGGGTGAGGTGTTCCGGGCATAAACCAAGGGAGAAGGCCCCAGGGCAGATCCAGGACATGCTGAAGAGATCATATCTCTCGGGTGGCCTGGGAATACCTTGGTGTTCCCCCGGACGAGCTGGAGGAGGCGGCTGGGAAGAGAGGTGTCTGGGCGTCTCTGCTTAGACTGCTGCCCCTGCGACCCGGCCCCAGATAAGCGGAAGAGGATGGCTGGATGGATGGTAGATGTTTGGTGAGGTAGTAGTGACCTTTGACCACTGTATTCTAAAAATTAATCCTTGAAATTTTTTCGGAAATTTGTCCCAGACCTGATAAAAATCCCTCCATGCATGACTGAGCTATACCATTCACAAAAATTAGACCAGCATGACCTTTGACCACCAAAACCAAATTAGTACATCTGTGAGTCTGCTTGAACTTTTGTGCCAAAGTGTTTCTGAGATAATACCTTTACAAGACAAATATAAAATATAAGCCCTCCAACCACAGCTGTCACAGTGTGGAAACATGAAAGCCAATTCTCTTCAGGCTCACTACTATACAGTAGCTGGTCAAAGATGATGGCTGTTGCAGATAAAAAAAAATAAGAATAGAAAAAAATCGGCCAAACTACCAACACTGAAATGTGCATACAGTCATGGAAAAAGAAAGTACATCTTCTTTCAGTTTAAAGGCTTTACACAACAGGACATAATAAAATGTGTCACAACACAATAAAAATAATCTGGCGCTTTGTCGGTTTTCAAAATATTCTAATTCAACCACAGACGAATAACATAACATGACATGTTGCTGTTTGTCAGTCTGTGAAGGGTTAAAAGGTCTAAGTATACCAGTTTTCCCAAGAGTGGACTTCCCACCAAGTTCAACCCAAGGTAGGCAGGTGGGCTGGAATCTAGGAATGGCGAAGGAGCCCTTGTTTCCTGAGAAACAAACAGTCAACTCCGGGCAGATCAATGGGGAACAAATGAGGAAAGAGGATTAAAGAATGAAGTCAATGAGAATGAGGATAGCAACTAAACCCGGGGAGCTACTTTACCACCATGGTGGAAGCAACAATCTGGTGGAGAATAACAGCCACAGTCGGTTCTCAGATACTTATCTTTATGACTCATCTTGCTGTTGCCATCTTGGTATTTTCAAACCAAACATTATGACTGGGGGCCAAATGTGCAAGATTTGCTGAGGGACACTGCATGTTCATGGACTAGTGAATTGTGTGTATATATTGAAACCATCAGGAAAGAGTCATATGGTACAAAAACCCTTTATACCATCAGATCGATGAGAACAGGTGCTATGTCCGTCATTTATAAACAGTCTATGGTAAGTACGCAGCTATGTTGGTGGCGGTGGCCTTGATCAAAACTTTCTTTTTCTTTTGTAGGACCAGGCTGTTTACACTTGCTCTTGAGTTGGAGATTGGCTCCAAAATTGAGTCAGTTTCTACCTTACAGCCTCAAGCGGCCACTCCAGGAACTTCACTCTGCACTCTGCCACATGAAATCATTTTGCAGGCTTCTTGATCAGATTTGTAAATAGACAACTTTAGTTGTCAGGCAGAAAATAGAGCTCTGCTTTCTCATGTTGCTTTGAGAGCTGTGGTCATCACTAGACCTCTTATAAAACAGACAAAAAAGATTTAGTTGGTTTTTCCATGAGGTGTTTCAAGCTTCTGTCATATGCTGAAGCATTGAGTTATTTCATCACGCTACCAGTACACAACGGAAGGGTCTCATTTCAAAATCTGATATCCATTTAAAAACGGCACGAGCTTCTAGTGAATGATTTTATGTAAAATTTATGTTGTTTATGAGGGATTAAACTTTATCATCACTTATCTTCACTGTAAAAGGATATAGTCTTCTTCACTTGGAAGTGTTCAACATGTGGGGACAAAGTGGTTGCTAAACAGATGTACAGTGTGTTGCAGTGAAACCCTTCACACTGCACTGTCCTCCAGCCAAGCAGGCACTCACTCAGTGTTCTCCAACTCATAGTCCTCACCCCTCAGGGACAACAACTGGCAGGATGCCCTGTGTTTTTGTCTTAGACACGCTATGCCTGCAGTGCTCGACCTCCAGCCAATCACAGTGTGGCTCAGGCCGCCACAGAGGCCAGACAGGGCGGTGTCCTTTCTGAGCGGATGGAAAAAAAGAGCTCACGTGAGACCTGTTTAGTAGTCAGAGAAGAGATAAAGAACGTGGAAAAAAGAGAAAGAAAACAAGATGGGAGAGAGAGAATGAGAGCAACAGAAAGACAGAGAGAGGGAGAGAGAGTGGAAGAGAGTGTTTCAGTTGGCGGGAAAGCAGGCGAAGAGGAGGGCAGAGGGGAGCATGACACAGTACTAACTGGACCCTGGATTTATGCTATAGATATTTCCACTCATCAGCTAATAGTCATTGCTTTGGCTCATAAACTGCACAGATACTTTACACAGACAGAGGCTTAATTTGATTATAATGGTCGGCCTGCTTCACTTTTAAGGAAAATCTAGGGCTACAGAGGCATTAGTGAGTTTTCCAAAGTAAAGCAGTTGTTGCACCTTTCGGGGGAGCAGAGGGATACAGAGATATAATCCAGAGTGACACCCAGCAGAAACTAATGCGATGGTGTCTATTTTGAGTGCTTCAAGGGTATTTTAGGATTCCTGTATACAGATTCCAGTGTACATCATTTTCTTCTTTAGTTTGTAGCTCAGTTCAAGGTAGGAGGCTCAAATGCAAACGCTTGGCAGGTAGAATGCAACAAAAGCCACCCTGACATTGTTCATTAGTTGAATTTGACTGAGAAGCCGTGAGGTAGGCACGACTTTCCTTTAGGGTTTATTTTACCCCAACAAAACTATAATTTACAGAATGAAGATCATTTTGTGTTGAGAAGACTTTAAACTAGAGCTTCAGTGAAGGATTCAATAGTCCTCAGTCATAGCAACCCCACAGCAACCGGTCTGGTTGCTAGCGAAAAATGTGTATTCCCAGACCGGTTGTAAGTGGTTGTTCAAGGTTACTGATCGTTGCTGGGTGACATCAGTCACAAAGGATGTTGCATCAAAAACCTACTTGCAAGCAGATTCCTGTGGTTGCTTGTAGTTTGTGTGGAAGACACAGACTTGTCTGCAAACGTTTGCGGCAGTCAAATGTGAAAAAGAGTCATATAAGCTTTAAATTTAGAGCAAAGTATAAGTATTTAAAGACGGTGCAATCTTTTTAGCAGTCAGTTTTGTAGGAACTAACGGCAACAACTCAACCAGCTTGGGAATACTAATTTTCCCCAGCAACTATTGGTTGTCAGGCAGTTGCCAAGTTTCTGGATTTGTGTAACTGGAGCCTTAGGGAAGTGGTTAAGAGTCCATAAATCAAGCAGGAAGTAGGATCATTATCTTATAGACTTACATAACATCTGACCTGTCTTTACAACTGGAGTAGTTGCCCCCTGGTGGCCAGTTGAAATAAAGTGGGTTTAAGAGGCTACAGTGATCTTAAACCCACTTTGTCTACAGTTAGAAGTAAATCAGAAAAAAGGAGACAGCATTAGTACACAATTAGAGGCAATTAGGAACAGGTAGGACTAATTAAAGAGTCAAAATGTTAAGATTAGGATAAAGGCATGAACAAAGCAAACGTAACAAACATAAACATATAACCTTTATAGTATGATTAAAAATTCTTCAATCTGGCGAGTGGACTGGCACATGACTGTACTCTATGATGCACAATATTACCACATACAGATACTTCAGATAACACATGTTGTATGTTGTGCTCCGCCAGAAGAGCAGAGCATAATCTATTGTTTTCATTTCCTGCAGAATGGAAAGAGACGTCACAATTCAAAGTAAAAAAGAATCCTGCGTAAAAACTCACACCCACAAAAAGCTCAGTGCAATCCATATGAACAAGTCTGAGGTAGAATGCACATTTTTGTTGAGAAATGAAGCTTGACAAACTGCACGTTGCTGTTATAAGTCAGCTGGAGTGTGCATGTCCTGAGTGGATAATATCCCAACTGTCTTTGCAGCAGCTCCCCTGCGCTTGTTTTCTTTGCTCCGTGTCTTGGCCAGCCTCCAACAAAAGCACAGGCCTTCTTCTTGCTGGTTCCTTTTATTTTTCTATCACTATCGCTTCACCACTCAGATCTGACCTGACCCTCATTTCTCTCTGTCCCGTTCAAAAAGGCAAGCTGAGGTAAAAGTCCAAAAATGGGGGAAGAAATTAAGGAAAATCATGTAAATAATGTGAGCGAAAAAGAGAATATGCGGTCGCTGTTGATAGTCTTTTAATAAAGCAGTCAAACTCTTTGGGTTTACTGCGCCAGATTCATTGTGCAGTAATTGGTATGACATCACTCATTTTGTAGGCTTTCATAAGCCAACATAGAATTGCACAGGAAAGGGAAAAAAGACAGCTTTTCTTCACCGATAGGTGACCCAGATCTGATGGCTTTTCCATGTTTAGCCTGTAATGTAAAGATCACATACAGCTCATTATTGCTTCTGTAGAAATCCAGACATCAAGAGCTTGGAACAGTTGTTTCCACTGTTTTTCACTGATTTAATCTTCTAGGTAAAGCCTTGCCGTGACATTATTTTGAGTGCTTTTGGAGTGTAATGTAGTGTTCAGTCTTTAACACTTAATTATTGACTTACTACTAACGTATCTAATCTTTCCATTGTTTTCTTTCATTCTTATTTTCTTTTGAAAGAAAGAAACTGGGTGCCTTTTTACTGCAATCACAGGAAAAAGTGCAGTTAGTCTGCCATCGTATGTTAAACCACATAAAGGACCAGAACACATGTAGAGAGTTTGCAGCTTTGTTTAAGCAGCTCCAAGATCTCAGGTAACATATCTAAAGGTGCAGTTTTGAAGTTTTTTTGCTAACCTCTCCCGCCCACCTATGTTCTGGGACCCGACAAACTGCTGATGCAAAAGATAGCTTGTCTCAATCTTAAGCTTGAATTATATCAACAAAAAGGAAGCATTTCCTTTTCTTTTGTCAGCACTGAACTCCTTACCAGTATCTACTACACAAGTTTCAAGTTCTTGTTTTTCCATTTTCTTTCTACTTCTTCTGCAGATTACTTAAATAAATATATCAGTGTATGTGCATAATTTTATATTGTGTTATTTTTTTTAAGTTGCTTTCTGTGGTTTTGTCATCAAGTCTTCAAACAACATTTAACATCACCACCTGAGCCAAAAACGGGACCATCCATATCCCTTATATATTCCAAAAATATCACTTACAGTTAAGCCCATAATTATTCATACCCCTGCCAAATTTTGACTTAAAGTTACTTTTGTTCAACAAGCTAGTTCTTTTTTGAGCAGAAATGACACAGGTGTCTCCCCAAAGATAATAAGACGATGTACAAGAGGCATCATTGTGGAAAAAAATATTTCTCAGGTTTTATTTATATTTTAGCAAAAAGTATCATGTCCAGAATTATTCATACCCTTCTCAATAATCAATAGAAAAGCCTTTATTGGCTATTACAGCAATCAAACGCTTCCTATAATTGCAGACCAGCTTTTTGCATGTCTCCACAGGCATTTTTGCCCGTTCATCTTTAGCAATGAGCTCCAAATCTTTCAGGTTGGAGGGTCTTCTTGCCATCACCCTGATCTTTAGCTCCCTCCATAGATTCTCAATTGGATTCAAGTCAGGACTCTGGCTAGGCCACTGCAAAACGTTAATGTTGTTGTCTGCTAACCATTTCTTCACCACGTTTGCTGTATGTTTTGGGTCATTGTCGTGCTAAAATGTCCACTGGTTCCCAAGGCCAAGTTTTTCTGCAGACTTCCTGATGTTGTTGTTGAGAATCTTCATGTATTGCTCTTTTTTCATGGTGCTGTTTACTGTGATTAGGTCCATTGGCTAAAAAACCACCCCCAAAGCATTAGGTTCCCACCACCATGTTTGACAGTGGGGATGGTGTTCTTTGGGTTGAAGGCTTCTCCATTTTTATGCCAAATGAAGGCAACATCATTGTGACCAAATAATTCAATTTTTGTTTCATCTGACCATAACACTGAGGACCAGAAATCTTCTTCTTTGTCCAGATGAGCATTTGCAAAGGCCAAATGAGCTTTTGCATGCCTTAGAAGTGCCTGGAGAAGTGGCGTTTTCCTTGGTCTGCATCCGTGGAACCCAACAGTGTCCGTTGGACTGTCTGCCTTGAGACATTGCCACCAGCAGAGCCCAGATTCACCAGAATGGCCTTGGTGGTGATCCTTGGATTCTTTTTCACCTCTCTCACTATTCTCCTGGCCAGCACAGGTTTCACTTTTGGCTTCCGACAACGTCCTCTGAGAGTTTCCACAGTGCGGAACATCTTGTATTTTTTAATAATACTTTGCACTGTAGCCACTGGAACTTGAAAACATTTGGATATGGCCTTGTAGCCCATTCCTCACTTGTGAGCAGCCACAATGCACAGCTGCAGGTCCTCACTGAGTTCCTTTGTCTTAGCCATGAATGTCCACAGACCACCTGCAGAGAGCTGCTGTTTTTCACCTGTTGAGTTGATCAAAACAGCTATTTCCAATTAATCAGGGTAATTAGGATGCTTTAGAACAGCTTTGACTATTTGGAATGGTATGGAACTTTGGATTTTCCCAGAGACTGTGACAGTTTATAAAGGGTATGAATAATTCTGGACATGATACTTTTTGCTCAAATGTAAATAAAAGCTGAGAAATATTTTTTTTCCACAATGATGCGTCTTGTACATCATCTTATTATCTTTTGTGAGACGCCTGTGTCATTTCCAGTCAAAAAATAACTTGCTAGTTGAATAAAAGTAACTTTAAGTCAAAATTTGCCAGGGGTATGAATAATTATGGGCTTAACTGTATATCAGGGGTGTCAAACTCCAGGCCTCGCGGGCCGGTGTCCTGCAGGTTTTAGATCTCACCCTGGGTCAACACACCTGAATCAAATGATTAGTTCATTACCAGGCCTCTGGAGAACTTCAAGGCATGTTGAGGAGGTGATTTAGCCATTTAAATCAGCCATGTTGGATCAAGGACACATCTAAAACCTGCAGGACACCGGCCCTCGAGGCCTGGAGTTCGACACCTGTGACTTAGATCCTCAAATGATCACAAATATAAAATCAAATACCCTCCACCCAAAAACAAAGGTAATGAAGGAACTGCAACATTACACTTAGTACAAGTTCATCATTCAGTCTGCAATAATAGACTGAATAGACTTATGGTTTTTAATAATAAGTCATGGTTTCCACCTCTTGGAGGTGCTGGAACATGTTCAGTGTCACAAAAATTGTAAAGATGCTACATTATGTGCCATGCCATTAAAGTGCGCTGCTACTGGCTTATCTGTGTATCAATGTGATGCTAAACTGTTACTTGACACCTCAGTATTTCTGTGTTAAATATTGTGTGTGCTCATGTAAAATTTCTCATTCAAAGGAAGAGGAAACTCATAAACTCTGTGACCTTGAACTTCTGATAAAACAGTTCAGGTCCTATTATGTTACCTTATTTATCATAACAGTGGCAGTGCCAAAACACCAAAGCTTGTGCAGACACATGAGCTGGCATTAAGCCTGCAGTGTCAGCTTGCCACCATGACGAAAGCATAAACAAACAAGCCCCATCTACAGGTACCGCATGAAATACTGGAAGAGAACGACCTCTGAATGACAAAAAGCACATATAAGCCCTTCACTGTGTCTTCATCCATGGCTCTGAATTATGTATTGCACGAGAGATGACAGTAATTCCACAGCAAGTTGTTATCTTGTCAAATAAGACTCTGTTGTACTTGCTTAACAAGGACAGGCTGTCATGCTAGTGTGATATTCCCCCCGTGCGTGCACAAACACACCCATGTGTTCCTGTCACCCGGCATGCGTTTGCTAAAACTGCAAAAATCAGAGGAGCAAAACAACTTCTATATCTTTAATCCCATAATGGCCTTGTATAAATACTAAGGACACTTACTCACGCAATCTTTCTGCTTGGCAAAACAGAGCGTGCAGCCAGCAGTGGAAAAGCCTTCAAACTGAACTATATTAACCACCTGTTCCTGATCCAGCAGCATTAATGGACAAGTGGAAGTCGCGTGTGCTGCCTGTGGTGCAGACATGGTAAAGAAATAGACAGAGGGCGACCCCCCCTCCATTCTCGGGTGCATAAAACAGAGAGTGTCTTGGCACGAGAGAGAGTGCGCTTGGGAGGATTGAGTGTTTATGGGAGAGGGTTGAGGTAAAAGCAGGCGTACAGAGAAAGCACAGATGATGAAAGGTGACATGAAGGATGAAGCTGCACACTGAATAAAATTGTTTACCAGACTGGACCTCATTCACACACGTTTAGCTGAGAAGTGAGCTTGGTAAAACACTTAAGCACAGTATCAGCATTTATCTGAATCAAATCCAATATCCCCGTCCATCCCTTTCTCCTGTTAGTCAAAACCATCATAGAAAAAACCCTAAAAATGTTAGTGCAACATGTAATTAGAGCAGAAACAGGTAATAAGAGCTAGAAAGTGACAGATGATGACTGATGAGGCAGTGACTCAGATGTAAGAGCTCAAAATTACTGCTGCAGTAAACGTAACCACCTCAATATATCATTTATACTTTTCACTCTCTGTTTCCTCCCTTCCTTCTTTCATTATACCCAAGCCACAGACGGTGAAGACCAGCTGGCTGGCAGGATCAGTTACACAGCTCATTTGGAAAGAGATGACATCAGGTAAATGCATTCTGCAAATATCCATTACTTTCGTCTACTCTTACCTCCCTTATTCTCTGTCCTTGTAGGTCCTTAAAGAGTCAAGAAATTGATTCTTTAATAACACATCTTGATGTGGAAATATGTAGACTTGTAAGCACATTCATATTTAGTATTAAAGCATCATACATGACTTAATCCTCTTGAGGATATTCAAGGTATGTGGGAGTTTGCCCAAACAGTCAATATGAGTCCTTGGACTTGGAGAGGGCATTTGACTGTGCTGCAGGATGTCATGCAGGTCATGTGGGGAGTGCTCAGGAGTGTAGGTACATCTGGTCTGTTGTTAAGGAGCTTGCTGGCAGTGAGTCAAACCTGTTCCTGGTGGGAGTTTGACTCCACTCGGGCTATTCTTTGTCTCTTTATCTGTTTGTAAAGTTTCTGGAATTCCAGGTGCAGCCAGGCAAAAGAGGGTTTCTGATTTGCTTTCTGTGGATGATGTGGTTCTCCTGGCTTTGTTGGCTGATGGTTTCTAGGTTATACTGGGCCAAGCTTAAGATCGCTTGGGGCAAGGTTGCAGGTTGAGTGTTAAGTCTCTGGGATGAGAATTAGTTCCTCCAAGTCTGAGGCCACGGTTCAGTCGGAAAAGGATGGATTGGTGCATCACGGGTGGTGATGTCGATGCTGTACCAGTTTTTTGTGGTAAAGACAAAGCTGGGTGTGAAAGCAAAGGGCTCAGTTTACCAGCTGATCTACATTCCTACTCTCATCTATGGCCACAAGTTTTGGGTAATTACTGAAGAATGAAATCACATATACAAGCAATGAAAAGAGACGGAACATTTGGGAGGAGCTCAGAGTTGAGCCGCTACACGACTGTATTGAATGGAGCCAGATGACATGGTTCGGGCGTCTGACTAGGACATCCCTGTGATGCCTCGTAAATGAGGTGTTTCAGGTATGCCCTACATACCTGAAACACCTCATCTCAGAAGGAGACTACAGGCCAGACCTACAATAGCGAAATTAGATCTCTCAGCTGGCTTGGGAAGACCTCAGTGTCTCCCTGGAAGAGTTAAAGGAGATGGCTGTGGAGAGAGCCCCTTTTCTTAGACTGCTGCCCTCAAAACCCAGACCTGGATAAGAAGCAGAAAATCAATGGATGGATGATATTCTATTATATGATAATTATATAATATCTTTAAGATATTAGATAGGAGTTGACTGAAATGCAATAGGACAAATGTCATCTCTTTCTTTGTGATTCTCTTGTTCACCATGCATTATCTAGATTAAGTAAAAATGTGAATTAACAGCCAAGAATGTCCGAACAACGTCCCAGTCTTGGTGGATTTAGAGACAAGAGGAAATGGTAAGAAGATGGCTAACGCAGCTGGTCTGATAATCAAGATGAGCCCAAACAGGTCGTTCACACTTTTGTTTTTATCTTTCTTACAGTAAATTAGCACTTAGATTACAACTGAAAGAACGTTTTTCTGTTTCTGCTTTTTCATCATAAGCCAAGTCAGCCCATTTCAACACAGGTTTTTGCTGCCAGCTGGACTTCTCCATGGAAACTGAAAATACTCGCTTTCTTCATCTCATACAGACAGGCAACAAAATCAAGAAAAACCCTAAATCTCTACCCCCCCCCCCCTTCAGTGAGGGCTGCCATTCATCAACTAGAGTCCTGCACCTACCACATATGGCCACCAAGGGCACTAATGCCACCACTTGGCAAAGATGAGAGTGTTGCATGAAGATTAACAACAAATGTGATTATTGGACAACCTGATCTATGATCTTGGTCACTCTTTAGATGGGAGTGGGGAACTAATGATTAGTTCATTACCAGGGCTCTGGAGAACTTTAAAAGGCAGGTTTTCTTAATGTCAGAAATCCATAAAAGTCCAAAACTAACAGCCCATCACTTGGGAAGTGCTGACTACTTAAACTTTCTTTTAGCGCTCCAAGGCCAGTTGTTCCTGAAAAAATGTTCATTCTTTCCTTAAAAAGGGCAAACTAGTTTTCAAAAACAGCTGGTAGTAATTCTCAACAATGGTGACTCCAGCAATACCAGGACAATTTTTCAGCTGCCAGTTAATACTCATTTGGTGCCTTAGTATTTATGACAGCAGAACAATAGCTGCGGGAATGAATCAAAATAAACTAGAGGCCCCATGTTTGTTGCAAGAAAAAACTGACCATGCTAAAATGATCAGCACTGTGGCTTGAGGTATTCAGATTTGTTTTGGGCAACAATCGAGCTCTATGGCACAGAGAAACAAGCTTTAGTGGGCTGTGGTTGCGCAGAAAGTAGGCCACGCGTTTCTCTTCAAATTAGTCAAGAGTACAGATTATCATTAGATTTATATGTGTATATAATGAATTTGAGATTGAATTCATTAGAAGTGACATTTTAATTTCATTTTACATTTTTATCCAATAAGCAAATGGTACTGAGATTCTTTTTGTGTATTACCAGTGTACATAACAGGGAATTTATGTGGACAGAAACCGAAATGACCAAAAGATTTAATTCAAAATTTTCATCAGTGTTTTCCTACTGCACACTTACTGGAAGCAAAAATGTGCAATTATTTTTAATTGCACATTGATTGCACAAGGTTTCTGTGTGGCTCTATTGTATGTTTGACTTTTATGGCTATAACTGATTGGGCTAACTACCCACTGCATCCTTGTTTCGTGACAGACAAACCCCTCTTTTGACCCGAGAGCCTGTGGTTTACAATGTGTGTGTGTGGGGGGGGGTGTGTGCTTATGACTCTGCACATCGGTGTTTGCTCCCAAGTGTTTGCCCTATCCAAGTTTCGGTGACATCATTTGTCAAACAAGAGTCCTGCTTGCTCAGACTCCAGGAGTCAGACACAGTAAGTCATATGTTTGCTTTGTTTTTCATCCATGGTAGATAATAGGTTCCCAGTTGTGAGCTGAATTCTACAGACAATAAGATGTTTGAGTTTGAGAGACTCTGTGAGACAGTGTGATTTATACATCTCTTGGGCTACATTATGATCATACAATTCTACCAGCAGGTGTATTAAGGATCCAATAATTCATAGACTGTGTATAAAAGATGGTGATAGCTACTATAACAGTATCTAGTTGTCTGTGAAATGTCATTTTGAACTTGAGTTTTAAAACCATTAGGTTTGTTTTTGTTTGGTTTGTTTGTATTTTTTGGAGCCATAGCCAATCACATTTGGCTGAGAGGGTGGAGTACAAGATGTTCTGCTATTCCTAGCTAACTTGGTGAGCAAGGTTTACTCACAAGCTGCATCACACAAACATGGAAGTCTATTGGGAATGGATTCATTTTTGCAACCAGCCTCATGTTGCAGTTTGCATAAAATGTACTTTTGATGTTCCACTGTTGGCATTATTTTTTAACGTGGGAGTTGCCACTTGAAGATTATCAGCATGCAGCTGAGTGAAATCAGCTTGAGCAATTGAACAGAGGTTTTTGGTGCAGCATTGTATTCCTATTTGCAAACAGTTTCACGCTAGCAAGTACTGAATGTTTATTCCTAGCAACCAGTTGTTACAATTTGGTTGCCAACCAGTCTCTATGCCTGTATGAGTGAAGCCTAAAGTAGCACACAATTGCTCTAGGAAAAACTTACATTTACACTTATTGTGTCAATTGGACTGATAGGTGGAATTTGTAGCCTTTGAACACAGCAAATGCAAAAATCTTTTTAAAAAGTTTATATGCTTAGATGGGTGTATAATCGCTGATCGGTGATTAAGCAGCAGATTTGATCTCCTACATAATTGGTCCAAAAGCAAATACCTCTTTAAATACTAGCACATATTTAAATTAAATGATCTCTTTAAGACTCATTCCTGTAATTATGCTTTTCACAAGCCTCTAATATTTGCTAATAACAAGCCAAAACAAGCCAACACAGTTATCCTCCCACTGTAGTGCTTATTGACTCACCGCACTACCAAAGAGGCAGAGGTGAGGAAAAAAATACACAGTGCAGAAAACGGCTGCATGCTCTAAACTGCATGCCTACATGAAAATAAACCCCAAAAGATTAGTTATGAAATGTATGTGTGGATAAGCATCAGTGCTTATCATCAGGCTTCCCTGGGGTAACGTGATAGAAGCAACATTGTGGTGGAAATGTATTGCACTTCTCTCAACTTTCTCAGCTCTTTGATTGCAGTGTAAACACAAATTACACCATTTACGCGTATCTCGCAACACGAGCCAATTCTTCTAAAGACCTGTGCTGCAAATAAGTTGGTAAGGAAATTCATATGCAGCATTTGCCAAACTATTTTTAGTGTTCCAAACAAAAGGAAGCAGAGCGGTAAAAAGGTAAAGCCCGTATAGGATTTTATAGAATTTCCTCTTTTTGTTTCCCTACATGCCAGAATTTGGCACGCAGCAGTATGGGCCACCCTGAAAGAGTGTAAAGCGTGATCCCACTCCTCTTAGGAAAGACTGGGGGATATTCCTGGAGTCTGTGTGAGGTTGAGTGTGTGTGTGTGTGTGTGTGTGTATGTGTGTGTGTGTGCAAGCATGCATGTATGCAACCTGTCATAAACGCTGATGAGTGATTGAGTGCATAAGCCTGTTTGCACGCCACATCCCAAACAACCCCACATGCAAGAGTGAGTGCGTGTGTAAGACGCCATTCATCTTAACTGAGTAATTCTGGTAGACAGCAAACAATGCAGTCCTGCTCACACCCTATTAAGCTGTCACGGTGCAACCATTGGTCTTAACTTATAATGTGTATTATGTCGTAGACCATTTTTATTCTTTGTTTTTTTCTTTTTTTGCAGGTGCATTGCTAACACTCTGGCCCACGCACACAAAGTAAGCAAACAGTTTAAAGCATTTACATACCAGCGCATAACGTAAATACACTCACACACGTGCAAATCCTTTGCATACAAACTCCACAGTGCCATCCACCAAATGTTCTGTTCTTTCCTGTGACCTTAGCTGTGAGTTCATTCCACCCTCGCACATATGGAGCCCTGGCACGGACTCAGCTCTCGGCTGCTACCCTGCTACTATCAGCACATTTTTAATTGCCTGGCTTTAGAATATAACAGCCTCTGTGATGACAGCACGCTTGTTTATTTTTATAGGAAACCATAAAGGGCCCCAATAGCCCAGACCTTATAAGGCATATGTATGATGTTTTGCTCCCCAAGTCTTTTATTTTTAGCTGACTGCAAAATAAGTGTAGATGGTGGCAACTAAGTTGCTTCTTGCCTCAGGATATGCCATTGTTATTTAGTTTGTCAGTCAAATGCAAGGAAAATCTTTGTACAGCAGCAAATGTGACCTCTGATCACAGAAGCAATATCAGCAGACCGTCGTGGCTAAATAAAGGTTAATGTCTCACTGTGTGCCATGACTTGGGTTTGAGGTCGCATTTGTCATAAACAAGCAGAATAAAGTGCATTATTGTTCATATCGCCATGGTAGCAAAGCCTAGTGAGACAAATGGGATGAAATTAATCAACGTCTCAGTCTCACAATGTTATCACTGTTAAAAGCCATCTGGTCAGGATCTCTCCTGAGTTTTAAGCAAAAAATTCTTTTTGAAATAGTTTGAGGACCTCACCCAGTTTTTTCAAACTGCATTGCTTCTTACCGCCCAATCTAGCACATCCAGATAATCCTGCATCCCTTTACAGTAAACTGTACTGTACAGTTCTGAGTAATGTCACAAACCACGCAAGTACAGCTGATGACTAGATATCTAAACGCACGCCCGTATCATTTACAGCAGTTTTACTTCTTTGTTTGTTCTGTTGAAAAAAGAACGCAAATTCTGAAAATTGAACAAAGACAAGCTGGAAAATTGCATTTTTCTAAAATTACAAACTTATTTTGAATTTAATGCCAGTTGTGACATGAATGTGACCAGAACTTGAGCAACCAAACTTGGCACATTGCTACATTTTAGGCTGCTTGAGGTTCTTATCTACATCAGATATTAGGACATTATCACGTTGCCTAGGAAGTACCTAGCAAAAGGTAAAACGTTGTTTTTCAGCAATATATTCACCTTCGTACTATCACTCTATCACTAGTCATACTGAAAGAAAGAAAGATTGATAAGATCAGTTAAATCTTCAAAGCAGACATGAACTCTGTTTCTTATATTCACAAAAAAAGTTACTGAAAATAAAAAAGTAAGCTTGCAATTCACTGTTTCAGCATCACAACAGCTAACTTTAATGTTAGTGTTCATTTAAGATTCAGTGCATCCCTGCAGATGATGCTTGCGTGAAAATGGAACCAACAAGCCTGAATATTAATCCATTCCACAGATATGAACATGACTTCAAATAACAGGTATTGTTCACAATTACATTTAATACACCTTTCTTAGTAAAATGACTAAAAGTTTGGAAGCAATTTGATTCAAGAGACATTCCCCCCGTCAGTGATAGGATAGATCAGAGACTAACATTTTGCTTAGTAAACACTCTTAGAAAAGAAAATTTAAAAGGAACTGCTGCAGCTTGTGCTTTTGTTACTGTGGTATTGTTATCGTAAAATGGTTTACCAATAGGTACAACATGAGGTTTTGTGCTTTCAAACAATGATTTAGAATTTTAAATACGGGCAGAGTGAAATTTCTGCCCCACCTGGTGTGTGCTGAGAAGTTTTGTGTTGCAATTCGAGCCCATTTCCACTACCCAAACTGGGTAGTAACTGACCAAAGTTCATGAAGATTGAAGTTCAGTGATCAACTCTGAACTGGACATTAGCCAAGCTGGAAGTGCATCCACCTCTCTTACTTTAATAGAATAGAATAGAATAGAATAGAATAGAATAGAATTCAACTTCATTGTCATTGCACATGTCACAAGTACAAGGCAACGAAATGCAGTTTGCATCCATCCAGAAAGTGCTTTAGCCATAATATAGATATATTACAAAATATATATTAGCAATAATATAAATATATAGATATGTTACAGAAATGGGTCTGTTATAGTTATGAGGGTACAAAATATGGGTCTATTATGGGTTTGTTACAATGTACACGGTATGAAGGTATGTATTAGTTTAATATATTAGTTTTAGCAGCACTTCATGCTGTAAAGTAATGTTGCTTTGGTATGCTTGTATGTAGTCACAATTTACAGCATCATTTATCCATCCATCCATCCATCCTCATCCGCTTTATTCGAGGTCGGGTCGCGGGGGCAGCAGCCTAAGCAGAGAAGCCCAGACCTCCCTCTCCCCAGCCACCTCCTCCAGCTCATCCGGGGGAACACCAAGGCGTTCCCAGGCCAGCCGAGAGATATAATCTCTCCAGCGCGTCCTGGGTCTGCCCCGGGGCCTCCTCCCGGTGGGACATGCCCGGAACACCTCACCCAGGAGGCGCCCAGGGGGCATCCTTGTCAGATGCCCGAACCACCTCAACTGGCTCCTTTCGATGTGGAGGAGCAGCGGCTGAATATGAATTGAACTTCAAAGCACTTGCTGATGTCATGTTGATCATAAGGAAAGTTTCCATGGTGAAAAATCACAAATATCGAGTTTGTCCACTCTTGCCTCGTATAACAAAGTCATACTTTATAAATGGAACCTTTAACAGCTCCCAGAGGTGTGGACCAAAGAGGGTGTGACATCACGTGTTGTTCATCAAGGGACAAAGCTTATGGAGAAAAAAAAGAAAAAGAAAAGGAAGATTATGCTTGGCATGCAGTCGATTCTAGTCTGTCTCGTTTTCTTTCTTTCTCCTTTTTTTTTGTATTTTTTTCGTACAAGATGACACAATCATGTAGGAAATTCCCCGGGAACAGCCCTGAAAAACTCTGCTTACTCTTCTACTGTTTATCTTTAAGAAATACTAAATAAATGATGTGTCATCTGTTGCTGTGGAGGAATGCTCATCAAGACCAACCCAGATATATATTTTTTTAAAACTCAGTTTCATAATAAAACTACCGTGTATCTTTCCAAAAAGATGGAACTCTCACACACTAAAGCATCCAATGTAAGAGAATGTTCCTTTTACCTTTGTGCAGGAAAGTCCCTTGGCAACAGCATTTGAATTATGAAATACATATCATATGCTCTAAAAGAAGTGCAACAGTTCACAAGGCTGTGAGTCATGCATGTGTCAGAATATCAAAGTGGAAGTTCAGTGTCATGTTCTTAGATGTGTTCAGGGATATGACCTTGAAGGGATAACCCCCCCCCCCCAACTCAAAGAACTTTTTGATCAGACTTGGTGTGCCTGTTCCTGACTAACCCGGCAAATTGCTGGAGCCAGGGGAAAATGTGAGCAAAGTTCACCCAGCTCTTATCTATAGATGGTTGTGACGGGTTTTCCTCATTATCTCATCATGCGTGTGTTTACAAGTACAGACTTCCGATACTATGTAACCAGCACAGCTTTTCACGTTGTCAGAGTTGTTCAGCAATCAGATAGTAATAAAGGTTAGTATGAACAGTTGAAAAGATCTGCATCCATTTCCTTATAGAAAAAGAAAAACTAGTAGAGTGAGATAGTCCAGTGATACTGGTTCAAACTGCTTTCGAGGGGAGTGTCAGAGGGTGTGATGATATATTGGCACAGAAAATAAGTCAAACATTCGTTTCTTGTAAGTTTTCCTTTCACTTCTTTTGGTTTCAGTCATTTCCCAGTAAACCTGCCAGTCGTGTGTATGTGTGTGTTCCTTTTAAAATGATGAAATCTGCTATCCAACAAGAAATAATGCAAGATTACTGGATAGAAGATGCAGCTTTATTGTAACAGTCATACTCTTTATATACGCTTTTTTCTTTAAAGTACATTTAGCAGTTATTGTGTGTGGAAGTATTTCACGATGCGCTGCCATCAATCATACGGGATTTTTCTCTGTGAAATAAAAGGGCATGAATGTAAATGCACGTGTTCTGTTCTCAGGTGAGCCCAGGTACAGGCACAGACAGAGGGACAAAGAAGCTGGTTAAACTCTTTTTACTATGAATAACAGTTGAAGGGAGAGGGCCAGTGGTTACCAACTGGCAACGGAAGCGATAGCAGGTGGCCGGGCTGGTGGCTGAGTCAAGAGGGCAGGGTGCAGTGGTGAGCATGAGCTTGAGACTATGCTGGAGGCAGAGCAAGTGAAACTGAAGGAAAAAAATGAAGACAAGACAGGCCAGGGCAAGACGCACTTTTCAGGTGTTTTGCTAAGAAGTAAATAACTAGATCAGTGAGTAAGCAGACTATGAGCTGTAAGGGTGGAGGTGTCTCGAGCCAGCCCTCTTTTCTCTCTGTATTTCGCAAGAAAAATTGGAAATATTTGCAGTGGTTTACTGACTAATGTGCAAACACACATAAAAATAAAAAGTCCAGTACATAAAATTAAAATAACAAGCTGGAAAGTCAATATTTGGTATGACAACCTTTATTCTTCAACACAGCCTGAAAGCTTTCTTGTCATTTGTTTTTAAGTATCTTTGGGAATAGTTCTCCAAGTGTCTTGAAGCACATTCAAACCTCTGCTTTGGATGTTGGCTGCCTTTTGTTCTGTTCTCTGTCAAGATGATCCCACACTCCTTCAAAAATGTTGAGGTCCAGGCTCCGGGGAGGCTAATTCATGACTGATCTTTTCTTCTGTCCCTAGCTGGCGGTCCACGAAGCCAGGGTTTCCATCTTGGTCAACAATATACTTTGACCTTTGCTTGCTCGAGGGTTAGACATCGTTGTTTAAGATCGTCTTCAATTTCCTCAATCCAAGTCTTCTTGGGTGCATCACGCTTGATTCTCCTTGATTCTCCAGTGGGCAGGCCGCTGCTTCAGCAGAAGGCGGTATGGCAGGCGATGGTTGCTCATGCTGCAGACATGGCCAAACCATTGCGGTCCTCGCTTCTGGATCAGCTCTTCCATCAAAGGCTGCTGCTGACATTGACTATGTATTGCACTGCTGCTGAGACAGCCATGGAGGGACTCTGTGAGAATCTGACCCAAACAATGCCAACAACAGTACCATGACTGATAGTGTTCCACTGAGGGTTTTTCTTTCCAGGTTTTCTTTGCTTTTACTGCGTTAGCAGTGTGTCTGGGATCACTGTTGTGCTGAAAAATGAAGCTGAAATTTCTGTGTTCATAATTCCGTCAGTTTTGAAAAGATTCCCAACACCACTGGCTGAAATGCAGTCCCAAACCATGACGGAGCCTCCACCGTGTTTCACAGATGGTTGTAGACACTCACTGTTACTGTTACCTTACTCCTGTGTCATCCTCTGTACAATTTGAACTAAAAGTTTCAGATTTAGATTCATCCGCACTGATTTTCAGTCCAGTTTTAGTGTAATTTGGCATAACTGAACCTTTTCTTCCTGTTTTCTTCCTTTAACAAAAGCTTCTTGACAGCTCCTGTAGATAATTTCTTGGATGTGACACATCTCGGTCCTTTTTTAATGCTGGAATTTGCTCAACAAACAAAGTACATTGCTCTGATACAAGGACTGGACTGAAAATGTGAAGTCCTCAAGGAAAGACCTTGAGAAACCCCGGAGAACTATTACTCAAAACCACTTTATTAAAAATGACAAGAATGTCCGGCTCCTTGAAAGCAAAGAAATGAGTGAACCAATTAAAATTGTTCTCATTTTGCTCTGCTGTAGTCACTACAAAACAAAGAAACTGTGCTTGTATAACAGAAAAGACCAGCTCCAGATCAGCACGCATCATCATAACCGTTACGATCTCAATATCAGTGTTGACATTTTGAAAACAAGTCTTGTGAAGTGAGCGTTACCAAAATTGGCCTTTAACATCCCATAACCCTGACAGTGTAAATATCACCGTGACTTTTATAGTAAATAAAAGTGTAGATTTCATGCTCAGATAGGCTGGTGTTTGTGGCTAAGCTCTGATTTTAAACATGTAACACTGAAATGAAAACTGGTGGTAAGACTGGTGCTTTAAAGTGTGCAGTGCACCATAGCTGGGTGAGGACATCCCGCTCCCTGGTGTGGGGAAAACTACCAACTTTTTCCTCGGCACGGGCTGAAGGTGTTTACCTTTCCTTCGACACTGGATTTTAATCTGTAAGTTAATTAAGAAATGTAATATCCTGGGGGTTCAGCTAAGCACAACCTGAGTACTACAGCCCTATATTTTAGATCGCTCCACTAAATTTTAGGCTTCCTGCTAACTTGACAAATGAACCTGGACTTCATAACCACCACACACTCATAATCACACATTAAGAGCGAAAAGGAGAGAGGGGAACGGCATGCGACCTGAGGATCGCTCCCTATACTTAGTGAACTTCTGGTGTTTTAATGGGCCTGACGTAGTTCCATGCTGCGGTCTGAGGTCTCTCTAACCAGCATCTATTTTCCCTCTGAAACTGAGTTGGAAAAAGCACAGAGCATTTAAACAGGCTAAAAATGTATCTGATGGCAACCACCACTGGCTGAAAATAGCCCTAAAAGGGTATTATTATCATTAATGAGGGATAAATTTGTCGGCTGACTTGCAGTGGAGTCAGAAGCGCTTAAAATTATTCTGGAATTTGCCCACTTCTTTTTTTTTCTTTTCATTTTTAGATGTTTTGGCAAAACTGAGGCATCACTTCTGTCTGAGGAATGGATGGTGTCCCGCTGATTTATTCTCATAAAGTCAGCTTCTCCTGCAGAGCAGAACACATCATACTATGTAAAGGTAAACTATCAAAATCTTTTTTCAATTTCAGCGCTCGTGCTTTAATAACCGCGCTGACTGCATGCTTTAGCCGACTGACTTAAATAACCTACTCTTCAAATTACATCTGACCTTCTCCCAGCGCAAGTTAAATGTTTCATTTTGCTTTCCCAGCGTCCAGGCTGCTGTTGATTTAAGCTAATAGGATTACCCCATCGAGGACACCATCACATCTGGTTGTGATGCACAGTCATAAACTCTTTTTCTTGGTTTGTTTGGAGGAGATGTCATTTCAGACAGCTGCTCTGCCCTTGCCAAAGACATTGTGACCCTTCTTTCTTTCTGTCTTTTGAGGAAACTTTAGACTTACATTGAAAAAATTATTCAGGTACAATCCCCATCTCGGCTAAATTTGTTGGCCAGTTGTCCAGTAGGTGAAAAGACTCACCCATATTTCAGTAATGGTATCCATGGAGATTCGCAGCTACTCTGGCAAGAAAGGATGAGAAGATTGCCTGAGCCTTAATTTTTTCTCCAGATTGGGCATGTTGTAATAAAAAACATTGAGAGGAATCAGTGTTTGCTTTTCACGAAGTATATTTTATGTTATCTCATGTAATATATTTATATTGATACAGATTACAGAGCTAGCCAAAAAATAAATAAATTAAAGGCTTTAAAACTGTAATCCTCTAAACATGGGTGACATCAATCTAAGTTATTATCAGCTAGCTAATGCACAATGCAGTGCTTTGTTATGAAGAACAGGTTTGCTTGAAATGTTAGGTAAAAGTTGAGTCCTGCAGTGTGCAACATCTTGGTCTTTTTCATGTACAGTGTTGACTGAATTTCACCACCCTATCTGCCCCATTTTTTCAGTGGATGTGCATGTATTTTCTTCTGTTTTCTGGAACCTGTGTTGGTACGAGTTACAGTATAAAGAAATCCACTCAGAATTTCCAAGATTTTTGGCTAAAATCTTCTTAGATGAAAGCACAGCTGACTGTTTTAGTCCATTTAGATTAGAAAACAACACAAAAAGCACCTCATTAATTTACACTCACTCGCCATCATAGTCATTACATCTCCTAAACTACCTGTTAACCTAACTTTCTAACCAGCCAATCACATTGTAGCAATTTATTTAGGCTTGTAGACAGATGAGAGGAGAGGAGACTGGCCACACTGCTTTAAATTGATACGAAGCCAACAGTAGCTCAAATAACCAGTCATTACAACCAAGGTATGCAGAAGAGCATCTCTGAGAACACAACATACTGAACTTTGAAACAGATGGGCTACAGCAGCAGAAGACCACACTGTGGTCGCAAAGATCCAATCATCTGATATCCTGTACAAACAGCCTCCACAATCATCAGATCTCTTTCCAACAGAAATGTAACAAAACAACATTCGAAAAAAATTCAAATGTTCCATGTAACAGCAATATCCTGCAAAGTATAAAATGATTTGTGGCAACGGCACCTCTTAAATGAACTAAAATGTGTTATTTAATGAGCTATTTAAGTCCATGTATGCATTTAGTTGGTGGTTTGATAAAATGTGGGATATATGTTTTTGTAATTCATTTTTCTTTTGTTATAATATTTGTATAAAAACCTTTTTTCAGTGACTTGGAGCACTTTGCTTTGACCTTTTACCGAGTTAGAGCAATTTAAGATCCTTTATTGTAAAGTAAATGTAAAAGTCTGTCTTTTTACATAAAATCTGGATCATGAGAAGACAAGCAGACTTCAGATTTGGAATTTGTTTTGGCATTTACAGAGCTACTTTTGCCTCCATTTTTTTCACCTTCCCATTCACTGATTTATTGGCTGACAAAACCAAAACATTTTCACAGACCAAGAGAGACAATGACATCTTGCTGTCAACATTTCCTGTTTGGGATTATTGTTGTTGAACAGTTGTGCGAGCACCTGGTTTGAGGTTGGATAAGGCGAGATAGGGAAGCTGTGTCATGTGTGTTCGCCAAACAGTTGCCTCTAGACATATGTGGCTACAAGCACCAACACCCAAGGTTTCCATGGCACCCTGACAGATGGTCAACAAACACGAAAAAAGCCTTCTCTTTTTACTCTGTCTTAATTTAGAAGTTTTCCAACACAGTGATTCCTCGTGCCGCTCAAAAGCCTCTCATAAGACCAGGGACGTGTTAGAGGTCAAATCAGTAACCACAGTAAGGCTCTTATTTGTTAATTTCACACATTTTACACATTTGTTGTAGATTCTACTGCAGACTCTTAGATCTTGAATATGCTATAAATGCACACATTGATGATCTGTTAAGAGTTGCATAAGTTACTCTTTCTTCTTTTGAGTCTATTAGCCACAGTGATAAACATGTCATGTTTTTTTAATGCTTCATTATGCTGACACAGTTCTTAGTACACCTTTAAGTCTCTTTTGACAACCAAATTAGGTTAAACATGACATAATTTTACACAGGATGTCTTTGCTGTTTCAGCCAATGCCTTACACAGGGTTAGTGGGCTCATGATGATTCATTACAGTGTTTGAATCACACTGTGAAGCAGAGATAAAAGAGGTGTGCAAAACCAAGAGAAAGAGATAAAGAAATACACTCTCCAGCTAATTTATTAGGTACATCTGTTCATCTGCTTATCAAATATCGGTGTATTTAGGCATGTAGAGATAAAAAAAAAAAAACTGCTGAAGTTCAAACTGAGCATCAGAATGGTGGGAGAGTTTGACTTAAGCAACTGAACGTGGCATGGCTCTTGCTGCCAGATGGGTTGCTCTGAGTATTTTAGAAATTGCTGACCTGCTGGGGTTTTCCACACAACCATCTCTAGGGTTTACAGAGAATGGCCTGAAAAGAGGAAACTGTTGATGTCAGACATCAGAGAACAATGGCAGAAACTGCTTTGAGCTGATAGGAAGGCATCTTTAATTCAAATAACCTCTCATTACAACTAAGGTATGCAGAAGAGCATCTCCAAACCTTGAAACAGATGGGCAACAGCAGCAGAAGACCAATACTGTCTGCTAACAACAAGAAACTGTGGCTACAATTCGCTCACCAAATGTTGCCTGGTTTGATGAGTCTCAAAGTCTCAGCATTTGGCATAAACAACATGAAAATATGGATTTATCTTGCTTTGTATCAACAGTTCAGGCTGCTGCTGGTGGAGTAATGCGTGGGGGATATTTTTCTTGGTCCGACCTAATACTAGGACAGTGTAACTAATGAAGTGCTCAAGCACAAGCTAAAGCTCAAGATAAGACAAGGCAGGCAGGGAGTACTGGAGTATTTGGTAGTTCATTCACATGCAGTGTGTATGATTGTGTGCGTGTAGGGAGAGTTACAGCACACTGAGACAGTTACAGATGAGGTAATAGTCAAGCTAAAGCCTTTACTGTATAATGAATAAGTGAAGAGATATTTATTTAATACTTACTACATTCAGCTATATTTCACCTGTCAGGCCCAAACATCCAGCAGCTTTGGGTGAACTCTGACCTTGCCATCTATCAGGTGACTATATGTAGGTGTTATATATAAATTACAATAACCAGAACAAGTTGTAAAAGGACATTAAAATATCTCCAACTATCATGATAAAAAACTATCATGCCTAATTTACCAAATGTGTGGACAAAGACACGAAGCAATATTAACGGTTTTTCAGAGTGCACACTTTCAATTGCTATTCTGAGCAGGTTGCAAAATCACACTTCTGGTGTGTGACAAAGACTTGCACTTTCATTCTCGCACTCTCAGCCTGCTCAAGCAAATCTTATACAAAACACAAGGAAGCCTCAAAGTCAAAGCTTTATGAAAAAACTTGAAAGCTTAAAAGAACTTTTTTTAGTTTATTAAGCTTATTCAGCCGCTGCATTGGTCCATCAAGATCAGAGAACCCAAAATACAGTGTATGTGCTTGAGCTGCCGGAGGCACACAGACCTGTCTGTAGTACCGGCTCGGCTCAACTTGACTCGGTTTTTAGGGTTTTCCATTAGGTAGTAGTAACTGGTACGTTTTTAGTACCTACTTCACCGTTGTTCCAAGTGAATCAAGTCGAAAATGTGACATCAGTAGACTGCGTGCCAGTGATTGGTCAGTCAGTGGCGTCACTCCTTCGCAAAAATCAAAGCTGCCATTTTTGAAACCCAATAACAAGAGAACTGAACTACGCAGAAACCAACACCACAGTCCAGCAACGAGGTGGAGATGCTTACCATTGGTTATGCAGCAGGTATACCATCACCTCCATTTCCTCCATTGTTGCGTTGTGTCACATACAAATGATGTCACGGGACTTTCGGCCACATTGCTGTAACGACCCCAAGCACATAGCGGTGGTACTCGACAGTAATGGAAGACGCTCAAAACTGAGTAGAGTCGAGTTGAACCAAGTTGGTACTGGTGGAAAAGAGGCATAAGTTATTAATCAGAAGTTATTTAAGAGTTGTGCTAATTTATGTATGTGAATCTAATTAATTCATTCAATAATTTAATAATGATTTCTGATGTAATTAAAATTCAGGGTTGGCTTTTTTTGTTGTGTACACATCAACCTTAAGAACCTTTTAAGTCTGTATACTTTAAATCCAGTGGCCTTTACTCCTAAACCCAGCTGCAGAACACAGACCAGGACAGGACTGCAGTCGTTCAAACAGTTTATTAATAAAGACTAATGTTATGCTGCCCTTAATCCATGCAGTGTAGAGGGATAGATATATATACCAGGTTGAGCTGAGAGGGGAAGTGAGGAGCCAGAGGCAAGTGATCCAGAGTGGTTTGTGGGTCAGGGTGGTTTCCAGAAGAATACTGACTAAAGGTCAGTTGAGGCTTGAGTGGTTCAGGGGCAGAGGTCAGGAAGGGTTTGAGAAATAAAAAATAAATAAATAAATACTGTAAGAAGAGGAAGGTGAGTTAGGATTTGACCAAATTAGCTACAGTAGCAATATTTAAAAACTGAAGTTAGACTGAGATAGTTTTTGACATGAAATTAACAACCGAGTGAATGAGTTATACGTTTTGGTGGGTTACATATGTAGTGCACAGTGTTTGTGAATACCTTGAGCACCTTAACCGCGACAAACTGTAATAAAACATACGGAACCAGTTACTGTAAGCCACAATAAAAGGAAGTGAATCTGCATTTAAATGCTCATCAAGAGGGAAGTCATGCTTATTAACACCAAGGTAAAAAAAACAAAACAAAGGTGAAGTAATCTGTGCATATTCCTCAGTTGTTATCTGCTGGGATCAGGGTGGAATTATCACTGCAGATTTATCATGGAACAATAATAATAATTTTATTACATATATAAACACTCAAGTCCCTGCTGATAATACTCAGCACACACCCGGAGTTTTATGGCCTGTAATGCAAATTTAATCGCCACCTGCATGACATGATTTATGGCCGTGACTGTAAATGTTTTATCCCGGTCTGCACGCACACAAGAGTACATACTGAGCTGCACCTACAAGGTCACAGTGTTCTAACAATTATAAGCACAGACCTGAGTGCAAAGGTAGACAAGTGCACCTGTTTACCAACACATGTACTGCACACACAATTCCTGGAGAGCCCACTTCAAACTCTTCGAAACTAAAACTAGTATTTTATTTCCGCCTCTGTGTCATACCTTTACATTCTCTATTATATATGCTGTGTACTAAAAACATGAGGAAAAATACTGGCACTGATTCCTGTGGTGCTTTACAGATGGAAAAGTACCTCTATCTGTTTGGAAATGCCTGCAGAGCAGCAAGGGCAACGTGCCGTCACCCATGCACATGTCTCCGCCCAACAGTTTTAAGGGAGAAAAAAACTTGGCTCCTGTTGGCTTGCCTGACCGGTTTGGTTAACACTGCTAGTAGTAAAAGCAGTTCTACTATCATGACAGTGTATATCTGTTTGACCTGTTTGTCTTTTGTGTGCAGTTTTAAGTTGCAAAAGGTTGTGATGCCTGAGTACACACAGGAAAATTCACTTACTGGTCACTCTATTAACACCTTGCCTTCATAACTGACTTCATTCTTCATGGCATAGATTCAACATGTTGCTGGACACATTCCTCAGAGATTTTGATCCATATTGACATGATGGCATCACAAATTTCTCCATTGCGCATCCATGACACAATTCTTTAAAAAAAACCCTTCAAGAAAGCATTATCCTGCTGGAAGCACTGTGATCATAAAGCGGTGGACATGGTCAGTGCCAATACTCAGGTAGTCTGTGGTGTTCTTAATTGATGCTCAGCTGTTACTAAGTGTACCAAGAAAATGTCCCCCACATTATTACATTACTACACCACCACCTTCAGCCTGAACTATAATACAAGGCAGGATGGATTCAAGCTTTTCTGCGTGGCAACAAAAACTCATTTCTAAAAGTTTAGATCATAATATTTAAATAACAGAGAAATAAGTTTAAATAATGACCTCCATCTTACTGTGAATTTCACTCCTTATTGCCAGCTGCTACACATAGACAAAGAGGAACAGGAGTGAGGATTCGCAGATTTATGACTACACTGGCTCTTTAATGCTGAAAGACAGTGTGTGTGTGCGTGCCTTGTGTGGTAAAGTTGAGAGCAGCCACACCCTTGTTGTAGTAAAATCACACTCACCATCATGCCGCAAGCCAAACAAAACCCAACTGCTGGTTCAAAACTACAGTGTCAGCATGACGATGTGTGTGACATTATCTGCTTTCCCATCTTAATGCATATTTACTGTCATTTTAGACTTTGAGTTCAATTGTAATATAATAGCTAACATCATGATGACTTGGCATGTTTTGGATATATCACAGTGTAATGTTTTTGTCAGAGTGAGTGGATGTCAAACACATTGTTTACATGTGGGCTGCCGGCTCCATCTCCATTATTAATCAGCTGCATGTGGCTGCTCAGTATGGATCTACTCTGGGGTTTAAATATTAGATTGAAACCAGCAATTAATCTACAGGTATTAATAATTCATTTCATTTTAATCCCTGCTTTAATCTACAGTTGCTTCTTATCTTTCACTTGTTGCGTGTCCCTAGAGTCAACCTGAGCGTCTGTCTTATGCACGTATGCGATTCCCTTGAGTGCAGCACTTTTTGGATGCCGGAGATAAGCTCTTGTCCATATAGGAGCAAACCTGAAAGCAGCAAAGAGGTGAGACGTGAAGCAGTGATGATAAGCAAAATCCCTGCTCCTCCCTCAAAACTGGAGATTTTCCAAACCACAGTTCAGAAAAAAGCAGTTTTTTTCTCGAACTCAGTCCAGATGAGGCTCCACTTTGTCTCTTTAAGCAAACCCTAATTAGATTAGTGGACTTTTATTGGTTGTCCAAAAAGGAGAGGAGCCAGGTAGAGAGAGATGAAAAACAAAGTGAGACAAAGGGATCCACCAAGCTGTCACTCTTTGATCTGGTCATCTGTGAAATGTGTTCCTTATCCTCTCCTTATACCCCTCATCATCATCTAATAATCCTTCATTTACCCCCCCCCCCCCCCCCACACACACACACACACACATGCATCTGCCCTGAGCATGCAAACAAGAGCCTGTCTTTCATTTTGCTTTTCCAAAAGGCCGAGGCCAAAAGAGACACAGGGAGAGAAATTATGAGACGCGCTCCCTACATTCCTTTCAATTTAATGGCCACTGTAGTATGTCCTGTTTTGACAAGGAATGAATTTGAGCCTCAGTGTTCTCCATGATTTCCTACCAGGGCATAACTTATGGCTCGGTGGTTGGAGCATATGTTCGCTTCCAAAAAAATTTTAGGCTGTCAGTTTTGAGGTTGAAACATGATCTGAAACTCCATCAGTCAGCTAAGATTTTTGACTTTCCAATCAACAGCGTATTCATTTCATCCACCACTCATCAGCATGTGGTAAAGTAGTTTCTGTGTCTTCAAACTATAATTTTGAAAGACGTTTTTGAAAATAAAGAACGGCAAACCGATGAAAAACGAGTTTTAGTTTGAGTTCTGAAAAGAGGAAACAAAGTGTATCCATGTTTATTCATTGTTTGCTCATGTAGTACACAGGAGGTTCCATCTGTTATTGTTTTTTTTTCCTTGTTTGACCTTGAATAAATATTATTGTCAGCTCATGATGAACTGCATCTCATCCCACTTGTTTACCTTGCCTACCCCGCTTACCTTTGCAGAATCACCTAAGAGATGTTGCAAAACAAAAAACAAAACAAAACAAAAAACATCCCTGGACCTATTAAGTAGGTAAAATTACATTTATGGACTAACTGTAAGGGATTACAAGTAGTGACAGACCAAAAGAACAGGGTCAATACATTCAGTTCTCCCAAGGTCTGCGCAGCTTTGTAACATCTATTCAGTTTCAGTTCAGTTCAGGATTATTTATATAGCTCCAAATCACAGCAACAGTCAACTCAAGGTGCTTTAGATTATAAGATAAAGAGCCAACAATAATAAAGAGAAAAGCCCAACAATCAAACAACCCCCTATTAGTAAGCACTATGTGACAGTGGTGAAGGAAAAACTCCCTTTTAACAGAACTCTGTTAGAACCAGGCAACCGGTTGAGGGGGAGGGGTCACCTGTGTCATAGCATCATCTTGTAACCCTATAAAGTACATAAAATATAATTTCTAAATAGTTTTTTATTATTATTATTTTATGTACAGTATAACTGCAACCTACCAAACATTCAGACTTATTCTCTCTATGTATGCACTGCAACTATCAGGAGGCTTTTGGGGCTGTTCAATCTGATATCATCAAGTCAGTGTTGTTTCTGGATTAACAAAACTACGGTTCAGGTCCAGGTTTTAACGCTAATAGCTCTTTGGAATCCCTTTGCTGGTACAAAAAGGCTCTTAAACTTTGTTATTTGGTATTTGAAATACCTTTTTTTTGTTCAAGACCACGTAAAAAAAACAAAACAAAACAAACATTACTCATATTACAGTCATATTACTGACTTTACTTAACCCTACCCCCACCCTTCATTAGGTTGCCCGTACAGATCGACTTCAAGTGTTTGTCACTGTTATGCAAATAATCAACTTTTCTTGACAGGCAGTTGAAAAGGAGTTTCCTCTTTAACAGAGCGTGCGCAGCCCACTTACCTCGTCCTCTACCTTCTCCTCGGTCCATTGACTCTACCACCAGAAAACAAGCTGTTTTACAACCACTGACCTTGTGCTGCTCTAATAGCTGTGAAGTTGACCAGCAATCCAGCCAATGACAGTGGATATTAGAAAGTGCCATTCCTTTCAGAGATTTTCTTAGAGGACAAAACGACCTTTAGGTTTAATAACATGATGAGTCAGCGTTACAAAAAACACCACAAATGACTGATCATGTTATTCAGTAAAATCCCCATGTTGATATTTCTACCTATTTCTATTTATTTTCACCTTTCAGTTAGTAACTAAATTTCCTTCAACTGTGTTTATGTTTATTAGCTAGCTGCCTTTTAATCCTACCCTTTAGTGGGCACATTGCCTCATTTCTCTTCTTCAAGCAGGGTAGTGTTGTGAAATGGGCATCACCAGTCTGTGGAAAACTCCCAGTTAATTATTTACCCTGACTTGTGTAGTTGACACCCAGGCCTTCCTTGGTTGCACCTGACTAGATGTCCTTACATCACCTTTCCATGATGGCATTGTGTGCATTACCACATTTTGTGCTCAACCCCCTCTACAGTTGCCAGCGTGTATGCCAGTGTAGGTGTCCTACATGTTGATCTGTCCATGGCATTTAAAAACAATTAAAATGGTCCATGCTTTGTTTGCATTTCTAATCCATGCCATTTTGATCTTGAACTTTTTGTTGGCACTTCTTTCTGTTTGTACTGAGCTGTGGATCTCTTTGTTGTTCAAGACAGTTTATTGAAAGGGATTTAAACTGTGCATAACATGTGCGTTGCACTGGTTGAGACCTCATAATCCTTTTTTCTGCGTACCCAAAGACCTATGCAAACTGGCTTATAAAACAAACACATATGACACCAGCTTACCAAAACATATGCCTTATAATGCTAACAGTAATTCGTTACACAAATATTAACTGATCTTTTTCCCTATTCAGAAGCAGAGCAAGCTGCATGAAAAAAGAAGACACTATATCGCCTTAAAGATATTTCTAATGTCTTAGTTAATAAATACCTGCTTATAAATCCAGCAGATGCAGAAAATGAGCTTTTATTTGAAGTTTTTTTTTCTCACTACATGACATGCACCAGTTGCACTTCTCTAAGACCAATGGTGCAGCTGACCAGTCTCTCTGTTGTATTATCACTGAAGCTGGGAAAACCACTTAAGTGTGGATGAAAAGTAATAAAGAGTGAAAATATCAATGTATGAGCAGGGTCTGGGTCATGGTGGATCAAAAGGTCAAAGCCTTTCACCCCTGAACAATGTGACGCATGTGCCATGCTAAACTAAAAGAACAGAGGTTGCATATGCAGGATGAGAAGGCAGGTTGAAAAAATAAACAAGTGAACTTATAATTTAGCTGCTGAAATCCAGAATACACAAAGTCTAAGAGTGAAACAAAAACAGGAATCCAAAACTGTAAGAGACGTGAAGACACTGCAAGATAAAATCCAACACTGAGGTTAAAAACAGAGACAGGGGAAGACAGAAAAAAATGTGTAATGAAGGAAGCTGAAAATATAAAGTGGCACATATCAAGAAACTACACACTCTGATTCCCGATCCCTGTACTACGAAGCAGGATTTGGGCTTAACCAGATAACTTTAAGGTTAACCCTGGGCTTTCGGTATTGCACAGGCAGTTCGCTTCTTACCAGGCTACACTGCCATTGTAACCTGACCTGCAGACCTGCTCTTCAGCTGTTCTAGATTACAGATCAGCAGGTAAAACTCACCGGCAAATCAGTTCCCTGGAAAACAGCATCTAGCTGTGTGTCTGGGGTAAAATAGTATTATTATACTATTTATGGGTCATTATATATTCATTAACGGTGCACATTTTGACTTACAAGCGCAATGTTGCC
The DNA here is from genome assembly GCF_001858045.2 of Oreochromis niloticus. Lineage (NCBI taxonomy): Eukaryota > Metazoa > Chordata > Actinopteri > Cichliformes > Cichlidae > Oreochromis > Oreochromis niloticus. The sequence goes on along the minus strand of NC_031981.2, from coordinate 6,529,509 downwards.
AAATGCAGTAATTTGATCGGTCAGATCTGTTTATTTGCATGTGCAAAATTGGAAAAATTAGCTTGGTTCGATAAAATAAATGCAGCAAATCTGTCCAGCAAAATTATGCATTCGGTGTGAACAGCTACATTAAGAATAGGCGGGTCTGAAAAATACTTTTAAAGCATGAAATATTTGCAGAGCCCCTCTGCGAATTGCTACCTAATCGTGGTAGAGGGGCTATGTTGTCCAGGGGGGTTCTGCCCCCTGGTAGGGTCTCCCATGGCAAATTAGTCCTGGGTGCGGGACCAGACAAAGAGTGATTCAGAAGACCCTCATGAGAAAACCATCAAGGGAACAGTTCACCCTACCTGGGATAGGGTTACCGGGGCCCCGCCCTGGAGCCGCCCTGGGGGAGGGTGCCCGAGGGCGAGCGTCTGGTGGCATTAGTCCATGGGGCCCGGCCGGGCACAGCCCAAAAAGGGGACATGGGCCCATCCTCCTGCGGGCCCAACACCCGCAGGAGGCGCCATAGGAGTCGGGTGCATTGTGTGTCGGGCGGTGGTCAGGAGCGGAGGCCCTGGCGGATTGATCCCCGGCTTCCAAGACTGGCAATTGGGACATGGAATGTCACCTCTCTGGTGGGGAAGGAGCCTGAGTTAGTGCGTGAGATTGAGAGGTACTGGCTAGATATAGTCAGGCACACCTCAACGCATGGCTTGGGCTCTGGAACCAATCTCCTGGAGAGGGGCTGGACTCTGTCAGTCTGGAGTTGCCCCCGGTGAGAGACAGCGGGCTGGGGTGGGTATTCTAGTATCTCTTTGGCTTGGTGCCGGTAAATTGGGGTTCTTCCCAGAGGATGAGAGAGTCTGTTCCCTGCACCTTCGGGTCGGGGAACGGGTACCAGCCTTCTTGGAATCCCTGGGTGGGGTGCTGGAGGGTGCTCTGCCTGGAGACTCTGTTGTCCTACTGGGAGACTTCAATGCTCATGTGGGCAATGACAGTGAGACCTGGAGGGGCGTGATTGGGAGGAACGGCCTCCCTGATCTGAACCGGAGTGGTGTTTTGTTATTGGACTTCTGTGCAAACCATATTTGGCTATAACGAACACTATGTTCGAACATAAGAGTGTCTAGGTCACAGGTTGATGATCGATTTTAAAATCATGTCACCAGGCCTGCGACCATTTGTTCTGGACACTCGGGTAAAGAGAGGTGCTGAGCTGTTAACTGATCACTACCTGGTGGTGAGTTGGATTAGGTGGCGGGGGAGGACGCTGGACAGATCTTGCGCGCCTAAATATATAGTGAGGGTGTGCTAGGAATGCCTAGCAGAGCCCCCAGTTTGCGAGGTCTTCAACACACACCTCCAGCAAAGGTTCAACAGCATTCCAAGGGAGACCATTGACATTGAGTCTGAATGGACCATGTTCAGCACCTCCATTGCTGAAGCCAATGCACTGAGCTGCGGCTGCAAGGCGGTTGGTGCCTGTCATGGTGGTAACCCCCGAACCAAATGGTGGACACCAGAGGTGAAGGGAGCCACCAGGCTGAAAAAGGAGTCCTATTGGGCATGGTTAGCCTGTGGGACTCGGGAGGCAGCTGATATGTACCAACAGGCCAAGCGGAACAGTGGCAGGGGCTGAAGCAAAAACTCGGGAGTGGGATGAATTCAGAGAGGCCATGGAAAAAGACTTTTGGACTGCCTCGAAGAGATTCTGGCAAACCGTCAGGCGACTCAGGAGGGGAAAGCGGTGCTCTCCCTGCACTGTGTATGGCGCGGGTGGAGCGCTGCTGACTTCGACTGAGAAAATTGTCAGGCGGTGGAAGGAATACTTTGAGGACCTCTTTAATCCCACTGAAACGTCTTCCGTGGGGGAAACAGAGTCTGGGGACTAGGGGGCTGACCCGCCAATCTCCGGGGGTGAGGTCACTGATTCAGTTAAACAACTCCTTAGTGGCAGAGTCCCTGGATTGGATGAGTTCCACCCTGAGTTCCTGAAGGCTCTTGATGTTGTAGGGATGTCTGTGTTGACATGCCTCTGCAATTTTGCGTGGAGATCAGGGGCGGTACCCCTGAACTGGCAGTCTGGGGCAGTGGTCCCCATTTTTAAGAAGGAGGACCAGAGGGTGTGTTCCAACTATAGGGGGATTACACTCCTCAGCCTCCCTCTGAAAGTCTATGCCAGGGTGCTGGATAGGAGAGTCCGTCCTTTAGTCGAACCTCAGATACTGGAGGAACAATGCGGTTTTCATCCTGGCTGCGGAACACTGGACCAGCTCTTTATCCTCTAAAGGATACTTGAGGGTGCATGGGAGTTTGCCCAACCAGTCTACATGTGTTTTGTGGAGTTGGAGAAGGCGATCGACGTGTCCCTCGGGGTGTCCTGTGGAAGATGCTGCGGGAGTATGGGGTGTCTGGCCCATTGCTATGGGCCCTGTACAACCTTTGCAAGAGCTTGGTCCGCATATCCGGCAATAAGTTGAACTTGTTCCCGGTGGGTGATGGGCTCTGCCAGGGCTGCCCTTTGTCACCGATTCTGTTCATAATTTCTATGGACAGAATTTCTAGGCATAGCCAAGTGGCGGAAGGCTTTCACTTAGATGGTCTCAGAATCTCATCTCTGCTTTTCTTGGATGATGTGGTTCTGTTGACTTCAACAGAACCACATCTGGCAAAGAGAGAGCTGAGTGTAAAAGTGAAGCTCTCAATTTACCAGTCGATCTATGTTCCTACCCTCACCTATGGTCACGAGCTGTGGGAAGTGACCGAAAGAACGAGATTGCGGATACAAGCAGTGGAAATGAGCTTCCTCCGAAGGGTGGCTGGACTCTCCCTTACAGATAGGTTGAGAAGTTCAGCCATCTGGGAGGGGCTCAGAGTAGAGCCGTTGCTCCTCCACATTGAAAAGGGCTGCTGCCCCCACGACCCGGCTCCAGAGAAGCGGAAGAAGCCGGATGGACGGATGGATATTTGCAGAGATTTACGTGTCCAGTGTGTAAAGACCTAGAATCTAATGGAAATCCCTAATAAATATAGATTCATAAAGACTGTGTTCACTGCATATTCACAACATTTTGTTGTTGTTGTTCTATAAGCATTTATATATCATGCCAAAAAAGAACACCTTGTGGACCTTACATCAAGCATATTTTTGAGTTCTGCTTTTTCCTTTAGACAATTAGAAACCACCGGGGCAACAGCTAAAAAATAATAATTGTTAAATTGCATCTACTGGGGCGCAGGGGCATAAGCCAAATTACATAGATGCAAAAATATTGCAGAGGTGATCAATAACTTTCGGTTACTTCATTGTAACAAGCAATAATTTTCACTTGACACCAATTTTATTTTATCCTAAAAGTGCAAAAGTCAAATTCTTAAAGACACAGAGGTTCTAATTAAGCCCAAAAACAGCATGATTAGAACACCTCATCCTAGTTGTGCTAATTTTGGTTTTAATTCCTGCATGAATGTGGTTGAGTCTTCAAAGTGTGCCAGCGCAACTGATAGTTTATTGAAGAGAGGTGCGGCTGCTGCTAGAGCTGTTAATGTGGGTTCTCTTGTGGTGAAAATGATAAAACTGCCCTTTTGCTTTTATCTGACTCCACAATAGTATTTAAATGTGATGCAAAAAGGTACAGAAACTCCTGTAGTGGAACAAAAGATAGGAGGAGTGACGCCGATAAAATCACATTCATGGTTTACTTGCAGTGGTTTCCCCCTCGCTCTAGCTCTTGTGTTTAATTTAGAGGGTGTTGCTGCCAAACACACCAAACTTTCCAGATTTTTTTTTTTGAACTGATGGTAGATGTGTGTAAAAGCCAAGACATTCCTTCATTTGTGTGGTGGGATAATTCTCTTTCAGTCTTTTCTGTATATAACTCCTTCCCTCTATGAATCTCTTTCTCTGCAAGACCTTTGAAAAGCTTTGGTTTCAGCTAGCTGTTCTCTTCGCCCTTCTTCCGATTGCAGGCCAGAGAGAAAACTCCCAGCATTGTCTGTGTGTGCGTGCATGTGCGTATATTTGTGTTTATATTGCAGCGTGGAGCCCTTGGGATGTGACTCAGTGTGCAATCTAAGACAGCTCCTATCATAATGACTGCTCATTACCTACCATGCTCCCATATAAAGATATATTTATATACCCGGGGACATAACCTCACTCCTCATCTACATAACAATTACGGCTCATTTTATTGGCCTCTTTGGAGCCGTAGAGGAAGTTCAGAATGCCCTCAGTTGCAAAAATGGTCTGGGTGACAGACAGGTTGGGAAATTAACAACAGCTGCTCGTCATATTTTGCTTACATGTGTGCTGTGGCTTGCAAGTTTGTCTGTCAGTCTCTTTATCATATTCGTACTGTATCAGTAAGCGGTCAGATTGAGTGCTGTGTGGTTAGCTGGTAGAACAGTGGAATAGGTGGTGCAACTTTTAGTGGCCTGTATAGATTAAATGTTTCTTATATCCTGGGAAAAAAAACTGATGATGTTAATGCCCTCAGACATGTTGTTAACTCGATGTTGACCACTAACCTTACTGCATGATGAAGAGCCTCCACAGTGTGACAGTGATCATGTCAGAGGTACAAACATTTGATTTTGCAATTTACAGAAAAGGCTGAGAGAGGCTAAGTCAAGGTTAAATTCAGCAATAACTATTAATTTGATGAATGTATTACTAACGTAAGCACACTGACACTGATAACAGAGAGAATTTTCGCTACATTTTGCTAAACACCTACATTTTGTCTCTGTTTCTAAATGAACTGCTATCTGGTGCAGTGGTTAGCATAAGGTCTCAGGTCTGAATCTGACAGCTGGCCTCCGTGAGTAATCCAGCTTCCAGCAGTCCAAAAACAAGCTTGGTCGGTTAACTGGTGATTCTAGAGTGACTGTATTACAGGTGTGTCAGTGTTACCTGCTGCCGTCAACCTCGTAGATGGCGGTGTGGGTCATAACTGCTCGCGTGAGTCACACTTTGTATAAATTTGACTTCTCATGCACGCTTCAATGACCTCGTGTTTGCACCGTGGTCAGATTGTGAACATTAGTGTAAGTTTTTACTGCCAGTTTAATGAAATATCAATACAGGACGTCAGAGATTCCCAGATTATACAGAGAAAGATGCCGGAAAGGGTTGAATGGACTAGGCTTTCCTGAGAATTTTTTAAAATAAATTTAGCAATTTCTTTGTTTACCTTTTCAGTTTCTTCCAATTCTATAGCAGCGCTGGTGCAGAAGTTTTATCTGAGCGGCGACACTTATCATTCAGGAGTCTGACACACCCACCATGCCAGTAATAAATGTTGGCATGGCTGTGGTAACATCACTGTTTACATACAATACGACCAGTGTGGCAACTGTAAATAAGTCTTTAGCCATGCAGTAGAACGGTTACCTCTTGATGATGTACTCTCCCACTCGCCCTGTGACCGCTGGAATGGGCTCTTTCAACCTTTAATTGGATAATTAGTTGAGAAACTGGATGGCTCCATGGTCTGTATTACAATACACCTAAACCATAGTTAGCATTGGCTGCGTAGGTGACTAGCTTCCTTATTTTAAGCTAACTTTAACTTAGCAGCAGGCTAGTTGTTATACCTGGTGTATCCTGTAAATGTTGGTCTTAGGACAAGAAAACCTGGCTCACAGTTTTTGCTCTAATTCATCCCAATAGGGTTCTGTCTGGTTGAGGTCAGGACTCTGTGCAGGCCAGTCAAGTTTTTTCACACCAAAGGTGCTCATTTATGTCTTTGTGGACATTGCTTTGTGCACTGCTGCGCAGTCATGTTGAAACATGAAGGGGCCATCCCCAAACTTTTCTCACAAAGCTGATGTCTTGGTGTGCCGAAGCATTAAGAGTTACTTTGACTCTACAGAAATTTGGTAACTTCTGCACACTATGCACCTCAGCAGTGAGTGAATACTTTTCACAATACAGTGTGAAGGTGTGTATTAAAGTGTGTAAAGGGTGCTGGACATGGCCATGGGGGACAGGGCCAAGGGAACCTGTGGCCACCTAGCTTTACGCCTGTGTCCCACATTCTTTTTACTTTTTCATCTGGTATGTTTGTGTAGGTTCTCAGTCATCTGGGTCGTGGTAATCTAAGGAGCTTGGAAACAAAAGTGACTGGACAACTTAAAGAACTCCAAGCTCCTTAGATTTCATCTGATATATAAACCAAGAATATTTAAAATGATAGGTTAGAGAATGGTGGGTTAACATTTGTATAAATGATGCAGTAGATCTGGATGCAACAAAAAAATAAATAAATTGATGAGCTTTTTTTGCTAGCTGTCATGTACCTTAATGATCATTCTTTCAGTTGGTGTCACAGTCACACTTCTGTGAATATTCTTACTAATCAGATCTTTAAGTGCAAGTAGCCCAGAGCTAGTGCAGTATTTTATTCTGTTGAGCTACATTCACTATAATTTGCATTAGGAACAGGCCCTCTGCGCTATCCTTTGACACAGTGAGAAGAACAAATATAATTTAAAGGACTATAAAACCACAATCTGTAAACATGTAAACTTTTATGTTTGCTCAGATATCATTGCAAACATCCAAGTTTGCATGCACACACACACACACACACACACACACACACACACAAAGCCACTGTAATGGAAAACACAGCTATTGGTGTTTTCTTCTACTTGGGTATCAGCTATCACAGTTGATCAACAAATGATGCAAACTAATCTACATAATGTGGCTGAGACATTTTAAGCAAAACACATACTCAACACATAGCATTTCCTGATTCTTTTTTTAAAGCAGAAATATCAAAAATGAACTTTGTATTCATTACAAACAGCACCTATCGCTCCTATTGTAGTAAAATTATTGCTTGTTCAGACCAATAAAGTGCTTGGAATGATGTAGATTTTTTTTAAATATACACAAAATTTCACTTAGTTGGATTAAATGTGGCTGCTGGTAAATACAGAAGCTTGCTTCTGCAGAAGCTATGCATACGTTGGCTGCTGAAAACAGAAAGATAAGCAGATGTGTAATAAATTGCAGAATAAGTCAACATTGCACAAATGTGTGATGCAAACTGAATCAATAGTTCAAGAACGTTGAGGAAATTTATTTAAAAATGAGCCTACAAATGCTTAAAAAAATTCCCTTGAATGTTTGGTGGAAAATTCTGTTACTTATTATTAAAAACCCCAAAATGTATAAAAGTTGAAAACACAGGAGACTTTGTAGTGACAAACAGTTGAACTTTGACCTCTTCACCTTATCAAAATCAGCACAGAGATGGATTTTTTTTTATCCCTTTATCAATTACTCGTGTACACTGCCCTTTGTCCCAGTGCACTCGGGCATTTGGCTTTCGTGAAGATTGTTGACCTTAATTACAGTTAATAATCGACCAGTGCAGCCGCATTATAGCTTATCGCAAGCTAAATGCATCATCATCATCGTCAGTCATAAAAGGGCAGCATGTTTTTTGGATTGGGCCCAAGTGCTCACAGGTGTCTTTTATTGATTTCCTTGTGAATGGACATTTATCATGTCTAAGAGAGAGATAGGTAGCTGGTGCTGACTATGTCTATTTGTTTTCCTGACTAGTAATGTTGACGTAGTTTTAAAAAAAGTTGACATTTAATGGGTAAAATATACTTTTTTATGAATTTAAATGAGCAAAATCTACAGTATTTGTTTATTTGTGAAAAAAGAGGCCTCTGCACTGGATGTGACATTTGGCTTGTGGTTTAGGCAACAGACAGACTTGTTGTTGTCTGTTAGAGCTCACTGTTTCCTCTTCTCTTTCACACTCACACATAGAAGTGGTTCACCATGGCGTGGGTGCAGGATTTGCCCTTGTGTGATGTGATCGATGCCAAAAGTCGTCTGATGTCTCTCTGCATGTGTTGCTTGGTTCCAAATGTTAGCCTTTATCTACAAACCAGATAAAAAGAAGTTGCTTCAAGAGTGAAAGTGTGTGGGCAGCGGTAGCTTCGGGCTGTGTGCATGTGTGAGTGCATGAGGGGAAGTGCATGCGTCTGGCAAATGTGTGGGCTATTGGTGACCCTGATACCATCGAAATTCAGAAAAAAAAAATAAAGCCTGCAGGTGTGTGCCTTTATTGTTTCTCTAGATTTTTCTCTCACACCCCCAAAAACCAAATCCAACATTCATGAGAAAAGCATTGCCTGCCTGTCCATCTCTTGTCATGCAGCATACAGACAACAGGTAGACTAAAATAGGCCCAACAAATTATATATATATAAATAAATGCATTTTTTTTAATTCCAGATAATATGTGAGGAAAACCTAGATCTCACCTTCTGCTGTGGTTAGTAACACATCAATAGAACAGCCCCCAGTGCCTACTTTCAACTAAACAGTCACAGTGATGAATGTTCATTTTTTTTCTCTCTGTAAGATGCTGACACAAATCAACAGCAGCAGATGTGTTATATATTTAAAAAAAAATAAAAAATCCCCTCTTGCCCCTGCGGTCTTTCCTTCAAGCGAGGGTCCTCTACTAGTGGCCTGGAAGCTTGCGGGTCCTGCGCAGCAGGACTGCGCTCCGATGTGCTCCTGAGAGCTTAATCCTGGGATCTCCTGGAGCCACTAGCATAGCTTGGGAGTCACCGCACCTAGTGCTCGGTTAACCACTGGAAACACCTTCACCCTCCACATCTTCTCAAGCTCTTCTCTGAGCCCTTGGTATTTCTCAAGCTTCTCGTGTTCCTACTTCCTGATGTTGCTGTCATTCGGAACAGCTACATCGATCACTACGGCTGTCTTCTTCTGTTTGTCTACCACCACTATGTCCGGTTGGTTAGCCACCACCATTTTGTTCGTCTGTATCTGGAAGTCCCACAGGATCTTAGCTCGGTCATTCTCCACCACCCTTGCTGTAGTGCCTCATTAGGCATTAGTGCCTCTGTGCTGTCTTTCAGTCCAGCTTTGTCCAGCCACTGGTAGGATTTCTGGATGTCAGCCACCTCTTCTATCTGCTGGTGTTGCATACCATGCAGGGGCTTATCCTTCCATGATGGTTCCTCCTCTTTCTTGGGTTTCTCCTACCTGAGGTATTCACTGAGCACGTGGTCCATTGGGGCCATCTTCCTGATGCATTCGTGGATGTTCGATATCCAATCCTAGACCGTGGTGGGGACACTCACCAGTTCCCGGCGTCCTTCCTTCCACTTAGCATACAGCCTCACAGTGCTGGACTTGGGGTGAAACCCTCCATGCATGGTCAGGAATTTCCTGGTCTTGATGTCAGTGGCTTCTATCTCCTCCTTTGGCATATTATCCCAGCAGGGTACCTGATCATGGGCAGGGTGTAGGCGTTGATAGCCTGGATCTTGTTCTTACTCTTCAGCTGACTCCTCAGGACTTGACCCTCTGCAGATATTTGGTGGTTGCCGCTTTCCTAGTGGCCTCTTCATGGATCCATTTGCCTGTGGGATCCCCAGGTACCTGTGGCTGTCCTCTATGTCTGCAATGTTGCCTTCTGGTAGTTCAATCCCCTCAGTTCTGACTAACCTTTCCTCTCTTTGTTATCATCCGACTACACTTCTCCAGCCTGAACGACATTCCAATCTCATTCCTGTATATCCTGGTGGTGTGGCTCCGTGAATCAATGTCACATTCATTCTTGGCATACAGCCATCTGTAGCAACTCTTGTTAATGATCTCACTGAAGGCCTATGCAGAACAGCAGTGGGAACAGAGCATCTCCTTGGTAGATCCCGCATTTGATGGTGACTTGTGCTTGAAGTTTGCCTCTAGTGTTGTACACCACCTCCCCACTGAGTTCCTGATGAAGGCTCTTGGGGTCCTGCTCTAGTTTAGTTTAGTTCTAGGCATTCCAGGATCCATGTGTGAGGCATCGAGTCATCGGCCTTCTTGTAATCAATCCAGGCAGTGCACAGGTTAGTCAGCCTAGTCTTGCAGTCTTGGGCAGTCTTGGGCAGCAGCTCGGTCTACCATTAGCTGGTGTTTTGCGCCTCTGGTATTCTTGCCGATTCCTTTTCTGTGCCACTCATGTATTGACCCATGTGCCCATTCATCTTAGCTGCTATGATGCTTGACAGGAGCTTCCATGTAGTACTGAGAAAGGTTATTGGTCAGTAGTTGGATGGGACTGGTCCCTTCTGGGGGTCCTTGCCCACCGATGCCGTCTTGTTCCGTTAGCCCACTTCTCATCAGGTTGCCCTGGTTCCTCAACACCTGATGCAGACCTTGTTAATATGGGCGACAGCTGAAATGTGTGCACTCTTTTACGTTGATTGGAGGTGATTTAATGTAGGGTGATGTATAAACGTGATTTTATAATTAGTATATTGTTTGAGATATGGCCTGGGTTCAAAGATAAATCCACCCTGCTGTCATGTTTGCAATGTATTCAAATTTAAATTGTGTAACATCACAATATCAAATATTTACAGAGAAGTTACAATAGTCAGAGTCTTTCAGATGCTTAATATGTTAGCCCTGTGGTTCTGATTTTAAAAAATCATATTTGACATGTCAGGGATCAGTGTCCCTGAAATGTTGTGCTCATGAAAATGTATTTTTATTTGGTGAACGGCAGACACTTTCACAAAAGAAGAATGACTCTAGTGCAGTGTCGGTCAGTTCACCACTTTGATTAAAGCAAAATATTTCAAAAACCTTTGTGTGGGGACATTTTTTGTGTTTATGACCAAAGTACTGACGTAAAAGCAGCCTCTTTCATATTTGTCTTTTACATTTACTTTATTTAACACTCATTGTTGGCTGGAAGGTTCAGTTTAAGTTATTTTCTATGAGAACATTTCAAGTCATTTAAATCACAATATTTTGTTGAAAGACTGGATGCTAAGTTATCAACTAATGCTAACTAGCTTGGCTAATAAGATGCGTATGGGTGCAACTCACAGACACGCCCTTAATATTTGTTAAAGAATCTATTACAAATGTACCTAAAGGCAACAACTAACGACAGAAACACAGCAAAGAGGACCAGGCTGTTGCCAGGTTAAATTGAGTGCAGAGAAGGTGCTGCACCAAAAACCTCCCAGTGATTGCTTTCGTAGTTATAAGATGCCATAGCTGCATTCACTTTTTCATGTTAGTCTGCAAATACTTGCTAACTGGTAGCCCAGTGACAATAAAACTTGAAAGGGTGCTGAAACCAGAAGGTTCACCTTCAAAGTAAGTCAAGTCCAGCACTTCCATTCAAACCATGACTGTAGTAATATGCTAGCAATCATAAAGGGGTTTTCCCAACTGATTAGTAAATGCATGTTTCACTACTTATACATGGTAGCTAGGGGGTCACTGAGCAGTCTGTAGATGTGTGTGACTGGGACTTCAACTGCAATTTTACTAGCAACTGCCATTAGTGTAGAGTTACCCATTGTAACCGCTCAGGAAATACTCACATTTTTCTCTTATGACAGGTGGTTGCCATACCGGTCTCTAGGCCTGTGTGACCAGGGTCTTATTCACTTGACGTTACACAGTTAGTCATCATGTTTTTTGCGGGGCATAGAAATTGTTCTTTGGTGGTTTATAAAAGATTGCAGGTTTAAGGTACTGTACATTGGCTTCACTTCACTTTTTAGAGCTGGAAGCTACACCCAGCTTTGCATCTTTGGGGGCTGACTCAGTGGAACATACCTCATAGGAAATTTTTTGCAACTCCATGTTGGCTCCCTTTTTTTCAAGTTGTCCTTTGTTACAGTATCAGTATTTGTGTTTTTCCCCCCCGGCTGGATTGTTAGTAAGTTTAGGCCCTTTTATCCAAAGTCAAATCACACAGACTCAGTTTGTCCTCTTTGGAAAGGATGTTATCTTGCTCACTGTGTGCATGATTGGCTCATTGTTTTTGTGTTTATAATTATAATGAATCTTGGAGGATGGAATGTCCTTGAACTCACCAGCAGCAGCAACTGCAACAGATGCAATAAGAAAGATCTAAAAAATTAATTTCAGTGGAATTAAACACCCTCCAGACGCCTATAGGATTTAGCCTTTAATATTTGCCCTCTAAATGTGTTATGACCCAAACTCACCCAATCACAGCACCAATCAGACAAATTAGAGGAGTTTGATGTGAACTCAGTTTGACCTGTAAGTGCTGATACGTCTGTCCTCGGGTCAAACATTACTCACTGCTAAAAACCTCATCAGTTCAGTTTTCTTTTAACATTTGTTTTCTGCTAGTTGCAAACACTCTGTTGTTTAGGTGTCACCCAGACAGATTCATCCACAAATTTACCCCAGCAGCACAGAAAAAAAGCTCTTCTAATGCATCACTACACAAGTCAAAAATTAAGCTGCAGGCAGTCAGTGCACGTGTCACAGACACTCACATTAATCAATCTATAGAGCTGCACGAAACATTGTGAAAACACACATGCACAGTCGCATAAACCTTTCAGTGATTGAACAAAAGTTACTGCTGTTGAACTGCTATGACTTTTAAGAAAAATCCTTAGCAGATTGATATTACTATGCTTGTTTATTTGGAAACTCACACACATAATGAGCTTTGCATGCCATCGCCTGATCCTTCCGAGCACGAGTTATCTCTGCATTTGACGCTTGCCTTATTTCAACTAAGCGACTGCTCTTTTGTTCTTGCTCTCAGAGATGTTTCATGTCACTGAACCCTCAGGGTCAGAAATCAAAGTGAAGAAATCAAAGCTGAAGCGTTGATGAGGCCTTGATGAGGTGTGTCTGTGTCAGCGTGAGTGTGCGTGACTATCACTAATGATTTTTATTATTTTTATCCATTTAAAAGTTTTTAATTTTAAATTAAATTAATGTAAACCTATATGTTTTCAGTTTTATTACTTTGCCATGCTAAATCAAAATAATAATGCAATAATGTAATAACAATAATCTTTTAATGCCACACTCAAATATGGGAAAATGCATCAAATAGCAGATTAATGTTATATCCAATCATTATTCTTTTAATTGAGGCTGATATGAAGGTGAAGCATTTCCTACTACTGTTACCTTTAAAATAAAAAATAAATCATCTACCACTCGGACAAATAAAACAACAACAACACCGGTTTGGGAGAAGATAAGGAAATATGAGAACTTCGCAGTGCATATTCAGTGAGTGTTTGTTTAACCAGAGCTTTATCATTCCCAACGCGTAACTAGATACAGTTTGTGGGAGTGAGAGGCATCAGTTAAGCTCACAGGTTGAGCAGGAGACCACATACAGCAGCCTGAGTTTGTTGTCAACCCAGGCCCTTTGCTGTGTGTCTTTTCCTGCTTCCCTGTCTGCACTTAACTTTACTAATAAAGGTGAAAAACCCATTGCAACCGCTCAGGAAATACTCACATTTTTCTCTTATGACAGGTAGTTGCCATATCGGTCTCTAGGCCTGTGTGACCAGGGTCCTATTTACTTGACGTTACACAGTTAGTCGTCATGTTTTTTGCGGGACCTAGGAATTGTTCTCTGGTGGTTTATAAAAGAATTCAGGTTTAAGGTACTGTACATTGACTTTAGTTCACTTTTTAGACCTGGAAGCTACACCCACTTTTGCATCTTTGGGGGCTGACTCAGTGTAACATATCCACTTATTTAATTGGTGGACACAGATGAATGTATTGTAATAGATACTAACCCCCCCCAATCCATTATTTTATGTGTTTGCTGTGCTTATCATTGTTGCGTTATGCATTCAGTTCTTTATTACTGTATTTCTGACACATACTGTGCTCAGTGACAATCCAGCTACAATATTTTGGTCACCCATGATTCCCATGGCTGACGCTCACGCAGGCACTGAGTCGGGCAGCTTTGGGGTCCTGTGTGTTTTACTGCACAGACAGCCTGCAGAGTGCAGCTACGCTAAACTGAAGAGCTTGTGTTTTGTATTTGCAGGTGAGGACAAGTGATGTGATGATGTATAAACAGAATGATGGTGACGTAAGAAATGTATTAGAGTGAGGTACTGTCATTAATGTCACACAATGCTAATGTCGGAGTTTGTGATTTACACGATGTACCTGAACTTGTGTGAAACTGGATATCATGTCGCAAATGGTTAATAAGAGGATCGAGTAGTATCCAGTTGCTACATTATTAGTTGGATGATCATGAAATAATGTGTAATATGAACATTGGTAGGAAAATACTGAGTAAATGAGTACTTTGTTAGCACATGTTCAGTAGCTGAAAAGTTATCCTGTGTGTTTTACTGCACATACAGCCTGCAGAGTGCAGCTACGCTAAACTGAAGTGCTTGTGTTTTGTATTTGCAGTTGCAAATGAGCAAGTAAAGCGAGTGATTCTGAACTCATGCACGCCTGGAAGTGTCATTTTTCTAAGTGTGCAACACATACCTCAGAGAAAATTTTTTGGCACCTCCATGTTGGCTCCTTTTTTTCCAAGTTGTCCTTTGTTACAGTGTCAGTATTTGTGTGTTTCCCCCCCCGCTGGATTGGGTGATTTGTTAGTAAGTTTAGGCCCTTTTAACCAAAGTCAAATCAGTTTGTCCTCTTTGGAAAGGATGCTTTCTTGCTCACTGTGTGCATGATTGGCTCATTGTTTTTGTGTTTATAATTATAATGAATCTTGGAGGATGGGATGTCCTCAAGCTAACATCTGCACTTTACCATGCTACCTTGTAGAGTGATACACGGTTAATCCAGCGGTAAGTGCTAAAACAAAAAAAAAGTGCATACATAGGAAAAGCGTGACAAAAGCAGAAAGAACTCTGTAACAAGTATGAAGTACATTGCTAGTAAGTGTATATTCACTAGCTTCGCTAGTTTCTCTCCTCTGCTCTCTGTTCTCATTGTGTGTGGGCATGTGTTTGCTTGCTTCACCACCCACACAAGGTACAAAATGCATACCTTACTCTTGCAATCTGTCTAAAGGCCATCAGATGGTAATAGTTGTGGCTCCAAGAAGACTCCTCCTAGTCCTATTGAGGTATCTCACATGATATCGTGCACACGTTGCTTGAGTTGCTGTCCATATTGGATGTGATACGATCACCGTTTGCTTGGGAAACGTGTCTATTTTTTCATTCGTTAGCAGTGGTTGCTAAGAGAATGCAACGGCTGCCTGTAGTATTCACTTTTGATGCAAATACTTGCTAACTACTAGCTGAGTGGTACTACAACTTGCAACGCAAACTGAAAATGGAGAAGGCTCATGTTTAAAATAAAAGCTGTGTCACTGGACTGCAGCCAACATATTTCAAAAAGCACAAGTTTTACTTTTTTGGATTTTAGAAAAATTTCCAGGGTATTCTCATTGGCTAATGACTTGTGATTAAAAAGTCTAAACCTGATGCGCATCAAAGCATCACACCAGACTTTACAAACCAAAGGGTGACAGCCTGGTGGCTACAGTCATCTTTCATACTATATATGTTTAAAATTAAACAAGACCAACAAGAGCAGAAGCTGCACACTGTCTTTTTTTCTGTTATCCTTTTCCCTCTTATAAAACTACCTACCCAGCTAAATCACCTACATATAGAGCTAAAATACCAATTTTCTGAATCTGATTTCTACCCCACAAGAATTTTGCAAAAATCCACCATATGGTGACAGTGAAGGAATGTGATGGGAATGGTATGGTGAGAGCCAGTCAGAAGCAGAGGAGAAGGTCTTTGCAGAATACAGATGGAATGAATGTCTTGTAGGTGACATAATCCGATCTCAAAACAGCAAATTTTACAGAAAGGTGAGGAGTTTGTATCTGTGTTTATATCAAAATTAGCGTATTTGCTGCACATTGTCTACAGTGCAAACAGTCTTTGCTATGGTAACAAATCAAGCAGGACTGAAATCTCGAGGACAATAACTTTAAAAGCTTGCCTGCCTTTGCATAGAAACCAGGAGCTTTAGTATTGGAAATCCATAATTTTTTTCTATCCACTTCATTGAAGACTATTTGTATGCATATTTAAAGAACACAGCAGGGCTGCATAGTCTTGGTGACCCCTGCTGCAAGGCAAACTAAACACTCCAGGATTGTAGAAGGCAGGGCAGTCAAGTTGCATGAGTCACAGAGCCCAGAAAAAACCCAAATGTGTAAAGACTTCGCATTGGCAGATTAGTTTGTTTACATCCTGCACTGGACGTGATTTGGCGAGGATGTAGCAAGACACAGCCAAAGCCCCCATCTTTGCTTCCCTCTCTTTAACTATTCATTCTTTCCCTCATTTTTCCCTTTTCTTTCTTTCTTTCTTTCTTTCTTTCTTTCTTTCTTTCTTTCTTTCTTTCTTCCTACCTTCTTTCTTCCTGCCTATCTGTACTTTATCTCTCCAGATCTCAGTGCTGCCAATAGCACGGACCATAACACAAAGGGGAAGTAACGCAGCTCTGCCCTTGTTAAAAAAAAAAAAAAAATGAGGTTTTAAAAAATTGACAAATTAATAATATGAAACAGATGGGGAAGTTGTATTTCTAGATTAAAACAAGACAAGACTGTTCAAAACACACACACACACACCTCCATTCCCCAGTGGAGTTTGCCAAGCTATGAGCTCATACTTTTGTAGGCCCTCTGCTGAATATCTCCTAATAGCGTCAGCTCCAAAGATGTCAGACTTTTATGACCCATTTCTCCTCTCGTTATCTGCAGCAATAATAAGGGGCCTGCTAAAATTTAACATTGGGAGTATGGTAGTATTTTCCTGACTTAGAAGCAAATGCAGGACTGCTCACGGTGAACCCGGTATGTACTGGGACTCATTAAACTCTTCATACATCTTGAAGGAAGGGTATAAGAGACTGTTAAAAGTCAAGGCTTTAACTTGTGTGCATGTGGATGTCTTTTTCACCACCCCGTGTGAGTGTATTGATTATAAAAGGTCAGTGTGGGTTAACACAGAGACTCACAGACAAGCTTACCCTCCAGTGTGGTTTTGAGGTCATGCCGAGTACAGCCCTGTACAATGCTTCACAGTGGTTGATGTTTTATTTGTTAAACTGTGAGCTTGAAATTGAAACCCATGAAAAAATGCTTATTTACAAATCAGGGGGTTAAAGGAGGCTTACAGCAGGACTAACAGTGCTAAATAGAGCAGCTTACTGCACTTTAAAGGCCTTGGAGCAATCGGTGACTGCCTGGCAACCACCGGGAAAGGTGAGGGGAAAATGTGGATTTCCTGAATGTTTGCTAAGTATTTGCATGAGGTTGCTGTGAAATCGATTGCAGCGAGAATATTGACAGGGAATACAAAGAGAGAGCACATTTGTCCTATACTGGCTTTTCTTCACTGGCTCTCTGTTAAAACTAGCTTTACATTGTAAGGTAAAAACCCTTCAAATATAAAGAAGCCTCTGTTCTGTGGAACCAGCTCCCAGGGTGGATTCAGGAGACTGGCACTCTCTGTACTTTTAAGATTCGGCTTAAAACTCTTCTTTTTGGCAAAGCATATAGTTAGGGCTGGATCAGGTGACCCTAAACCCTCGCTTAGTTATGCTCTAATAGGTCTAGGCTTCTGGGAGAGTCTTTTCTTCTTCACTCACCTTTTTTCACTCACTGTTTATACGCCACCTTGCTTCTAATCATTTGTTATCATTAATCTCTGGCTCTCTTCCACAGTGTATTTTTTGTCCTATCTCCCTGCACTCACCCCTAACTGGTTGCGGTAGATGGCTGCCCTTCCCTGAGCCTGGTTCTGCCAGAGGTTTCCTCCTGTTAAAAGGGAGTTTTTCCTTTCCCCTGTTGCCAAGTGCTTGCTAAGAGTGTTGTGTGATTGTTGGGGTTTTCCCTGTGTTACTGTAGGGTCTTTATCTACCACGTCTTGAAGTGACTGTGATTTGGCACTATTTAAGTAAAATTGAACATTAATGAATGAAAGCCCCAGTCATGTAGGCCTAGACCATTGGAAACCACTAGGGGAAAATATGCACTCCCTGACTGGCTGGCGACTAGTTGTGAATTTATTCTCCTGAGACCCAGCCTATTCAAAAAGTTAAACTGAAAGCTGAGCCTCACGGCTAACCCAGTTGTTTTTAATGCCTAAACCTAATAATGTATTTATAAAAGGTACAAGTGATGGGTGAGCATGCAACTTGTTTGACTCAAACTTAGGTCTTTGGCAGGAAAGGTACCACCACCACCCCTCTAAACGCACATTGTAGACGGATATAAATCACTACACAAGAAGGAGAAAGATCAAAAGTTGTGTTCAGGGACTTGGAATAATGTTGGGAAATGTTGTGACTGGAAGCAAGAAAAGGAAACGAGCTCCTTTGTGTTTGGAAGAGCTTATAAAAAGGAAACAGCATGGTTTGTCTATCGAATCAGGGTTGATGCAAGTAAAGATGCGGATAGCAGATTTGATGTTAGATCCTACACCTCTTAATCTTCCACTGCAACAAAACTAATGGCCGAGTGAGGAACATCTAATTTCTAAGAGGTCTAATCTTGCAAAAGTAAATTGTAGAGATAAAGTCATGTGAAAAACAAAGAGCATGTGGAAAAAGTAAGTCGATCCCCTGGCACCACAAGGTTTGTTGAAATAGTTCTTCTTGTGGAGCCATATAGCAAATTTACTTGTGCTCTTAGGGTAATCATCCTGTTGAAAGATCCATTTCCATTTAATTGTTTGTTCTTCAGACTTAACATCTTAATGTGACCTTCACACTTCTGTCTTCAGTAACATCTACTGAGCTCTGACTCTGTTGATATGACTATATGCTTGACATTTGCTGCCACTGCTGGCCAGGAAGTTGACAGCATGCAAATATAACATTAACCATTTATAGGTTCTGGTTCTCATTAGGGTTCAGACAGCC
Source organism: Oreochromis niloticus (assembly GCF_001858045.2). Lineage (NCBI taxonomy): Eukaryota > Metazoa > Chordata > Actinopteri > Cichliformes > Cichlidae > Oreochromis > Oreochromis niloticus. The sequence continues at coordinate 6,510,773 of NC_031981.2, read as the reverse complement.
ATATGTGAATCTGAGAAGCTGGTCTTTTATGGTCGCAATAGGTGCTGTGCTCTATTTAGAAATATCACTTACTGCAAACATATTATGTTTGTGATAATAACACCAATGAAAACACAGCAGAGGTTGTGACATTACCCCTCTTTGGTAGCTAACTATAGTAGAGGTCACGCTTAGCCTTTGCTTGTCTTTGTTTTTTTGAACCTCTGTCTCCTTCATTGGTCAGTGTCTCATTGAACAGAATTTAGCTTAGCTAGACTTAGCTGGACAAAAGAGGGTAATGATTTGTTCATTTGTGCACTCTGTATGTGATAATCTTTGTATAAATATTGACTGGAAGGGCTTTGGTTTTACTCTTTGGTTTGCACGGTCTGCATGTTTCCACGAGTGACGTTACAGTCATATGGGAAAAAAAGTCTTATAGGACTCTTTGCAGTCCTGTGAAAAATTAAGTACACCCTTACTGCAGGATAACTAGCAGCCATGAGCTGCCAGTCAGATTGATACTAATAGATCATCAGCAAGTGTTACCACCTTTCTAAAAAGCAGAGGTTTTGGCTTTGTGGTGGTTTGGAGCATTCAGGTGTGTGTTAATACAATGCCACAGTCTTCCCAGCAAATACACCTTTGGGTCAGACCATGCTCAGACAAATTCCTAAACAGCAAAGAGCTGGATCTCAGACTCTGCACACCTCAGTAAGCATGTTAAATGTTAAAGGCCATGACAGCACGATTAGAAAAAAAGACTTTTCTCTAAAAAGAACATGGCAGGTTTGCACAGTTGCATCTGAGCAAACCACCAGTCTTCTGGAACAATGTCCTTTGGACAGAGCAGACCAAAGTGGAGATGTTTGGCCATCATGCACAGCATCACGTTTGTCAAAAACACAAACACAGCTTGTCAGCACAAACACTACATACCAACTGTCAAGCACGGTGGGGATTTTGGTTTGTTTTGCAGCCACAGGACCTGATAACCTTGCAGTCACTGAGTTGACCATGAACTCCTCTGTATACAAGTGTAAGTATTCTAGAGTCAAATGTGAGGCCATATGTCTAACAGCTAAAGCTTGGCTGAAACTGTATCATGCAACAGGACAATAATTCTAAGCACAGCAGGAATTCCACTACAGAATGGCTTAAAAAGAAAGAAAAATCAAGGTGTCCCAGTCAAAGCCCAGACCTCAAACCTGATTCAAATACTGTGGCAGGATCTTAAGAAAGATGTGCATAAACGAATACCCACAAACCTCAGTGAACTGAAGCAAAGCGGGACAGAAATCCTCCACTGATAAAGACTGATAAAGTCGTGCAGAAAGCAATGACTTAAAGTTATTGTGGCTAAAGTTGGTCCTACAAGCTGCTGAATCAGGGGGCTTATTTAGTGTTTCACACACTCCTGTGAAAACTTTTTTTTTTTTTTAACATGACTGTAGTTTGGGTTTAAAAGGGTGAAAAATGAGTTTGTAAGCAGCACAAAACCTACTTTTAGGAAACAGAAAAGGCTGTGCTTTAAAGTGAGCGATTATGGCAGAAATATGAAGAGCTTATTAAACAGTTAATAGTTAATATACACATAAAATACACCAGAGGACCAGAGGAAACACAACTGAAAACTTCCCCTGAGTGGATGAATGTCAGGTTAATGCTGATGCAATTTATTGTTGTAGTGCAAATTGACATTTATGGTCAAAAGCAACAAATGCACATTGTCAAGAACAAAAAAACGTATATGATTTTCTTTTGTAAAATTCTGTAAAAGTTAACAGGAGGGGCATGTGCTAGCTCAAAATGACTGCAGACACTCACAGCCAGTATATCATAGGGAAAGCTGTCTCGCTCACTCACTCTGTTTGACTCCTAGACACTGGTATCAACGGGAAAGAGTCAGCCAATGAAACTAATTGGGTGGTGTGTGTCTTATGAAAGGAATAGCCTGTTCTGTCCCAAGCTCCCTCCCACAGCTATCTGACTGGCTGGCTCCTAAGTGGTCTGCTTTTCTTCTCTCTGCTGTGATTGGAGACAGGGAAGGGCAATAACTACAAAAAAAAAAAAACTTTTTTTCTCTGTCTCTCCCTCTCTTTTCCTCAGGACATACCCTTGTTGTTTTCAACTTTAGAGGCAGAGCTTGGCTGAAAAAGCTCGAGCACAGTCGCAGTCTGCACTCTGCTGCAGCATAAGGGATTTAATCCTGCAGCATACAAGATATATAAGATTACTGAGCAGTAGCTTCATAGGAAGCAGAGTTCATTTTGCACATTATTTAATAGTAAAGTGCCTTAAAAAGTGTGACAAATACTTCTTCACTGAGTGATTTGACTGTTTCTTATTGCGTAGCTAGAGCTGCTTTGTCATTCCACATGCTGAAAGGAACAATTATTCTCCAATGTGGTAATACCCCAGGTCTTTGCCTAAGACTTGATAATTACTATGATCAGTCTTGTAGTTTACATGGGCGGATCACTAAACTTAGGGTGTTTGTGAAGGGTGGAGCGGCTTTTGTTTCTAGTATACAAGCGCTGCTCTTTTAATTAATCAAGCTGCATTTTAAAGAAAATAGGGGGGTGAAAAAACACAAGCACAGGGTATAAAATCAATTATTAGGCTCAGTTTTGCTATTTTATTTATTTATCTTAAAAACAATAATGAAAATATATATTTACAAAAAAATGCAAAAAATTATGCTTTGGGAAGCTATACATACATCCACGAAAAAAAAAGATAGAAAAAGAAAAAAAAAAAGCTCAACATAAATAAGTTAGTATAATTTTTCAGTGTTTTTCAAAAAAGAAAGAAAGAAAAAAAATGAGGCACACAGGTACACTTCAAAGTTTTACACCGAGTGAGGTGGTGTCACTTTGTTTTTCTGCCCTCACTTAAAATGAGAAATGAATAGTGCAATTGCATGTTCCACATGAATTCCACACCACAAAAACAAATCTTTGATTCACATATTTGCATAAAAGAAAAAGGCCCAGTGATTTTTTTTTTTAAACATAGTTTATCTATGTTGACCTGGACAACATGCATTACTTACTAAGGGGAAGGATATGTGGCCTAAAAGTAAATAGAATATGAACTTACCTAATTTCAAAATAAAAGCTAAATCTTAGGATTATTAGCAAATACTGTTAAAAAAAGAAAATTTGGTTGGATATTGCTCAGCAGTTTAGCCACCCTCCCCTCCCACCCCTCACCCAGAGAATTTCTTTTTTTTTTTTTTTTAAAGGTACAAACTTTGGGCCTCCCCCATCCTTAAAAAATTATTATAATAAAATAATGACATAAAACTGGGAAACAGGGAGACATGATCTGTGTGTAAACTTTATCTATCACGGCTATTCCCAGTTAGATGGACCTTCAACTTACAGTGTGGCCATCTGGACCTTCAAAATAAAGATATTTAACACTGGGAGAATAAAGCCATAGAAAAAGTGAAGACATTTTGTTTCCACATAACCCTGACTTTTTTTTTAAAAAAAATCTGCATTTATTTATTTTCCTTTTTTTACTCATATCAATTACCTGAATAATGATTTTTTAAAAATGACCACTATAACAAAAATAATATTTCTCTGTTGGAAATTGCACTGCAACTTCCCATGTCAAATTCACACACTTACACTTAAAACACAATTAACAAAAAAAGTATGAAAAGCATAATATGCTTTTTTTATGTGCTACATCTGAAACATAGGTAGTAGATACAAAACAAATGAGCAAAAATCAATTTGCACAATGCTACATTGTCTGCTGCTTCTGAGGCAAATTAATTAATATGAGTGCCAAAACTTGATAGTGTACATGTTCAGTGCTTGTGCAGCCTCTCCCTCCTCTCTTCTGCAGGAAAAGGTTGCTTTAAAAAAAATAAAAATAATTAAAAAAAAACAAAATCTCTCCCCTCTGTCAGATGATGAGAAAAAAAGCTACAGTATTCCATCAGCAACAGGTCTCTCCTCTCTGCTCTGTGGGACATAAAGAGGAAACGAGGCTGTTGAATGGTACAACGGAAAAAGGCAGTTATTCACGCGCACACACACAATAAAGGGTTGACCAGTCATACTCTGAAACACTGTGTTTACATGACATGGCGCCAGTAGCGGTTTTAGATACGGGCGACACGGGCGGTTGCCCGGGGCGGCATCACGGGCATCGGCAAAAAATAAATAAATAAATAAATAAATAAATAAAAAAATGCTCGTACTCATGCTGCCCCGACGGCAGCCAGCGCATATTGGGAATGTCATAGGCACCGATCGGTTTTCTATCGCCCATTTGCTGGGAGTAAGGGCGCCCTCCGTTTGCGAGGTGCGCCTGCTGCTTGCGGCACAGGGAGGAGAGGGCGGGGCGGCGGGGGATTCTCTGGCTGGCTGGAGCAGCATCTAATAACCAACTCGCAAAATAAAACAAAATAAAAACAAAACAACAAACACGAAAACACCGGACATTATGATACAGACTTATAATTTGCACCGATGTTTTTTCGAAATTCTATACACAAAAACTGAGCGCGAGAGCCCTCGGTGCACCTGCGCGCTGCTGAAGTCAAAGTAAACTTTATTGTCATCTCCGCTACATACAGTCCAGTATATAGAGAGAGGAGACGACGAGGCTCCAGTTACAGCAGTGCAAATAAACGAACAATAAATATAGTAGAGTAAGAAAATAAATATACACTTTAGGACTCGGGGTAAAGGGATCACTAACAATTTAAAATTTATAATTTACAGTTTGATGATTTAAAGTCTCACACATAACCCGTCGAAAGGGGAGGGAGACCTGCTGCTTCCAAATAGAGCACATTTCATTCATAATGTGGTAAATCCAAGCCCATTATGTATTCATGATTTGAATCCTGGGTTGTGTGAAATCCCAGAAATAAACCCTAGACAAAGTTAATCTGTGAACTAAGGTGTAGGTCTATCAGGTTATGTTGTGGTGATCCTCTGGTTGAGGGATGGGTGTTCATACTGGAGTGCAAAATTAAAACCAATGGAAGATGGACAAGAAAAGTTCAAAGCTATCAGGTGCTCAGTTTAGAAAAAAGAGAAAAGAAGAGGAGAAGAAACGAACAAATGATACAGGTAAACAGATGTGTCATTGGATAATGGCAGGTCATCCTGAAACAATCAGAATCAGAATACTTTATTAATCCCTAAGGAAATAATGTGGGTTACAGTTGCCCCAAGAAGAAATGGTAAAAATAGTAACAGTAACAGACTAAACTCCAAACAATACATTATGTTACAGATTTTAATATTAGTTAGTCATTGTCAATTGTTGATTTGTCCTGTTCTCATTGTATGACGAATTATGATGGCTGTTTGGTAGCCGTTGTGTGTGTGTGTGTGTGTGTGGGGGGGGGGGGCGCCAGAGGGAGTGTTCGCCCAGGGCGCCAAACAGGCTAGGACCGCCACTGCATGGCGCATAAATAGCATGCTGGGTTATTTGCGCAGACACTGACTCCTAACCTGGCGCTGTTTGCCCGCTGAAGCACCGCTCAGCCCTCGGGTTTGCCGGGTCTCTCCTCCGCGGCTGTTATCGTCTGACTTCCTGCACCATCCGACTTGTCATCGTTGTCGTCGTCGTCGTCGCCACCATCGCTACTACGCGACCTTTTAGTCATACACTCGGTGGAGCAAGAGTCTGTAGTGAAGTGGAGGGGGGCGGGGGGGGAAGCACACGCAGAAAAAGTTATCAGGATGTTGTCGCGTGGAGTACATTTTTAAAAGCCACCAGACGCATTTGTGCGCAGGCGATCAGCTGCCTGAGAAGGAAACGGTGTGCATCATCAGTAATATGGCATGTTTTTGTTCTCAGAGAACGTCCCGCACAGTTTCACCTTCAGTAACAACTCAAAATAAGACGGTCAGCGACCGATGGCAGCCTGTGGTTGAACCACACACACACACACACACACACACACACACACACAAAACTGCTGCTGCTGCTGCACCTCCGAGACGCCCAAATAAAACCAATCAAAACTAAAAAGATGACAGCTCTCACCTGCATCTTCTGCACTCCTTTTCCTCGAACCGTTTTTGCCTGGTTGGAGACCCGACGGCCTCTCACCGCCGTCGTTATCCAGCCGGTTGCTGTCTCCGGGAGAGCCTCTCGGTCTGCTGTGAGGCTGCCTGCTATAAAATTCCGGTGCGTCGTCGTCTTGCACCCAGTCGTAACTGCGCGGAGCGAGCGGCCTGCCTTCCACCAGATCGAAATCGTAAGTCTCCCTGAAACGCTGCACCTCCTCTCGCTCCGAAGTCTCCGCATCCCTGCGGATCTCGTCTGGGTCCGGTCTACCGAAAAGATTTCTGCGAACCGAAGGTCTGACGTTGTCCTGCTGCCGAGCATCCACCCTCTCCACCGGGCTCGCGTTAGAAAGGCGAACATCTGACATTTTGTTGCACATACGACGACGAAAAACAACACACTCGTGCTTCAAATCGCTGCTTCCGAAATAGTATTCCTTTCAAACGGACAGTCACGGGAATGATGCATGCATGCTCCGCGCGTATCATCCAAAAAAAATAAAAAAAAAATACAGAGGTGGGGGGAAAAAGCGTCTCCGAAGGCGCACGGGAGGCTGGCTGGGTGGGTGTGTGGAGGAAGAGGAGGGGGGATTTAACACAGCCACTCCTGTCAACTCCGTAGTAAGGCAGATGAAAACACATCAAGTCATAAGAGCCAACATGGCGTTAGAGGCAGCTCGGAGTGTAGAAGAAAAGTTGACATCAAGGACTATTTAAACAGAGAAGGCGATTCATTGGTCTGAACCAAGAACCGCCCAGAAACTCTTACACAGAGCTGAGCTGGAATAACTGTGCACATGAATATGGCCTAATTACTGCGTTTCGTTACACACGGGAGTCAGGACACAGGGAAGGAAGGGTGTAGTTACAAATTTAAGGTGTTGTTTTATCTCGCTCATTAGCACGATCGCTAAAAATAAAAAAGAAGATCAGACCTCACGGGGGATCAAAAACACAATTATGGCAAGTGTTAACACCTGACACAGGGATTACCGGGCAGAGAGAGCGCTCCGAGTACGGGACCGCGGCGGCAATCGGTCATCAAACGATTGTGCGAGTGCTGACAGATACTGCTGCTTGATTTGATTTGGCGTCACGTAAGCAGATTGGACACGCTTAATACGATCACTGTAGCTCTGTTCAGTTACAGCTCCAAGGTCACTGAAGGACACCTGGGGGCTGCAATGCGAGAAAAGTGCAAGAAAAAGGGGGGCGAAAAAAAAGAAAAGAGGCACCCACTCACCCTTCAGTGACATCAGCGAAGGGCTTCGTCATCGTTGGCTCGGTGCCTATCGCTGTCAGACTTCGCCACTGGTGCCACAGGGCTGGTTTGTGTGCTTCACTGGCTGTAATTGCTCGTGTGCGTGCTCAGAATTTAAACAGAAAATAGAAACCGCTTTAAAAAATCACTTTCAGTTTCACAGCAATTTCCCCCCTAAGAGTTCTCATTTTGTATTTGTTTTTTAAAAAGAAGTCATTATTTAACTAGTGATCATCAACTTTATTGGCATTCTGTGGGCTTTGTAGGAACCCTGTAATAATCAAAGGGAAACTTAAGCTCAGTGTCATCTGCATTCCTCTGCAAGTATATGCCAGTAAAAGAAAAAAAACCCTCCGGGGCCTGCCTGCGAGGCCATGCTGCTTCAATTAGCCCTCGAGAAGCCTCTGAACATGTAGGGATAAACACAGCGAGCGTGTGCGTTATATCGATGTTATCGCTGTTTAATCCATAATGTGTTTATGCTGCTGTAAACGGTGCGTGGTGCTGTAGGGAACGATCCTTGAAGTGAACGCTGGACTCAGGACAGGTAAATTGGAATAATAAGTGAAAAAGTCAGACAGCCGATGCAAAAGAGAATGTTTTTATTTTAATGGTGCTTCACAGACACTGCTCAAGTTTACGCAGATGGAAGCAGAGATGTGGATTCAATCCTGTGTATGCTTCAAGTAAAAAAATAAAATAAAATGGGAGTAAATGCTTAACACAGCAGCTAAATGTAACTCAAGGGGGATGATGCAACTGTGCCACATTCTGCCACTAAAACAAACTGTTACACAGTAGCTATACTTGTTTGTGGAGTCGCACGTGTATATAGTTCACATTGTTTCCCAGAATAGTTGCCGAACTGGCCTCCACAAGCAACGGGCTGGGAAGGTCCATCAACCTAATAAGATGTCACCCTTATAAATCTCTTTCAAGATAAATAAATAACATCCAGCAGGAAAGTCCATCAGTCTGATTCACAGTGTAAACCACTGTTTTCCTGGTTGGTCCAGCGTGGTCACCTTTACACACACGCGTTGTGGACTCCTTTCCTGATCTCACGACACTGCAGCCTTTGCACTCTGCTTCTTCTTAGCCAGCTCGACCTGAATCTGATGGGGAAACTGGTCCAAGTGCTTGTTCACACACTGCATGCAGAACCTCTTGGTGTAGAAAAGACTGCAGTCCTAACAAAGTGAGAAGAAAACAGAAATGACAAAAGTTCAGCATTTGGCTCTCTATGTTTGCATAAGAACCCACTACCCTTTGGACTTTACTTATTTTCACCATCCACTTGTAAGACTGAATATTGATTGCAAGAGATTTAGAACCATGAAGCCCACTCAGCATTTGAGCCACATGATCGCAGAGTCATCTGAGCAAAATATCAAAACCACAGACATGCATCTGCAAATGGAAAATTATGACAAAAGCACAGGATTTAAAATCCAAAAAGGACCTTCGGCCCACAGCTGAGGACAGTCCTCCTGGTTGAGTTTGTCTGCATCTTAGCAACACTGTTTAATATCGATGAGATTAAATGATAGGAAAATATTCTGACGATATGATGAGACATCTTACCGATCCAACACAGACATAAGTGCCACAAAGGCTGCAAATGGACCCCAAAACTAGAAACTTCTCCCTGTCCGGACTGAAGGGGTCCTTGGTGATAAAACACTCCTCAAGCAGCCTGACGAACGACAGACAACAACACACATGCTTAACTCTGGCCCAACTTTAATTCATGAAGGGCACATGTACATAGTTCAAGCCTTATTCTGCTCCAAGTGCAGTCTAGTCACTGCTGGGCACTTTATTTCTCTCCGTGTCCAACGTAGCATGCAGTTAGTTACATAGCGGCTAACAACATTAGCGTTAGCCTTGCTAACACCAGAGCTCTAAAAATGGCACGGGTTGTTTTTTTTTGTTTGTTTGTTTGTTTTCTTGCTTCATTTTCACTTACACGATAGCTCTGGTGTTAGGCGGTTTCTGTCCGTAGTAAGTAAAGGGGCTAGTTAAACTGCACAACTGGCACGTAAATGTTTTTTGAGGGTTATCACTCGCAGCCTTTTCCTCCATCGCTCAAAGCAGAAAGTCAGTTCCTGGTTTTCTCTTCCAGTCCATCAGTGTTGTTTCGTGAAGCTTTACCGCCACCCACTGGACTGGAGCGGTAAGACAACCAAATGTATTACAATATGATGGTGTTGTAAAGCAATAATTATGTGGTTACAACGATTATAACAGCGTCACTTGTATTTTAAAAATGACATAGAGAGAGCGGTAAAATATGTAACTTTGGATACTGTACTGTTAAGCAGTTTAATTTAAAAAATAATAATATTTGAATGACCAATTGATAGCATGAATAGCAAAAAGTACTTTTCCTACAGTCAAAATGTAAGTCCAGTAGGTAAAAGCTTTTTATTTTATTTATGTATTTTATTTCTAGCCAATGAAATAATAATTTAATAATAATTTATTTCAGACAAATAAAATGTGAAAGCTTGTTTTCACCACTGAAAGGGGAAAAAATGGCAGGAAGAGCTAAGTCAAAATATTAAGTCAATATCTCAGATTATTGACTTGTTGACTCAAACTTCTGAGTAAGTATATATTTTTTAAAGCATGTCTTTTATCCTGTCTTCCTCCCCTCACCCCAACCAATCATGGCAGATGGCCGCCCCTCCCTGGGCCTGGTGGTGCTGGAGGTTTCTTCCTGTTAAAAGGGACTTTTTCCTTCCCACTGTTGCCAAAGTACTTGCTCATATGATTATTGTGTTTTTTTTCTGTATGTATTATTGTAGGGTCTACCTTACAATATAAAGCACCTCGAGGCGACTGTTGTTGTGATTTGGCGCTGTATAAACAAAATTGAATTGAATTAAAAGTCAAAATTTATAGATAATACCTCAGAATTTGATTTACCAACAATGAAAAAAATGAAATAAGTCACAGAAACAAGCTTCCACCATAAAGAGTTTGGTGTATGTTCTGAAGAGCTGATGGCTTCATTTAGAAAGTGATGTTAAATAGATTAGTTTATTTCAGACTACAACACATTTCCTTTAACATCAACAGCATGTTTAGACATGTACATATATAAAAGATAAAATATTTCATTATGACCTACAACAACTTCGCAATGCTACATCGCGGTTCAGAGTCCAAGTACAGAAAAATAAGGTGATCAACTCCTCTTTTTGAGGCCTGCAAATACACACATGTCCCTTACACTGAGGTTAAGGCAGTCTTGTTATATTTCCAAAACACAACACAAGCTAATTAACAGATTATTTTGTTTGTATTGGAAATATAAAGTACTGGCTGTTAGCACTTTTTTCCCCTTGAGATTTAGTTTTACATAATGGCAGGATTTGTACATAAACATGTACTCTGTAACACTGAAAATCTGAATTAAAAGAAAAAAAAGTGAGCTATCACGCTGTGTTTGCTTTTAACAGCAGGGCAGAGGATTAATAAAAATGACACATCAAATAACAGATTATTGCCTGCGGGAGAAGTAAGGTTAATTATCTGTTATGTGTTGGAGGCAGAAGCTGTGCCCAAAACAGGAGAAACTTGAACTCATGCAGCAAGTAACGATGACACTTGATGAGTTCTGTGCGAGTTGTCAAGGTAGTCAAAGCAAACGTGCCACAAGTACGCAGTAACAGAACAAGAAAATGACATAAACCACATCCAGAGGGCCCTAATCTATTATGTTCACAGGTATAGTTATCCTCAGTGTACGCACGCATGAGGTCAGCAGTCATACCCACGTATTTTTTGATATGTGTACATAAATTTCTTTGCACAATATGCTAATTTGCACAGCCTGCTTCAGATTCACTTTTCTTCACATGTGTAAAAGCTGCCATCCAAGGCACTCAGCTCCATTACATTCTGGTGCTGCTGGGCAACAAAATTAACCCTTTAATGATACCTCTGCACATATATGGTTTAAAAAACGCTCCCTTTCCACTGTGCGTCCTCTTAATGAAGCGGAAGGAGTCACTTTCCCAACAAAAGCTGCCTCCCCCCTCCTTAAAAACAGATCTTTGTTTTGCTCCGGTTTGTGCAGCAGCCTCAGAAGCTGCATTGCTGTTCCTTCCTGTACAATCATATGCATTTCTCAGTTTATATACTCAGTACATGTCCCTGTATATTTCTTGCAGCAGCGGGTGCAGGGAAGTATCCTCTGTCGTCTTGATTTCTTGCACCAGCTGAGCATGCTCAGTGACCAGCTCCCGGAGGTCAGCCAACTTCTGCAGCAGTCTGGGGAAAAGGAAGGTGTCATCTGGGTGGTTGGCCAGCAGGTGGAGCCGCAGCGCCTGAACAATGCTTTCCTGCAACTGCTCTACTAGAGGTACGTCTACCAGGCCTGGACGATCTTTGGGAGCGGTGGGGGAGGACAAGATAATGAAGAAGGAAAATTCAAATATGTCTTTTTGTCTTTTAAATTATTATTCTACCACCTATTATCGTCCTTTTACCTCCACAGCAGATAATAGCAGCCACAAAAAGAGCTAGGTCGCTGTCGTCCAGCTCCAGAGAGTTGAAGCGTGTGGCAAACTGGAATTTGGGCTCCATCATGTCACTGAATGGTCGGCGGAGACTCTTGAGGAACTCACGGGTGATAAAGCCTCCACCACGGGCCACCAGGAGTCCGTCCTTGTTCATGCAGGAGGCCAAGAGGGTGAAGAGGGCTTCGTAAACACCGTACTTCAAGAGAGTCACCTAAAAGGTAAATAGAAAGGCCACAGCATGAAAACACTCATCTGCTCTTCCTTCCGCTTCTCACCATAGAAGGCAACCTGAAACCCACCTGATCATTCAAATCCAGACTCTGGAAACCCGGCATAGCCTTGGCAAACTCTGTTAGCTCTGTGACAGTCTCCACTGAGGTGCTCTGGCAGCAGTGGAAGAGCCTGGCTTCGGCCTCCCTCTGCCGAAGCTCCCCACACGACGCAGCCGGACTCACTTGTCCGAGGACGCTGTCAGACTCCGGATAGTCGCTGTTTATCATATGGACCGCTAACGTTCTCTCCGCCAGCTGGAACGTCTCCATGTCGTGGATGATGAAAGGCTGCTGGGAAATACAGAATCTGTCGGTGAGGCAGAGGGCAGAGATATAGAGCAGAGAATATTCTCAAACTTTATTTTCCCCTTTACCGGCTTGCTAGTTTTTCCAGTGAGTATGAGCCGTGCTTTTGCCTTGTTCATGTTGAAGTTCTTCATGTAGGCATCATGGATCTGCCTGACCAGAAACTTGTGGTCAGACATTAAGGGACTTTCCACCTCTTTCTCAACCATCTTGCTTTCCTCCTTGAGCTTCAGTTTTTCTGCCTGGGGCATACGACCAAACCGGATGGCTGGTACATAAAACACTGGTCATTAGAAATTGCCACAGGACTTTCTTTTTTTTCCTCCCTCACACTGCACAATAAATTGACATATGGAGCCATAAGGCTTATGCTGCCTCAGCAAATATTCAAGGATTCAAATATGCACAAAAAAAAATAAAGAAAGAAAATCACGTACAACAGATCTGGTACATCCTGTTCTATTTCTATTCTTCTGAGGCATGCCATCTTCCTCTCATGTTTCTGATGCTGCTAGTGGGAGGTCATCACAACAAACTCAGTGACCCTCCAGCAGTCACTGCAGACGACGGGCCAGATGTCACAGCAAAAGCATACTGACTGAAGTGGAGCTAAATTACCGAGGAACGACAAACTGCTGATGTTTTAAAGAGCACATGTTGAGACTGAGGATGTTCAGACTCTTATGGGAAGTTCACAGTGCATCAGGCTAATCACCCTCAAGTTCTTTCACTGCGATGTTTCAGCAGTGCTTTGATCAGACTAATTTGTTACATACATGCAACCTTAGTTCCACATATGGGGAAAAGATGCATGATACCAGTTTTTCCATATCCACAGATGTTGGACAGGTAGAATCACAATTTTACCCTTTTGGTTAGCTTATAATAGCTAGCTTATGGTAGCTAATGTTTGCAAACTTAGCCTGACCTTTAAGTTTATCACTGGTTGTTTGAGCTTGTTCTCAGATTATGTGTTTTACTGTTTACTCTAATCCTGTAACTGTGACTACACTGGCTGATATTTTGCAAACTTTCAACTTTTTCCATTACCGTTGTGGGACATGCCCACAGAGAGGCACTTGTGGAATCTGCAGTACTGGCACTTGTTTCGGTTCTTCTTTTGGATTTTGCAGTTCCGCTCACACTTATCATACTCCAGCTTCAGCCTGATGGTCCTCCTAAAGAAACCCTGATTTGACAGACAGAACAAAAAGACGTTATCACTTAGCTTTCTCAGTGGTTGTCGTTCAACCACACTGCATAAGCAAAAAATGCACAAAACTAACATATATCTATATTTTCTTACCAGAGTTCATTTGTACTCTGCAAACACATTTTGCACCACCTCACAACATACAAACTTCAAAACTAACAGTGAAAGGCTGGCTGTTGAAGCCTCGAGAACTATCCACGAACACCACTTAAAGAAATGACAAGTAAGCTTGTCTAAGGGAGTACAGGCTGTGTTGAAAAAGAAAGGTGGTCATAACAAATATTGACTTTCAAGCTTGTTAAAATTGTACAAACTCTGTTTTTGTCTTATATACTCTATTTCCATGTATGCTTGCACACGTTTCATTAAACTGCAGCATCCTGTTTCCCATTTTCCAAGAAAGATTTAAAGAAATATGGCTCAAGACTTGCATAGTATTGCATGTGCAAAGTACATTAATGTGCACATATTAGTGAATGGGACCCAGTGCCTTTGCATTAGCACCCTGCTCAGAGTCATGAACAAAACAGTTAACAGTTTGCAGATTTTATGCATTTTTGCATTAAATGTGCACCTTTTAAGCTCTGGCAAGATCAATGTTAATATCTTTGGATTGCATTTGAGGGAAATTACACCTTTTCTTAAAGAAAAAGATCTCTAAAAATGTGCAGTAGACTTGACCTTTTTTTTGAAGAACATCTCTTTTTGGAGGAGACATTATAGCCCTCAGATAAGGCAAGGCGCGTGATATTCTAATGCATACTCCACTTACATCAGTAAAATCTTCCAACAGGCCAAATGGTCATTAAAGACATCATCTTACACCTGGCTGAATTTATGCTGAATAGCAGCTATTATATAATTTAATTAGTTTTATTATGTGTCATACGCCACTTTTGTGTCAATTTTAAGCAAAAGAATTTCATTTGTGGGGGTGGAATCGGCCAATAGAGAGCACTGAAGGCCATATTACAGTCATCAGAAATGCATTACATAACATTACAGAGCTGCAGGAGGAGGAAAAACAGATGTGTGTGTTTATGCCATACATGTCCCTGCATGTTTGTATTTGGGAAAACAGACACAACCAAAGGCCAGTACTGTGCTGCGATATCTTAGCCGGGAGGCGAGCAGCAAGGCTGACAACATAAACAAAGAGAACGATTGTGCAACGCTTAGGAGCAAACGTCTCTCTCATTTTTTCAATTTTCTATCACTAAAGGCTTTTCCTGACTCTAATAATATCTCCTTTGCTCTAATGTTTCAGGCCCATTATCACCACAGACTTTAACCCTGGTAGGGCAACATCACAGCGCGTTCACAGTCCCACTGCATAGTGCGCCTCTCTTTGAAGCGAGGTGCTGAAAATAGTCCACAGAGCCCGTCCAGCATGGTAACCGCGAACTGTGACTGTGACATATCAGAAACAAGATTACTGCAGTCAGAGAGTTTAGAAGCAGTGCCGTCAGAGCACGCCCCGTCACATGTGCGGTGTTCAACAGTTCAAGGTCATCACATCCCTGCTTCAGAACAGCTGCTGTATGACACGGTGATAGGTGTCGTGCCAACGCTGGCAGCCACTCTGACAGCAAGACTGTGGTGATGAATGAGACGTGTGTCGTAAAACAGAGCCCCCGTGGGCAGCTACAGAGTTAGACAGCAATAGATTATGCAGCAGATGCACTTTTTTAGCATTAGAGCCAGCACAGTGATCAACCGTCATTGTTTTTCATCAGAAAACCCCCCAACCTATGTGCAAATGCAGAAGTAGAGACATCTCACATATCCAATCAGCGGCAATGTCGTGGAAAAGCGAAAGATCTTTATTAAAGAGAAGCAAGGCATGAGACGTCAACAGGGAGAAAGGGTCAGAGTTTAAAAAGTCATGCAAAAGTAGCAAACTAAATCTCAGATTAGCAGCAACAACCTGCGGTCAGCTGTGAAGGTGCAGTGATCTCATGTGACTGCACAAACAATGCAGCGAACGTCCTCTATGGTTTTTAACACGTGCACTGGTTACTGAGGCCAGCGGTCTCACTTACCCAATATTCTCAGTGTCGGTGTTTTAAAATAAACTTTTAATCCCTAAATTGTGAAGAATGTCCAAAAACATAGATAAAGGAAAAATGAAAGCAGCGAAAACTACATTTTACTAATCATCAAATCCCAAAAGGGAATATTTAGCAAAGTAGAGCAGTCCCCTGTGTCAGTAGCTGCTCTGTGTGTTTATAAATGTGCATGTGTGTATTAATGTCATTGAATTTGGCTCTGTGCCAACCAGGACAGAGGTGACAGGCCTAGCCGTCATGTCCTCTACCTCACATGACCCGGCTGCGTGTCTCAGAAAGTTTCCACTGGTCTCCAGGTCAGGCGCCTCTGCGCTGCCAGGCTTCTGTATGTGTTTTGGTGCTGCGTGCGTTCAGGCATGCACGTCATCTTTTTTTAAACTTTTAGTTGTACCATTCAAAAGAACCATGAGTTGAACTGTGTTTTCATTATATTAATATCTTTGCGCTGCTTTAATCGCCTTTCTCGCGTCAAAGTACGCCTGCATGATGCAGTCGATGTGCTCTAGCTGGCTACACGATCCCTGTTTAAGTCCCAAGTTTCTTACCTTGCAGCCTTCGCATGCGTGCACCCCGTAGTGGAAGCCCGAAGCTTTATCAGAGCACACCCGGCACTCGAGGTTGAGGGTGCTGCCGCTCTCGTCTTGGCCTGCCGCTGCTCCGCACACTCCTGATGATGGACTCGAGGCTGGAGTCAAGGTCTCTATAGCAGAAAAGATTAAAACGACAAGAGGTTACAAGTTTTAACATTTGGCATGATTAAGGATCGCGCCCCCGATTCTTTCCACCAAGTTTCTCGCCTGTCTCTGCACTCCAGTGCTACCAATGGGTTGAAGTTGGGGTAGCATTTATGCAAGTAAATATATGTTTTTAAAATTGGGGTCTTTGGGTCAAGCCAAATCTAATAATAAGCTTCTAATAATGTAATTTAAAGCCATATTAGGCTCCAAATCTTGACCAAAACAGCAAGGTAGACAAGAGCCCTACAGAAGGTGTTAGATAGCTTTTTAGTTCTCTGAAGCATATGTCCTTGGAAACCAATCTAAACTGGTGATGAAGCTAGCCCTCATACTCACCCAGTGCGACAGAGCTATTGGACCCCGAACCAGTGCTCTGGTACTCTGGAAAATCAAACCCCAGTGCGTCACCCCCTATAGACTGGGAGATATCACGAAGATCCTCCATCAGGTCTCCACAAAGTGGACTTCCCAGGAGGGAATCCCCCAGTGGGGATGGGGGGCTGTAGTGATCCCCTGCCATGGTAGAGATCAGGGACTCAAACCCTCACTCACCAGACTGTAAAAAAAGGAGATTTTGGATGAGGACAATGAAGTCTGTGAGTATGAAAGCACACCTCTGCTAAGGTTTGGACAAACACAAACTCCTTTTAAACATCAAACTGATCGTATTGAACATCTCCATCATGTTTATTTTGAAACTTGATGCGATGAGCGAAGGTTGGATGGAACTGGGAAATTAAGAGCCACTGCACATTTATAAGGTATGATAAAGTTTACTGTACTTTGCAGTCTATCAGGACTATAATGTACAAAAATATTATCATATTGTATTAAATAAGACATGCAACTAGTGACTGAGAACATACGCAGATCAGGAAAGTGTTTATTAAGGTCACAGAACAAGTGAGCTGCTAGTTTTCTCATTAACTTCTGTGCAACTTGACATCTTTGTGCAACCAGAAGTCCCCATCCCCTTCTTGGCCATCAGATTTTATGCATTGGCTTAACTTTTCATACAGTTATGCAATTTGCTAGATAAGCGATGGATGGCTGGTTGGTTGATGGACAGATGGACAAGTTCAGGCCGTGTGCTTTCACATGAAGACTACTAAAGCGCTGATATATGAAGCATTTCTCATCTCATCTTACAATACATAAACAGCAGTGAGTGCATCCCGAGGTTTATCCACTGGACACCCTCTCAGGGACTCAACAGTAGGTAACAAATGAAACATTTACCACATTCTTACAAAACATCATAATATGACTCCACAGGAGGCACCGAGCAAGCAGCAAATATTAAAACAAAAATGGAACGCATGTTTACTGTCAAACGTGTGAGACGACTGTCTGAAAAATGCAAATGAAGCACTGTCTTTCACTCCACCGGGGTAAAAGTGCCATAAGAAAAAGTCTGTTAAGTTAGTATTGTGAGGACTATGTTCGTAAGTGAACCGTGCCTTGTGAGTCAACAGCAGCACATTATCCTAAATGACTTATTTTCACACGTTTAATCCCAATCTGTTCAGCCAAAGTACTCACACATACAGCTGAATTCAAAGCCTTTCACTCTGATATATGAACCTGCACGGAGCATATAGTGTCTATTATATACACTGTTTACACTATGCGAATAGCTTTTAGGTCTACGGCACACAATTTAAAGTCACTTTTGTCTCTTGAGGATTAAAATCAAGACAGAAGTAAACTGTCGACCTGTCTCTTCTTCTGCACGTCTGCTTTCAAGAGTGGATCTTGCTGCGTGGTGTGTGGGTGGGTGTTTGCTGGAGCTCACAGCTGCTCACAGCGGGGTAAAGGACATCTGTTTGAGCCATCACGCAACACAACAGCACCACGGCCAATGCTCGTGTTCTGTAAGGTGCTCTCTCCAACTTCCAGTAATTTATAACAGCAGATGTTACTGCAGACTTTTTTGATAAGCAGATTAGAACCATCCAAAGCATTTTTTGGCTGCAAAACCTAATAAGGAGGTGACCACAGACGCACAGTTTGTAGGATAAATGCAGAAAAACACAAGTCTTCCCTGCAGACAGGCCTTTCAGATGGATGGTCTGCTTTCCTAACCCTCTTAAAATGCAACTCATTCATTATTCAGTATTGCGTTACCATTTTACCTGTGTTTTAATGACATCAAATCTGCCGAAATTGCGATGCACAATCTCAGCTTGCACAGCTGCACACATCTGTAAGGCATGCATGAAAAAAGTGTGACTGTACAACTTTCGCTGTTTAAGCTACTTTAGACTTAAAGTATGCACTATGACAAAAAAAGTAGTTGAAAAAAGTTGATAAAATGCTGTCTGTGTTAGGAAACATGCCCTCTGTGAACTCCTGAGCCCCAACAGCAAGGATTATATTGATCCGAGCATGCTTGTGTATGTTTATCTAGTCTTTGTGTTGCAGCATTTAGGGGACAGGTCGTGACAGGACTCTGACACCATGCAGGTAAATAAGTACGGGTGTGCAAACAGATGTATGCCGGCACCTGCAGCACGCGTCAACTGCACCATACAGAGTGTATTAAACCTGTGCCTAAAGGATTTTCTAACAAAACACGGCAAACTTTTTGGGCAGTCATTGACAAACTTGCTGACCAACTGGTTTGTTAAATTGCTTTGATGCAGAGCGTGTGCCCGCTGATAAATTTGATGCCCCTGGCTGCTCAAAGAGATTTCTTCATCAAAGGGTAGATTGAGTAACTCCTGTACATTCTGCAACAATACACAGCAGATAAACCACAGATCAACGAGTTAAAGTCCAGCCATGATACTCATTTCCACATATTGTTATTTTTCTTGGAGTCTACAGAGTCCAACACACACACACACACACACACACACACACACATTTTCATATCCTAGTGAGAACATCAAATTGACATAATGCTTTCCCTAGCCGTTTACCCTAACCATCAAAAATGAATACCTAACCCAAACCCTTAGCCTAAACCTAACCATAACTTAATTGTGACCCTGACACTAAAGCCACGTTTTGAGCCTCAAAAATGCCTTCAAACTCGTGGCGATGGACATTTTGTCTCTCTCTCTCTCACACACACACACACATATGTATAAAAGTCACAGTTTGAAATAGTAGTTAATAATATTACACTAGGTGTTCATGCAAGCCCTCAGTTCACCCAGTGACTGGTTTTGCTCCTCTCCTTTTATAATCACCCCCACACTTTTTTTTGATTGGCTGCCCTTCACAAACAGAAGGTTATGTGCTAACACTGACATCAGACAGAATTTTTAAAAAAAAAATCTGAAGCTGCCCTTTCATGCCACCTCCATATCCACCACTGTAACAGTAGATAAGAGATAAATTAAAAAGCGATACTAGACGCCGCTTAATGGACTGTTAAATCTAAGTGATTTTGCAGAGGCTATGGCGATTTGTTGGTGAACTCTTGGAGTTATGAGAAAGGTGAAACTATAAGGCTGTAGTTTCTAAAATGTGACCGCTTCCTGGTTTTCTTGGATTTAATTTAAATACAGCATATTAAAAATTTTAAACTTGTTCGTTAATCAACTACACAAACTGCACTGAAAACTTACTCTGCTGCCTCTGTCTCTACTTTATTATTATTTATTATGGATTAGGTGGATGTCACAGTATTTTCATGGTCCCAACTTGCCTGTAACTATGGCCTGTCTCATTCATATATTAAAGCCCTAACAGGGTGACAGCAAAGTTAATTGACTATATTTCCGTTTGAGTCCAGCCCATGCTTCCCCTCTACCTCAGAGGACATTGTGTTTTAACTCCCAGAGGAACTTTGATCCCAGACCTTAGGGCTCTATCTTTAGGTTAAAGGAGAAGAGGAAACGGGAGCTGCAGCCAGAGACGTCGGCTGGACTCAGGAGAGAGCACGTTAGACGATACAAAGGAGCCAAAATCAAAACACAAAGCATCATATTTCTAGTCACCTGGAAAGCTGCACATCCTTTCTTAGCCTTTGTCAGTTAAAAAGGAAAAAAAAAGAAAAAAAGCAACAGCTCACATTTGTCAGTGCTGAATCTGGATCAGCTGTTTGGACTTTTCGAAAACAATGTCATCCACTGGCCACAGATTAAAAATAAATAAATTTAAAAATCAGGCACAGTGTAAATGTAAAAGCCACATTAATCTTGCATCATCAAAGTATCTCTTTGCATTGCTGCACAGAGAGTGACATAGAAGCATATCTGGGGCTGCAGGGGGAAGCGTGCCTTCCAGTGTGCGTCTGCGGTTTGGTCACAAACAGATGAAGACGTGACTTAAAGGAAGTTTATCTTGAGCTCACTCGCAACACATCCCACTAAAGACAAGTGTGTGTGTGTGTGTTTTAAGAGAAAAGAGATGCAAAGTTAGCCACAGTGCCCACTTCACTTATACTTTCTGCGCGATTGAATAACAAAGTTTGTTGAATCAACAGGCAACTGCACAGAGAGCTTCTTACACAGTTACATAACATTATAGAAATAAATGTTGGTAAATACCTGAGCTCGGAGTCTGCTATCCGGAGCATTTCAAGCTCTCGCTGCCGGAATGGACGCCTGTGCTTTATCAGAGGAGGAGGAGGAGGAGAGAGCTGCTTCGGTCCCGGGACGCTCGCAGATGGGCCTGCTGATCGGCTCTGCTGCCTCCCTCCCTGCTGTCAAAAACGTCATCCTCCGCAGGAAATAACGTAGAGAGGGACCGCGACATGGCGCACACACCTCCTGACACACCTATGGTTTCAACCAATCGGAACACGAGAATTGTGTGCGGGGGGTGTTCGGTAAGACACAATCCCTTCTTGGTGGCTCGGTACAGGATGGACCGGTGTGGAGGCGCATTGTCTCCCTTATCTGCCTGGGCTTGTAAAATGAATGCCATCCAATCGCCTCCCAAACCTCTTCCTGTAATTAAACGTCAGCAGCGTCATACTATCGAGTAATAATTACGTGAATGCTCAATATAAGGACAGTTTTTCCAGCGACCTGCCCGCTAGCAGGAAGTCTGGTGGTAATCTCGCTGTAAGCAGTGTGCGCTTTTCACATATCCCGCAAATCAAATGGATATTTTTGTGATACTGTTATGACGTATTTTACTGCCGTTCACAGTTGTCACTATCCATCTTCAAGGAGCTTACAAAATACTCAAGATGGTTGTAATCTAGTCAGTAAATATTTATATTTGCAGGCTAATTACTGTATCAGTAAGTGTGTCAAACATGAGGTTCAGGGGCCAAACTCGGCCCGCTAAAACTCCAACCTGGCCCACTGGACAGCTGTGAAAAATGTGAAGAAGGGACGAAATTTGAGACTTTTGACTGTATTTTTCTGTTTTTTCTAGGTTTTCTCTGTATAATGAACAAATGAAAGAATGAATTAATGAATTAAATGACAGAAATGTTCCGGTTTTGTTTATTATCCATAATAGGAAGATTTTTTTTTATAGTGGATCCACTGCATATATATATTTTTTAAAAGTATTATTACTATAGTACAGTGTGTGCAACGAGCCATTTTCATCTGTAATTTTACCCGTCTGTTACTTACAGAGTCGTGCTGACAGATTTCTTCCATTTTCAGCAGCATTTCTCTATTGTGTAGAAAAACTGAGACGTACTGTTGAAATCTGTGGCATTCAGTGCATGGTTTAACCCTTTAAAACCGGTCGGAGCGGACACGCTCCGTTTTGCGTAACTATTTTTAAATCCCGGTAGCTCTGCAACCACGTAAGGTAGAGCAATAATTTTTTTTGCATATGAAACCAGAGGAGTTGTACTTACATCTTATGCCATCAGCTTGTCCTAGGTCACGGTTTCCTTCCACATATAGCTTTGCAAAAACTGCATAAAAAGCGCTTGCAGCAACAAAAACATAATATTCCAGAAACACGCTTTGCCGATCCGATCAGCTGTTTGTAAAACACTTCCTACGCTGGAACAGACGTCAGCGCGAACTTTTGCATGTCCGCCATTACCTGCCCGAAACCGGAAGTGATGTCATTTTCGCAGAAATGTAGGTTTTTTTTACTATCAGGGCCTCATGAGCCTATACTGGTGTTTTTAAAAGTTATCTTTGACTTTATGACTTTCTGTGTCGTTTCTGGGATGCTTAGAACTCAAATTGCACTGCTGGAAATAGTTTATTTTAATGCATATGCTGCTTTTTTGCAAATTTGCATTATAATATTTATTTTCGTTTTTCCTGCAGTATATAAAAATTGGTGTATTTCAAAAATAAAACTATGAAGACACTCAAAATAAATTTCCTGTGGTGGGAAACTATTTTGTGCAACTTTTTTGTATTTACAGTTTTGAGGGATAAGCCTCTTAAATTTCTCTAACTAGATGTCAGTGGCAAGACATTTTTAAACATTGAAAGAATACAGAAACAGTCAGAGTTTTGTTCAGAGAACTACGTGCGCACGGGTGAGTGATCGAGTGATACTCACCCCGAGGCTTTGTAGTCAGCTTTATTTATACATCATAGCATTCCCTGTTTTATCAGGCTGTAACAGACAATCTGGGCATGTATGGGACACAGTGTATATGTGTGTGTGTGTGTGCAGTTTCTATCTCGAGGAAAACAGAAGCCAGTTTGGGTCCTGTTTCCCAGGGTGTTTGCAAGAGACTTTCGCAGGAGTCAGCGAATACTGCAGGGCTCATGTGTATGTGTGTGAACAGAAGCAAAGACAAAACATAAAGATATGTGAACACTGTGTGCTTTTCAAGCCTTTCTTAACAGGAGCATATGAGTAAATGAGTAAATGGAGCAATATAAGGAGAACTGAAATAAATGAAACATTGAAAGGAAGATGTATCAAAAAGGAAAAACATGAAAAACATCATAAAATCACAAAATCCCTTAACATTCCCTGCTGTTGTTCATATATATTTATGTACTTCAACTACTAGTCACTTGCAGAAGCATTTTCAACTAGAGTATCATTTTGTGAAAACGTACATGATCAACTTTAGTGGGTTTACACAGTTTAGTGCTTAGAAATCGTCTTCTTCAACTTGTACCTGTTCTTGAGCTTGTTCAACTTGAGATAATGCAATGTAAGCTTGCACTCGTACAGTAAACATTTTGCTTATCATACTCCGAATACAAGGCAGTACACATGTGGAAAATAAGCAAAGTAGCAGAAGGAGCATCCCAACGAATGTTAGTCCTTTAGTGAGCAATGACTTCCATGACCCGCTAAACAGCCACGTGAGCCAGTCCTCGGTGTTGTGTGTGTAATCTTGCTGCTGTACTCGTCTGAGCTCACGTAGCGTGTTCAGTGCATCAGACATGTCGGTGGAATGCACATTATTAGGGATGTAGGTGCAGCAGGTTGTATTGAACAACACACAAAGGCCGCCTTTCTCGGCCAAAATCATGTCTAACGCCACACGGTGTTGCATTGTACTAAGGCGCAAGGCGTCGATTTCTTCATTCTGTGCGTTATTCACTCTACAGGATGCATTCAGGAACAGTCCAAAACGGTAGTTCAGAGTTTCAATTCTAAGGGCGTGCTTTCCGACTCCTACCCCTGGGAAAAGGGCATGGGCGACCTTTTGTCCTGTGGTCCAAAGCTTGAATTCCTTTGGGACGTCAGAGCCCCAAATTGGGTCGTGTGGTTGTATTGCTCGTCTCCGGCGTGTCCGCGCACGGGCTGCTCCTGCTGTTATCACGAAGGTGTGATCACTTAGCATCAGGGGCACACATTGTCCTTCGTAGTTTTCAGGCACGGCTAGGTAGGTTTGGGGTTGATTGGCATATCCTTGACACCACCAGCCGGTCCCCTCGACCCAGTAGAGTTTCTTTGTACGAGTTGGTACTGTCAGGGTGTATTGGCATGTGCCAGATAGGCTGTAGTGAGTTGCTCCTTTGGTGATGTTGACAAACATGACACATAAGGGAAAAGTGTACGTGGTCACCACAGCCAGCACAGTGATGTTTGGGGTGCTGAGTGACATATTCACCCAGTGTTTGTCCTCACAGGCGTACGTGTACCTGTTAGGCTCTGACGTGTTGGTGATATTAGTGCATAGGTCCATCAGATAGGTCGGGTCTTCTTGTCCTACGGTTGCGGTCACGTTGATGTTCTGGACGTTAGGGTCTCCCAGACATATCCACTTCTCCAATTTTCTCATTGTTTGGTTATTACAATGTCCGCGGGCAGCTTTCCCATATATGCACAGTCCTTCATTTAGTGGTGCGGGTGTGCCGTACAGGGTCAAGTGTTTTGCAGTGAGAGGCATGTGTGAACAGATGTAACAGTTTTTGTCTCTTGTGGAGTTGTACACATAACGGTACCAGGCATTGTTCATCCATGGGTGGTTGTGATCTTGCGTCATGTCGTCTGGATGCATTGTGTCATGTGTCAGTCTTGTCTCCAGGTGGTGCTGTCGTTCTTCTTGTGGAATCAGTAACAGCAGTCCCAACAGAATTGTGACACTGGCCATTAGAACGAGTATGGTCTTCATGATGACCGAACACACCTGGTCCTGTGAGTGAGTAGACTAGGGGCGAGAAGAACAAGGGCGGGATTTACCCAAACAGCCCTCTCTCCACCTCCCAGATCACTAACAGGCAGGGGTGCTGGCGTCTCAGTGTTTATGGGCTGTCACTCACTTTTTTACAGTGGCTCTGATGAATCCAGGAAGGTCGTTCAGCAATTTTGCAGGCTGTTGGTGTGGCCAGGAGGACTTGGTAGGGTCCTTCCCACCTCGGGGAGCTCCAGTTTTTCCTCTGGAGCACTTTTATCAGGATCCAATCTCCTGGTTTCAACCTGGAAGAGACTGGAAGAGAATCATCTGGCAGTTGATTGTTCAAAACTATTTCTTTGTTTTCTAACAGTTTTGTCATCCATTCTGCTAGTGTTGTTTCTCTTATGGATTTGTCTATCGGTTCACTTGTAATGGGTAGAGGAAAGGGTCGCCCGTGTACTATTTCAAAGGGTGTCAGTTTCTGTGAGCCTTGTGTCAGTCTCATCCACATTTTTACTAGACCCACACATTCAGGCCAGGGGCGACCCGTTTCCGCCATGCATTTCCTTAGTCTTTGTTTTATAGTGCCGTTTGTTCTTTCAACCAATCCTGCACTCTGTGGGTGGTATGAACAGTGATGCTTTATACTGAAGCCCAGTGCTTCAGAGACTTTTGATATTACCTCATTTACAAAATGTGTGCCATTGTCAGATCTTATTAGGCTTGGTATTCCATAGGTTGGAATAAAATGATTACACAAACATTTTGCTACTGAGATTGCATCATTTTTCTTTACCGGGTAGATTTCTGGCCACCTTGAGAATACGTCTATGATTACTAGTGCATATTCTACTTGTTGGTGCTTATGTAATTGGATGAAATCTATGTGTATTGTGTGAAACGGATGTGGCGGTGTTGGGAATTGGCCTCTCTTTGGCCTTAAATTTCCCTGTGCATTATGTTTTTGGCATATCATGCATGTTCTAATATATGCTTTAGCTGAGTTTTCAAAGTTTTTCGAGTAGAATTGTTTAGAAAGAATATCTACCATTGATGCCGGCGACACGTGTGTATTCCCATGTGTCACTAATGCTGCTGTTTTATGTAGGGATTTAGGTAGAATAGGTTTCCCATTACATGTCATGATATCATCTTTTAGAATTGCGCCATCTTTTAACCACGAGGATTTTTCATTTTGTGGAGCCGCCTTTTGTTCGTCTTTGAGGACCTCTAGTGGTATCAGAGAGCATGAGGTTAAAGTAAAAACATTTGGTTTTTGTTGTGCAGCCTCCTTTGCTGCGTTGTCTGCAAAGTTATTACCCTTAGTGATGTAAGAGTCATCTGTTTGATGGGCAGCACATTTGCATAGTGCTAGTTTCCTAGGTAATGTGATTACCTGTAGTAGCTTTTTAAGGAGACTGCCATGTTGGACTGGTGCTCCTGTAGAGGTTATCATACCTCTGTTTTGCCATATTTTTGCGAAATGGTGAACTGCAGCAAAGACATATTGACTGTCTGTGTGTATATTGACATCTTTATCTTTATGCAATTCGCAAGCACGAATAACTGCTGTTAATTCTGCACTTTGTGCCGAATTTGCAGATGTGAGAGGCCTTGCCTCTATGACAGTGTCGACTGTGGTTACTGCATAACCCACACAGTTTTTCCCAGTGCTGTCTTTGCTGGCAGAGCCATCAACAAAATATCTGCAAAGGTTGTTTGTGGTGAACTGTATATATCTGCCCTTGGTTTTGTTTCCTCATCGAGTGTGTGTAAGCAGCTGTGTGTGTCACCATCTGTTTCTACAGGTAGCAGGGTGCTTGGATTTAGCTGACCACATTTCTCTATATTGATGTGTGACTGTGACAACAATATTCCTACATACGACAGCTGTCTGGCATGTGTCAAATATGATAAGTTTGCTTGTAATAGAATTGAGGTCACTGCGTGCGGGACCTTAACTATTAACGGGTGGCCGAGAATGATGTCTGCTGACTTCTTTACTGCTTCTGCTGCTGCTGCACAGGCTTGTACACAGGTTGGTAGGCCCGAGGCCACTGAGTCTAATTTACAGGAATAAAATGCAAGTGGACGTTGTTTATCTCCAAAAGCTTGGGTTAGCACAGCTTTCATATATCCAGCGCCTCCATCTACATATAAGTAGAAGGGTTTATCATAGTCTGGTAATGCTAGAACCATGCTCGTTTGTAAAGCCAGTTTTAAATTGGCGAAGGCAGTTTCAGCTTCAGCAGTCCAGGTCAGCTTATCTGTCAGGGCCATATCTTTGCCATAGATAAGGTCTTGCAGGGGTTGAGCCCTGAGGGCGAACTCTGGAATCCAACTTCTGCAATAATTGCAGAGGCCGAGGAAACTCATCATTTGTTGTTTTGTTAGTGGTTTTGGGGCAGTTTGTACTGCAGTTTTCCTACTGTTAAGTAACCTTCGACCCTGTCCTGTTAGTTCATGGCCTAGGTATACGACCTTAGGTTGCCATAGTTGCAGTTTATGTTGAGAGACTTTGTGTCCTTGTTCTGCGAGGTGTCTCAGCACCACTAGAGTGTTTGTCCTGCAGTCGTCCTGCGTGTTTCCGGTTACCAGGATGTCATCTACGTAAAGTAGGAACTGTCCTGGAGCAGGCAGAGTGCAGGAGGACATTGACTGTTTCAGGGCCTCAGCGTATAGGGTGGGGCTGTTTTGGAAACCCTGTGGCAGTCGTGTGTAAGTGTATCTTTGGCCATCAAATGTAAAACCGAACAGCCCACGTGACTCGGGGTGTAGTGGTACTGAGAAAAAGGCGTTTGACAGGTCAATTACTGAAAACCACTGTTCTCGTGGTGACACGTGATTCAAAAGTGTGTGTGGATTTGCCACTATTGGTGGTATCTGTTCAGTGATGTCGTTTATTGCTCTTAAATCATGTACCAGTCTATATTTTCCTGTATTTGCTTTTTTCACTGGAAATATTGGCGTGTTACATGTCGTTTTTGTTGTTTTAATCAGAATTCCTGCTTTTACCATGTCTGCTATTACTGGGCGTATGCCGTCTCTAGCTTCTGCAGAAAGTGGGTATTGTGGTTTCATTGGTCTGTGTTTTGAAATGACTTTTACCTTTACTGGGTCTGCATTTTTTATTAGGCCTACGTCTGTGGGTCCGTTTGACCATAATGATGATGGAAGCATTTTTAGTTCTGCGTTCTCGACGGGTGTCAAGATAAATCATTCAGCCTCCTCGATCACATAGCATGTGTCCGGGGAGGTATCCAGGTGGGTGCTGGGCTGTGTGTTTAGCACCCATCCTAGAGTGTATCTCATACAACCGGTTCTGCGGCCCTGGAGCCAGCCTTCGTGTGTTTCTTTAGTTTTCTCGTAATGATCGTTTTGTACTCGTTTAAGAATAGTGCCCAGGTCCCTCCATTGAGTTTCTGGGCTTTTCGCTACAGAAACATGTGAAATAGGCATTCGATTTAACTCTCTGACCTTAGGGGGCTGTATCACTGAACATACTGCGTTTCCACTTTTTGTGACGTAGAGATGTTGCAGTGTTAACTTTTGAGGTCCTAAACGATGGATTTGTGTGTCATACTCCGAGTCAGGGCCTGGTGTTTGTTTAAAACGTATGGTGTTGTGCAGCTCATTAAATGGCATGGTGGATGATGAGCTGGGTAGATAGCGCTCAGCTGCGGTCACAAGCTGCGGCACTGGTGGCAGGTCTAAAGTCCAGTAATAGTGTGGCTCACCGTCTGAATGACATGCTAGTTCATGGGTTTCAGAGAGCATAAGCTCTGCTCTCATGCCATTACTCTCAGGCACCACACCTATTTTTAGTTTCATTAAACCATCTCGCCCTAATAAATTTACAGGGCAGCTGGAATCAACAATGCATTGCAACTTGCAGCATCTGTTGCTATCTGAGTGCAGGAAATCTAGTTTTTGGGTTAGGAACTGTGTTGTAGTATGCCCTGAGGCAGAGGTTACAACGCGAGCGTCTTTTGAGAAATGCGTTCGCGGCGGTTCTTCTTTTAACACAGTCATGCAGGCTCCCGTATCACATAACATGAGGTATGGTTTGCCATTTATGTGAATTATTACTTCTGGTTTGTGCTCAGAGCCCAACAGCAGCTGATGTATGTTGAAAATTTCTGTACTGTCCCTGCTGTTGTTGCTCTGAGCTTTGGTGTGAGAATCTAGTCACCTTTCTCTACTGTTATCCTCCTCTTCGCTGTCCTGCCTATCTCGTCTGTTTGAGCGGTCATATCTATCTCTGTCCCTGCCTTCTCCGCGGCAGCGGTCACGCCCATCTCTGCGATCCCTAGGCTTGCTCCTACAATCTCTAGCAAAATGACCTTCTCTGTCGCAGTTATAGCACCGTCTGTCCCCTCCCTTATCGCCCGTGTGTTGTCTCCGACCTCTCCCTTTTTGCTGCTGTGGATTTTTTCCTGCATAAGCAACGAGGTCTCCCTCTGTTGTGACTACAAAAACTCCGGTTTGAGCTGCTTTATTTTTCTGCACTTTTACTGCGTGCTCTGCATGCTGTAGAGCATCAGCTAAGCTCCCGGTGTTTTGAGTGACCCAATGTTTATCTACGTGAGCGCGGACCTTTGGGAGGAGACCTTTTAGAAACGCATTTTTTAATTGTTGTTCGAAAGGTGTATTGGGGCTCTCATCATATGGCGGAAACCCGGAAGTAGGTGGGTTTATATGTGTGGTTGAATTAAGCTGTTGCCTAGCTGCAGCATAGGGGTCTTGTGATTTCACAAAGGGGTTTTTTGAGATTGGAGGACAAGGTTGAGGCTGCTGCTCACTATCTGGTGGGGCTGAGGCAGGAGGAGGCGACTGATAAGGAGGGGGGTTTACTATTTCAGTGGGTGGCTTTTCACTCTGTTTGTTTTGCTTCACTTTTCTCTTATCCCCACGCCTTTTGCTCTCCTCCTGCCAGGGCATGAAAAATTTTACGTATTCAGACATTCTTAATTCCTTTTCCTTACCACTAGTTTGTTCTATCTCTTCCTGCAGGCATTTGTGTAGTTCCTGTACTGGGGCGGGGTTGCCATTCCCGTCCCAGGTTGTGCAAGTAGGTTTTTCTGGGTCTCTCCATCTATTTGCACTTATTCTACCTGCACCTGGGTGCTTTTTCTCCATCCACAATTCGTCAGGTGTTAATTCAGGTTTTGTGGATTTATTGCCCATTTCTAATTTTGTTTAATTGATGCAATGCTTATATGTTATATTTTATTTCAATGCTTATATTTTATATTTTATATTTTATTTCAATAGAACCACTTTATTGATTTATTTATTTATTAATACTGCCAACACACACTGTGAGACGTTCTGGTACTAGAGTCAGAGGAGGTTATTAAGTCAGCCTTCTACCCTGAACTAAATTCAGGGCGGACTTAATTTTACGCGTTGAAGCGCAACCTTTTCTCTTTCTCACCATCCAGTACTCACAGGAAAACAGTGGGAGTAGTGCAGGAGCCTAGAGCTCCTATTCAATGAAGCACTTACTCCTCAACAAACATTCAGCAAACAGTTAGCGCGCTTAGAGAAAATCCTATTTTTATTTGACACTCTCGCTTCTCTGGCTACCAACCTTTTTTTGTTGCGGATTGAGCCTCTCAGGGCATGGTAATCCGTCTTACACAGGCGAGCGTGGCTACCAACCTTTTGTTTTTATGCTGCGGATTAAGCCTCTCCGTCTTACACAGGCGAGCGTTGCTACCAACCTTTTGTTTTGCTGCGGATTAAGCCTCCCTGGGCGTGTTAATCCGTCTTACGCAGGCGAGCGTGAGATATACTGGCTACCAACCCTTGCTTATGTTGCGAAACGGGCCCCCACAGGGCAGGTTGTTTCGTCTTACACGGGCGAGCATATTACATAGGACACGTCTGTCCTTTTCCTTACTTTGAGCAGTGTCAAACTAAAATCGATTATTCAACGCAAAGTGTTTCTGGCTGCTTTATATTCACCTTCAATGTTGCGCTGTGTTCTTTTTCCCGGCGTCACCAAGAACCTGGCGTCGTGGACCTGTATAAGACACTGGCCAGTAGGCGAATGTACGACTCTGGGCTTTTCCTCGCTTCGCTAGAAACGGTGGTTGCAGTGCAGGTACTCACGACGTCAGGATCTGGTGGCTCCGTCTGTGAATAGTTAGATGATACAATAATATCAATAAACCATCCGGCTCGAAGGACCAATTAAATGTCAGTGGCAAGACATTTTTAAACATTGAAAGAATACAGAAACAGTCAGAGTTTTGTTCAGAGAACTACGTGCGCACGGGTGAGTGATCGAGTGATACTCACCCCGAGGCTTTGTAGTCAGCTTTATTTATACATCATAGCATTCCCTGTTTTATCAGGCTGTAACAGACAATCTGGGCATGTATGGGACACAGTGTATATGTGTGTGTGTGTGTGCAGTTTCTATCTCGAGGAAAACAGAAGCCAGTTTGGGTCCTGTTTCCCAGGGTGTTTGCAAGAGACTTTCGCAGGAGTCAGCGAATACTGCAGGGCTCATGTGTATGTGTGTGAACAGAAGCAAAGACAAAACATAAAGATATGTGAACACTGTGTGCTTTTCAAGCCTTTCTTAACAGGAGCATATGAGTAAATGAGTAAATGGAGCAATATAAGGAGAACTGAAATAAATGAAACATTGAAAGGAAGATGTATCAAAAAGGAAAAACATGAAAAACATCATAAAATCACAAAATCCCTTAACACTAGAAATATGTTAAAAAAACAAAAACGATTTTCAATTTTTTTGTAGTTTATTGCACTTTTTTGCATACATATTATTAAAATGTGGGCTATAATGGTTGTATTGATGTATATCAACTTGAAATGCTCCCAAAAATGGCACTACAGCATGTAAAAATATAATATAAGCTCTGGCGGACTTGGTTCTATGGTAGGTCTTAAAGGGTTAACTTCTTTACACTGGCATGGAGTTCCACTGGTCTGGCCCACCTACTCCCTAAAGTGGGATATATGTGGCCTACAGTGTAATATTATTTTTTGACACCCCTGGCCTTAACCTTACTAACCCTTTAAGGCCAAGTGTATAATATTTGATACATGAGTTTTTCAGACCTCTATTATATCATTGTGACCCCCGTCCCGAAGCATATGTTAAAAAATAAATAAATAAACTGCACAATACACAGTAATAAAAATGCTGGATGTAGCAAAACACATATATGCAAATTGATGGCTCATTTCTTTTTCTTTTTGTTTTGTAATTTGTCTAAAGGTTCACCCCACCACCAATTTAAAACAACCAAACTAGCTGAATGAACTTCTGTTTCTAATTCCAAACCTTCTCTTTCATAGCTTTTTGTTCATTAGTGTAAAACTTGCTCTATTGTAGCATTTGTGTGATGCCACACATTTCAGGTGACAATCAGAGATATGTGCTGTGTCCAGGTATTGCTGGGAAATGACAAATAAGTCTGTCTCTTGGTGTAATGCTGCTCACAGTTAAGCAATAAGAAAGTGAAGGTCATTTTGGTGTCAGCCTAATTTGCAGTTGCAATCCAAATAACAACTGTCTGAGTGTTTGAATGGCATTCTACCTACTAAGCCACACACTGGGATACAAATCATGACCATCTTTCAGGTGTTTGCCTTTTATTTACACCTTAAAAATCCCCATCTTCTTTAAAACACATTTAATAGCATGAATAAGGTAGGCGTGTGTACTTGCTTTTAAAACGGTTGCTCCAAAAAGCCTCCCTTCGCAATTTAGTGCTAATGGCACTTCATACTGTGGCTACCAGCTGGTGTTTTTTATTTGACGGTGTACACTTGGAAGATTTTTGATATTTAACTGTGACCCTATGGAGCACATACTTGACCTGTGGCAAAATTAACTTTATTTCAACCATAAGCCCAACGTTGTGTCGGCGCTGCTGTAAGGTTACTTTAGTTGGCAGAAAGCAGCCCTCCCTTCCTGCCTGGACCTCCTACATGTAGGTCAGCAGGACACCCTCATTCTGTGCCAACTCCTTAGAAATTTATAGCCCATCTTAAAGTACATCTAACAAATTAGTGTAGACTGTGATCGTCTCCAGCAAAGCAACAACACCACATTTAATATCTGGCGCCATCTACTGTGAAATGACGCATGACAATAGGATATTTTGGCCATCATATTTTCCTGTGGACCTGCACAGTAAGTGTAGACGATAAAAACCCCTCATGGTGGCTCAGCGTGTTCTCCCACAAACAAATGGCAGGGTGATAATTTATGATTTTCTTTGGTTTTACCTCGGCACCTGGTCTCCCGTTCCATCTGGGATGGAAACACAAGCTCATTTTTTCTGAATTCGAAATGGTTTTTAAGCAGCGAGCTACATAATCAGCTTTGGTCAGGGATGTCGCTTGAAAACCCCCAAAAACGCTGCACTCCTACGTGTGGTTTCATAAAACAGCATGACTCTTGGCTGTTTGCGCTACCTTCAATTGTTTTCTGGAGTTTTACTTGCCTTTAATCTTCCACAGTATTAACATCTTACTTGGAAGAAATCCCATGCAATTGATTTTTGTTTTAAAGAACAAAAGAGAAATGATGCATGCTTTTTAGGAGACCTTTCTAGACAGATAAAAAGATACATGTTCCTGAGACGCAGAGGCTTTTGGGATTAGAATTTCAGGGCATAATGAGCTCCTTAAAGGGATTAGAGAATAAAGCAGCATTTCGAAGAAAATATCCCATCTAGGGAGACTCTACTGTTGCACAGTTGTTATCAGCACAAAGATCAGACTTCAGCCATTATTTGCTCAGCAATTATTTTTTGTCCAGTCTTTATTTAATTACTGAGGGAAAAGTACAAGCAGTATTAAAACATGAATGCTAATCAAATTAAATAAAAATGCATTTTTCATGACATCTTCCCAGTGCGAGTTACAAATGTGTAAAGTGATTGCCTCTCTGAAATGCGTCGTGTGAGTGAGCGCCACTCACCCATACACGTGAACCCTTGAGATCGAATGCCAGTCTTTTGTGGGCCTTAGTAAACGAGACTAAGTCCCATTTTTCAGAGGCAGGGAAGATGACAAAGATGCGCGCGCTCCTGTGATGTATTGCTGCCCTCCAGGGAAGGCAGTAGGTTGTATAGTTAGCTCCTGATGGGGTAAAATCACAACCCTGAAACCACACAACCTACTACCTCACCCTGTACGAACATCATAAAGCACCCAGGCGGGTAAGGAGAGGATTTGTGCGCGAGTCGCATCGCTGCATAAATGAAACTGAAAGCAACTTTGTTATTTATTATTGCAATGAGGATTGCCATGATAATGTCAGTTAAAATGTTACACGCTGCACATAAAAGGAACAGGCATAAATCAGTTCATGAAAACGTGATGTTGAAGCACTTGCAGGAAAAGTTACATGAAAAAACTGCAAAAGTAAAAGTGGCTAGATTTCACATTACTTCACTAAATTTACTACTGTGAGAACAAGCTTCACTGGTTACAACTTCAGACTAGCAGAACTTACCTTTTTTAAACATAATTTTAAAAAAAACCCAACAAGAAGCATAAATAAGAAGAGAACAATTTCCCACAAAAATCTGCATATTATTTTAGGTTAAACAAACAAACGAGTCCAAATTCAAAAGTCATGCTTCTTATCCTCTTGTGGGTACGATGATGAAGAAGATGTTATTACAGCCGCTTCAGGAAAGACAGTAAGTTGTATAGTCATCTGACAGCTTGGGAATGACCCTAAAACTATACAACCTACTACCTCACCCCAAAGGACAGTTGAACTCGCACGGCTCTCCAGTCACACCCAGTCGACCTGTGGGAACAGAAACTCAACGACAACTGACCTTTGTGAAATCAGGACAAGACTTAAAAAAAAAAAAACAACTACAGATAAGCTGTAAAGGGTGGAGTTAAGTGTGTAAAATTCAACCACAATTCAATGTAATAAAACAACAGCAACACAAATGTGCCGATGAAAACCATAGCATCCAATTAAAGGCAGAAAAAACAGGTGGATCTTCATAAAGTTGATTTTGTCATCGTTCCAAAGGTCAGTACAAGCACACTAGTGTATTGTACTGTATGTAATGTAGGCAGCTATATTCAATGTCATGTGAAAACAGTAACGTAATTAAATGTTTGTAAATTTAAATAAAGCCAGTACTGCAGTCTTAGCAAAACATCAAGAAGCAGCACTTAAACGTACTTGATTCACAGATAAAACACTGACTGTCCGAAAAAGTGCTTGTTTTACATTTTAAGAAATTAAACATATTTTTATTTCTATGTTTTTTTCAATCCGTTATTGGGTTTTTTTCTAAACTTGTTAAACCCTGACCCAGCCACCAGTCTATCAGAGGTTTAACACACACAGACACACATCTCACAATCACATCCACACCCACAGACACATTTCTAATCACTATTTACCCAACCTAACATGCACTGTGGGAGGAAAGTACCCAGAAAAACCCACACAGCCACATGGAGGACATCCATGCAGAAAGGCCCCAGCTGATCATGAGGTTCCTTATTTTTTTATACATTTAAAGGAGAGGCTTAATGTGCGAAATGTGTGGTAATTAAAAAACAAAACAAAATACACTCAAAACACTTCCTCTGCGTGTCACTTGAGCTTGGCAGGTCATCTTCCCTGAGCAGGTCTGTGCGGTCTGTCAACTCGCCTCCTCTCAGGTTTCCTCGTCTCGATGCTGACAAACTAGAGGAGAGAGTGAGCTGCACTTCTCTGTTCAAAGGTCAGACTTTCACTTCTTGTCTGACACAGGAGCATCAGAAAACAACAGAGCGCCTATATCAGCGTGCTCACACATGTCATACACGATGGATACAGAGAGCAGTACGTGGGCCTGCTTCAGTGCCGGTGTGCAAACACACGACTGCAGGTGCTTGCATGTCTGCATGTGAACGTGTGGAGAGTGCAAGTATCCTGTGGCTATTCATGAGTATCCTGTTGCATTTCTCTGTATTGCTATCTGGCAGTTTATTAGAGGAACAAACACACAATCACGTCATTAAAAGCGACTCCAAAACGCTGAAGTCGTGTGTTGTGCTTCATGGTAAACCCATCTGTGTGTGTCGCAGGAAACCTTGGTGCAAATGAGCAGATTTGTATGTCAGAGTGTGTGTTGGCCTGAAAGGTCGAGCAGACGAGGTTGTGGTTGTTTCAGGGAGTTTCCTGAGTGAGACAGGAGAGGCTGCGGCTCTGCTGCGGTTTCCCCCTCGAGTTGGGGAGCGACGGAGGGGAGGGGAGAGGCGTGAGGGCGCGAGGTGGGGGTCAAACTTATAAAAGTGAGTCACTGCCTTAACTCTTCACACGCACGCACCAGTTTGTGGCTGTTTTATTGCAGGTCGTTTATCCCATAAATGCCACACAAATCTCTATATGAGCTACTTACTGTCCAACCCTGTGAGGTATAAGCAGGCCTGACTGTGTGTGCAGCTTGCTGTTTCACTTGCACTGCTAATGCGTGTATGCAGGGTATCGGGTTTACACAGGAGAGGCCCTTTTACTTAAAGGGTCACTCCAGGTAAATTATGACAAATGCATTTTCCAGTTTACTTCTGCTGAACCAACGTTTTTATGTATGTGTCGCTGAGATTTCTAATCACAGTTAAATGTCATTTGATTTTACTCAGAAATGTTACGTTAAAAAAAATTATTAATTTATCCAGAGTGAAAAGGATGACTTTTTTTGGAATACATGGGACTGCTTTTATTAAAAGTGATTAAATACTATAAACAAGCAGAATTTCATTAATCTCTACTGGAAGTGGGTGGAGGCAGAAAGCAAAGCACAAAAACGTTAACCCTAAAAACACAAGGCCAGTCAAAAATCTTCATTT
This sequence comes from Oreochromis niloticus, assembly GCF_001858045.2. NCBI lineage: Eukaryota > Metazoa > Chordata > Actinopteri > Cichliformes > Cichlidae > Oreochromis > Oreochromis niloticus. The sequence continues at coordinate 6,474,022 of NC_031981.2, read as the reverse complement.
CTTTTGTAAGTTTGGGTCAAATAATCTTTCAACATTGCCCAAAAGCATTACATTAACACTTTTCTTTAGTTAATGCGTGTAATTAAAATATAATCGTTTGTTAAATGTGATTAAAACATTTTTGAAAACGCAACTGTTTTACAGTTTGTAAAAAAAAAAAAAAAAATTACTAAAGAGAGGCGCAAATGAGGTCCTCAATCTAGGCATGAACTTGCAAACAACTTTCCAAAAATACATTCATCCAACATTTTGAATGCACAGTGCCATAAACTGTTAAACTGTCAGGACTGAGCTTCACAATTATTTGAGATTAACCAATTCACCCTTTGAAGTGAGTGGAGCCGGTGTGTCTGGAGGGTTACAATAATCAGCAATTATAAATCAAGAGTAATTGCTTTTTTCACTGCTTGCTGTTTTTTCATTTGTCGTTTTGATTTAACGGCACAAGGTCAGCCGTGCCACCGGAAAGCCTGAAACTGACGTGAGATAAAAACTCGAGCCTGAACCGAACCCGTGAGTGTGTTTGTGCGGAAGAGCGCCGATCTGAAAATGTTCTAGACGTGTATGCGACTCAAAGTCGTCTTTTAATATCAGAAAAATCTTAAGTGTGAGGTGTCCTGTCGCTCTGCATGCAGTTGATCAAAACCACCAACAGGTGTCATGTCTCCCTAAGTATGCTGGGAGAGAGTGCGCAGACCCGAGGGCTCCTGTGACAATGAGGCCTTTGTGTAATTCCGGGGTGCCAGCCGGTGTGCCCTCGTGTACTGTTTCGCTCTAATCTTCATTTGACCTTTAGGCTGACGGCTCTTCTGTCCCATTTTTCCTGACTAATTTCCTTTGAGGAGATTATCTTTGAGCTGCAGCACAGACTTACCGTTTCAGATGACACGACAGACACAACGCACCGATACGATTTTTGACAAAACGCATCACACGATGATACGGCCGCTGTTGTGTGCTGGAGACGGTTGTGTTTGATAAACTAACAACAAACGGCAGTCGCTGAGCTGTGTGCTTGAATCATGGAAAGTAGTCCCGAATGATTCTTGACTGTCCGGGTATGTACACACACAAAATAAGTGCTGCTATATGCACCGAAAGTGTTACAAAAACATACAATACAATAACAAGAGTATAATTTTAAAGAAAATTAATAAAAATGTTAGACTAACCTTGATATCAATGTCTGGCACGGAAAAATAAAGTCACTCCCAAATAATGACTCTGCAAATGAAATCAAAAAACAGACAATTATAGTTAGACTTACACATACCCATGTCTGCACATGCAGCATTGTTAAAATGTATTCGCAAATCACACACATGCACACACACTCGGCAAGGTGTCCATGTATCGCTCAGGTCATAAACCTGCCAAGCAGTTACTTAAGTGTATCATTAAGGCTGATGTAGCATATGTTAGAGTGATCATAGCTGAATTTAGACGGGATAACTGCATTACCATTCACTGGCCAGTGCAGCTTAGATTCATCTCTCAGAAAGGCACTAACTCCAGGAAATTACTACAGGGACTTAGATTACTGTAAGTCCAAAGAAAGACAAATTAGCCTTTAGCCTTTTTTTTTTTTTGGGTTTGGTTTCGGCATTTTTTTAGGCATTCGTACCATCTTCATTTTGGTCCAATATTACTTTTTATTAAACAAAATGTGGAATTTTTAAAAGTGCTTATATTAGTATTTAAATATAAATGACAGTAACTGAACATTTAGAAACATAAAACAAAAAGCAGAAAATTAAATGCTATAGCTGAAATATTTGTTTATATTAACAATTAATTTTAAATCTACATTTTAAGCCTAAAATAAATAAATAATACGGACACCATCCTCTGTTTCACTCTCTCTCTCTCTCTCTCTCTATCACTCAGACACACACACACACACACACACACAAACACACACACAGAATATTCTTAAAACATATTAGAGAAAAAAATAAACGCCAACTGTAAAGTACATTTACAAAAATGTGAAACAATTATATATATATATATTTAAATGTTTATATACATCAGTGAACTACAAATGTATTTCTCATGAGAAAACGAAAACACAAAAAAAATTTCTCAAGTCTTTTAAAAACGACACTAGAGTTATCCAACGATTAAAAAAATAAATAAAACAAAATAATTATTTTTCACTTAATAAACTAAATCGTGTACTGAAATAGTACACACCACACACACACACACACACACACTTTCTCTCTCAAGGACTCTGTTTTGCTACACCTTCAGAAAATAAAAAGTTGGAATCTCCCATAAAAATCTGATTCATCTAAAACCTTCCCTGAAATAAAAACACTTCATGAACAACATACTCTCACACACACATACACACAAACAGAGATTGAAAGAAAAAGAAGTGTAACTGAAACTAAAAACAATCTGTGTGTTCTCGCATCTCATTTCCCCTCTGCTTTGCTGCTATATAAATTAAGTCTTCTTCAGACCAAACTGACTCCATCTATAAAACTGACACTTCCATCATATTATTTATTTATTTATTTATTTTTACACCAAAAAATAAGTAATTAAAGTATGTATACTTGTAGTTTTCGAAAATGGGTCATTATGCTATTTTACTATGTGTGTGCCTTTGTATTTTACTGAAATGCACCTGTGTGTATGTTTGAGGGAGACTGTGTGGCCATCTGTAGTGCATTGTGTGTGTGTGTGTGTGTGTGTGTGTGTGTGTGTGTGTGTGTGTGTGTGTGTGTGTGAGAATGCTCAGAGGAGGAGGCTGTGCCCTGCACTCCTTGGGAGAGGCGTGGGAACCCCATTCATCTTAGGAGCCAGGGTTCATTGTGGGGTACACAGCATCAAATGTGTCTGGTTGTTTGCCTGTGTGTGTGTGTGTGTGTGTGTGTGTGTGTGTGTGTGTGTGCGTGTGTGTGTGTGTGTGTGTGTGTGCGCGCAAGATGTCGTGTGATGGTCTTTATATTCGCTTTCTGAATGTCTTTTACTTTTCTAATGTTTTGTAATGACAACATTTCGATTACAAGCTTTCGATGTTACATTCACATTTACAGTAAATATTTAAACAATAAATATTTACTTGCTTACAGAAATCACGGCAGGAACATTAAATGGCTCTTCAAACACAGAAAAACAATGTGCGCTGCATTAAATCGCTCAACAAACTACAATTTACTGCCAGATTTGCAAGGGAAAAAAGTAACGCTTATCAATTTCAAAAGCTGGCCAGGATTGCTTCCTTCATTTTCCCCAGATGAAATATTATTTGCAGGCTTGGCAATATCTTGTGGACATGTACTGTACGACGTTTTGATTTCATGAAATAAAAAGACCTAATAAATAGTTTTTCATATACAAAAAGCAAAAGAAAATCGCTAGAAAAATATTTTGATATGTTTCCAAACGGTGATCAATAGTTTTCAAGGCACTAAAAACATCTTGAAGCGGGCTTCTCTCTATTTAGACAGGACAGCGGATTCCAGTGCTTCCTCACACAAATACATTGGATTGTACTGTATTTTTAGGAAATGTGTGTTGATTAGAGTTAAACTGATAATGTAGGAAGGTAAAAACAAACAAAAAGTTCGAGCAGAAATGAGAAGACAGCCGTATCCTGTATTTGACTCCTGCAGTTTTCACTGCTACACCTAAAGAGTAAATGTGTCCAAATGCTGCTGTATAACTCCTAATTTCACCTGACTGAGGGTCTGAAGAACAGGGATTGGATGCACTAAAGCGACGTCAGGATTTCCTGTCAGTGTGACAGTGATGGAGGAGTTTAAGCCAGGCTCAGTAGTGTGAGAGTGGCGGTTGAATAGGCCTGTCAAACGTAGGATGTAGGTGGGATGACTAGAGCTATCTGTGATGACTCACACTGCCTCCACTCCTACCTTTTGGTCATGGTCGACTCTGATGTGCTGAGGTGTTCAACGTGGAGTGATATCGATTTAAAATAAAAAATAAAATTTAAAAAAGCAAGATTTTCAATTAGCGATCTTTTCAAAAACTGATTTATGGATGATAATTAAAAGATGCCAAGTTGAATGGCACTGCTGAGGGGTGTGGCACACTCAGTGTTTTAATTATGTGGAAAATTTAATATAATACGGACAAAATTAGAGCCGATATTCATCGTCATGGATGAAGTAGCAGTTGTAATCAGGTAATAATAATATAACCTTTTTAATTTCCTTTAAAAAGCACAGCACTCTACTACGGTCGACATGCACCTCTCAAATCGTGTGCGTTTACAGTTTAATCAAACCATAGTCTGTAACCGAGCGAACGAGGGCAACCTTTAAATCTTAAGACCTTAATGTTTTTTTTCTAGGAAAAAGTTTTCGTTTTAATAAAGCGTCATAAACGATGTGTCCAAAAAGGCCTGTTTGAGCCATATTAAAGCTACGTGGGGCCACGTGTCAGCACTGACCCATTTTCAAATCTTTAACCTTTACTTCCAGGGAATAAACCAGGCACATATTCATTAAGATGAGGTTTTAATAGCAGAGCTCAATATGAGTGGCGTTTAATCGTTTTCTGATAGACCTGAGAAGAGGGGGAGAGAGAGAGAGAGAGAGAGACAGACAGAGGGAGAGAGGTAGAGATAGAGAGATCATTGTGGTGGGGCTCGGCCTTGTGTAGCAGGCCTTCCCTGGCCCTCAGCCCAACATTACAGCACTATTCCTTCTCTGCTCCCTCCAAAAAAGCATTTCTCTCTGTGAAACACACAAAAGGCCGATCCGGAGTGCTAAAGTACAGGTAGGAATGCACTACAGAAGAGATTTGCTCAGTTTCGTCGAAATTTCAAAGCCAATGCCACGTTTCTAACCAGTTTGACTATATTTAGTTAAGCCTGCTCTCACTGGATAGTCATGTAGCCCTGGAGGAAACAACACCCAGACACAATGTTCATACATACAAACGTGGTGATCGGGTCACACGATGCGGCTCTCCGCATTCGTTGTGTCTTCATCTTTTGACAAAAGAAAACCATGGCATGTGTGCATGCACCACACACCTAAATATACACACACACACACTTACCTCCACACCCACACACTCTCTCTCTGACTTACCCACTGAGACTTTGAAGTAACTGGCCCACACCACAGCAATGAGCTATCCTGGATGAAGCGGCTGTGCTGGACCCATCCGTGGCTGCACACAGTATGTCCACATATCCTCTCTGTAGAGAAGGGCAGAGAAGGAGCTTGGATTCAGTCACACAGCTCTGCACTCCCTGCAAGAAGTAGGCGGGCACGCCAATGACAGACCCATTCAGAGTCCCAGAAAGTACCAGCCTCCGTGTCTGCCTCAGCGCCTTTCCTACAATGTCTGCCCGCACCTCTGCCTGGGATTTGCCCGCGATAATCTGCCCACTTCACCCCAAACCCGTCTCTGAGCGTTGGGTAACCTCCCTAACCTGAGCTAACTGCTTTCTAATATTTACAAACCAGCTCCTCTCGCTCTCCCCTGTCTGCCAGCTCCTTGTCTGAGACTGTCAGGGCCCGCCACAATGGAGAGGCCATGTGGGTTTCCCATGGAGTCGCGTGTTCCTCCCGTCTGGCAGTTAACAAGGCTTTGAATGAGGAATGTTAGCAAACAGAGCTGCTGAATGTCGGATGAATGCTAAGCCAGGCAGCCAGTCAGATCGCAGCGCTGGCCCGGGCATATGAATAATGCAGAAAACTCGGCAGGGAGGAGAGGAGACAAGGCTCCACCTCCCTGTGCCCCTTCCCAACTCCACCCACCCCTCCTTCTTTTCCCCGCTCGAAACTCAAATGCCTTCACGGGAGCAAGAGAGCCGAGAGAGGGGGGAAAGAGAGAATTCAAGATCTCTGCTGCTATTCACTCATGCAATAAAAAAAAACCTGCAAGAGAAGAATAGTTACACATGCACACACATCTAATTACTACAAATCAGTTCTTTAAACACGCCACTTTTCCCTCTGTCGTTGGGATCTATCACACTCTTTTTTCTTTTTTTTTGTTTTTTGTGCCTTTTGTTTGGAATTGGCACCTGTCCCAGAAAAAGCCCCGCTGCTGCTCCGCCCTCCTGCTCCCCTTTCACTGGAGACTGCCCACGAGATCGAGAGAGAGCGAGAGAGAGAGAGAACGTGAGGAAGAGAGGGTGGGGCAGAAAAAAACCAAAAAGAGGGACAGGTTTGGAGATGGAAAGGGTTAGGAAGGTAGAGGGCAAAGCAGATAAGAACACAGGAAAACAATAAGGAATTCAATTTAAGACCCATGCGCGAGACACATGAAATCGAACAGCACATAAAACAAACTGCAGCCTCCATACTCAGATTCATCCAGGAGAAAAAAACCTGACGTGTTGAGCAATCAAGAAACGTACTGAAGGAAAAAAAAAAAAGCAAAACAAGAAAAACCTTTGCACCAACGCTAGGGCACGGCGCAAAACTGCCAGGTCCAGTTTATCTCTACTAGCAACAACCCAGGCGAGGCAAAAACGTGATAAAACTAAAAGCGCGTGAAAACAAGGATCTGAAAAATGCCTTTGCAAATTGCGCAGCAATGTCGAAGTAGGAGTAAAGCAAAGCCACTTGTTGCATGATATTGAGGAACAGATCTTGCAGAGAGAAGTGAGAGCAGGCAGAGGGTTAAAATCCTGGGACTGGGAGTAGTAAAAAATCCCTCCCTCTTTTGGCACAGACTAGCTAAAGGGGAGGGCCTGCCTGTAGAAATAGCAGCAGAGCGTTTTTCCCCTCTTTTTTTTTTTTCAGAGCTGCAGCGTCCTAGTCTACCCTCTCGCATGTGGCCGGGACCCAGGGAGAGAGGAGGAGGAGGAGAGCGATGGATAGAAAAAGAAGCGAGGGCAAAGAGAGAGAGAGAGAGAGAGAGAGAGAGAGAGGGGAGGGGGCGAGAGAGGAAGGGGAGAAGAGCTGTGAGTGGAGGAGAAAGAGCTCAGCTGATGATGAAACAGGGACGTGTGGGAGTGCGTGCGCACTACGCGTTTTCATCACAGACCCAGTATGACGTGCGCATGCACGAGGCAGGGTGGGGAGGGAGCTGAGCTGGGCTACGGGGTGGGGGGGGGTGCACTTCTGCTGAGGACGAGAGTCACAGCAAACACTCACAAATGATTAAAGGGTTCTAGGACAACTTGCAACACCCAACTTTGAGACTGGAGGGAAAGATTAATAGTGTATCTTTTCTTTGCAGAGCTGCTGGGCCTTTCAGTTTAATATCAGCCATTTGGCTTTGACCCACACGTCTTTATCACTAAACTCCCAGCTGGCACGGAAGCAATGGCGTTCCCCTAGCGAAGGCCAAAAGTGTCAGGTATGATCAGTGATGAATATCCTTTTGATTACTGCTCGTTTTTTGGGCTTTTTTTATGCTCAATCATTAATATGTAGGAAAGCTACATCAACTGTTCTGGCACGCAATCAAAGCCAGATAAGCACCTGGATGCGACTGCCCCGCCATGATTGCGGCATTGAACCACGCTGTAAAAATCCTGTAATATTTACCGCAGTGCGCCCGCCATGTGCCATTACTAGGCCACCCTCGCCTTGCTGCGAACTGCAGCAACAGCAGCCGGTTCTGCGTGCGACTAAGGAGAGGAGAAATGTCGGGCAGTAACCGAACGATAAAATGGACTCTGTTGATGGCTCTGCTCATGTCCAACACCCTCCTTCCCCCTCCGCGTCCAGCCTATTCTGTCTCCCACCCTTTCTTGTCCTTTCAGTAGCACTGTTCTACCCTACAGTAATAAACAGCCCTGCTCTGAACAGCTAGTGTTAATTTAAGCCTGCATGAGAAGGATCTTTTTTTTTTTTTTTTTTATGTTTTTGTGCCAGATACTACCCCTGCTGTCTCCCTCTCTCCCCTCTTCTCATGCACACCTACCAACCTCTGGATCAGCATGCTGAAGGTTATTCACACCCGTCCGGTTTCCACCCGACTTCCCTCCTCAAAAACTTTTCTGGGCAGCCAAATTGTTGTAATGCCCCGTAACTGTTTGCAACAGATTCCCCCATGGCAAAGAAACAACTTCCTCCTTTTTGGACACCATTCCCCTCCCCTCTAGTCTTCGCTTTCCCAAAAGAAACCCAGAACTCAGCACAGGCAAATTTTTTCCCCTTTTTCTCTCCTCATAGCAGCAGCCATACAAAAGAGAGAGGGGGGGGGGAACTGTCCAACAAAACGACGAATCTCACATCATGGAACACAGCTAGCTAGACTCGATGTCAATCTGTGTTTATGCTCGCAGAGTCTAAAGAGGACTAACATGAATTTAAACAAATGAAAGCTGGGAAAACATCAGTATTTCAATACGTGTGGCGTTTTGTTTTCTTTTTCTTTTTAAACAGGCGACAAGTAGATGAAAAACAGCGAGTATGAGCAACAGAAGAGCAAACTAATATGGCCGCTTGCTTACTTGCACCGACCCTGCACTTTCAGTCCTGGAGACTGAAAGAAAAGGCGTTACGCTGCTGTGTGTGCGCCTTTTCTACCTCGCAGGACGGGCTTGGAGAGAGAAAGAGAGGGAGAAAGGAAGCGAACGGGTGCACTTGCCTTGCCTAGCTCTCTCCTCACCTTTCCACACAGTCAAATAAAAACTCGGCTTCCCTGTGTTGTGTGTACTACTGCTGCACCATCCGCATTTCAATGACGCACAATGCGCAAACTCGTGAAAAATGAGGAGTGAGATTACTCCCGAGGTTCAACGTGAGGCAACTGGTGATTTAAATGCACTTTATCAAAAAAGCAATAAATTCCCTCGTGGGCCTTGATGAGCAAAACCCCGGTTGAGCACCAAACAGTGATCAGACTGAACCCTGTGACGTCATATCTCGCCACGTCTTTGAACCAATTGCGCTCGCTGAAAACATTAAACGCCGTTACAAGTGCCTGCTGAATATATATCAAACACTATTGTAGACAAATCCATGTTTCATCTGGAATCCGAAGAGTCCCTTTGCTCTTCATCTTCTATCTAAGATACTGTTACTGCAAGTCAGTTGTTTACCATCTAACATGTGGCAGGAATTCAAAAAACTTGGCAGAGCCTGTTGCACCGTACGTCGCGGAGAGTTCATTTGAGGATACAGCTCTGGTTTTGGCTCAGCTGCCAACTTCTGACACTGTAGCCCTCTGCACGGCCTCGCCCCTGCAGGAGTGGCCTGCGTAATGCTGCCATTGATGAAACTCCAATATTAACAACCTCCTTTATGACATCTCCACGAGTCTACAACCGCTTTTTTCCCCCTTATCAGCTCCCTTCATCTCCTTGTTAAAACTGAGCTGCACTCTGCCTTACAGCACACGTAACGTCAGTGTGTAAAAGCATTGTTAACATTTCCTATGCATGCAAGTGCTGCATATTTTGTGTGAAGGTAAAAAGAGAACAGAAGCTTTACCACACAGTCTTACATATTCACAAAAAAATTAAAATAGATGCAAAAGGAAAATCAAATACAAACATTATCAAATAAGCCAACCACAAAAAAGTGACAATACATGTGTCATGGTTGCAACACAGAGCCCAAGTCTCAGTGAAAATGACTTATAACTCTTGAGGAGCTCAAGCAATTAAGTCGCTGACTTATCAGCCCCAGAATGCCTTCACATCTTTATGAATCATCCCACAAATTTACTGCAACAAACCAGCCGATCAACACACACACAGTATGAAATTTACAGCACACTGACACTGCTCGATGCTGCACTGCCCCAGGGCAAGCAACACACACATGCACAAAGTGAAATTAACTCAACCACAATATTTTTGATACTCACTGATGGCAACTTTACAGGACCATATAAATACAGACAAATCACAACATGAACTGCAATTAAACAGCCAACAAGTAGTTGAGAGAAATCACAGCAGATCGGCTATCAAACTGAAATTCATCATTAAGCACAGCAATAAATAACATAAATAAATCTATTATCCACCTTTTAACCAAAAATATTTTTTCTTCAGTGTATTACTTTTAGCTGTTAGTTAGCGGAGAATTGACCCTCTGAGGGATCTACTTCTGTGGCTGCACTGATGGATTGCGCTGAAAAAGACCAACATTTGGGTATTTTTTGCATGTCAAAGATGTTCTTCTGAAGGGTGAAAAAGTCACACAGGAGATCTATGTTTTACTGTGAACCTGAGAGTTATAGCTGTCTACACATTCACACCCTGGCGAACTTACACAAACTTTCCCTCTTTCTTCGGTGGCCGGCGCGGCGGGCCCGCTCCCTCTACAAGGTGGTCCGTCGAGGGGCCCCTCAGCAGCACGTGCCTCAACAACTTCTCTATTACACCCGTGACCCTAAGGTCAGGCTCTTAAGGGTTCTGTACAAAGGCCACGACCCTAGGGTCAGAAGTGTAACGGCGGGGGCAGGTCGGGGCCCCACAGCAAAGAGAGCGTGCTGTTTGCTTTGAAAGGTAAGGATCACTAACACAGAGGCCTAATAAGGATTAAGGGGCCATCCCCTTTGGGATGTCACTTTGGGGCCTCAAACATCAGTCTCTATTAACCTATGTGACCCCCGGCGGCCATTATAAGGCTATAGGTCACAGTCGCTTACGCTGCACATCTGTAAAACCTAAATCACATGCAACCTTTAACTTGAGTGCTGCTCATTATATGTACAAATTGTTCTGAGAGATTAACACCTTGTCAATAGGACTCGGTCCTCCTTGTGAGGAGCTGTGCCTGTGCAGGTAACTTGTTGCATCAGCTGGCAGATTTCAGTCTTCAGAAAAGGTGCTTTAAGGTGAAAAGCAGTAATTCAGCATCAGGTCAGCTGACAGAGGAATAAAAAAATCATCAACCTGACAGGTCATCCCAAAATGTAATGTATAACTGAAAATCATGTGAATACAGCTGATTTTTCTTTTTTCACCTCACACAAAGCGGGCTCAGAGCACTTGGTAAAACTTTAATAAAAGCAGGTAGGCCAGAACTGAGGGAGAAAAATTACAAAATGGAGGACAGGAGGAGACAAGATGGCGGCCCGAGTGATGCAGCCACCCGCACACTCCTTGTAACGTGTCAAATCGCCATAAAAACGTTGTGTGTTGTGCGATCTCTCTCGATGTCTTAGTTTTTCATTTTTTAAAACCAATTTAAACATTTGTCAAAACAGAGACGCTCACGGACGCTTCAAAAGATCTGAATTCATTTTAGTCACTTTGGGAACTAAAAGTCACAGGATTAAATCCGGTGACGTACAGAACAGTAAAGGCGGAGAGGAGACATAACGTGCACTTTTTCATTAAGATTCATTCGTTCACGTCGGATTTAAAGATTGCCTTCTTAATGCTCAAATCACACTAAAGTATTTCAGTTACTTTGAAATTTATATAATACAAATTAACTTTAATTTTTTTACTGTTATAATGAAGAAAAGAGGGAACTACCAAATTACTTATTTTTTCATAATATATTTAACAAACAGTGTTTGTAAAACAGGAAAAGATAAACGAACATAAGGATAAACACACACATTCACATCATTTATGCAAAACTACTAGTTTTAATATATTATATTATTCAGTATTGTTAAGAGTAAAAACATAAAACACATTGTGGGCAATTTCTAATTGAATGCGAACCAATAGAACCAGAAATGACTCCAGATTCAAATAAAAAAAGGAGCTAAATTCATTCAGGGGTCTTTTTTTCAGTCCCAGATTTTTTTAATGCAATTTTAATAATTAACTCAATTTATGGATTAACTTGAAATGTGACAACCGTTCAAATTTAAATTCTACAATTACAGGTTGCATGATGACACTTCTTCCCCAAATTGAAGCCTGCAAAAGGACAAACTTTTATTGTGAAAAGATTATACATTTCATTCATAAATTAATGATAATTTCAGTTGTTAAACATTCTGCTGAATCCAGTTTTATAGTAACTTTATCTCTGACCTTTTTCATAAAATCACCTTTGCACAGAGATATATGGAAAAGCTTAAAATGCGGTGTATTTCCTCTCACTTGTTTTTTTTTAAAGAGTCATTTAAATAAAAAGCATAACTATCACAGTTTAAAAAAGAAACTGTCGATTTTGTTAACTATTAGAGGTTTACTTTTAGTTAACCCTTGAAATGAATGAAGATTCTAATCCTGTGTAATTAAAAGTGAATAGAGGAAACACTTCAAACATTAAATCCTTCTACATATTTGCACCAAACTGGAAAAATTAGTAACTATTAGGAAAATAAGAAGCAAAATTTGTGCTCAGTATCATTTGAGTTTTGAATGTGTGATTAGAAAATGTTCTTTCAAAAGCACATTATTCAAATTTCCTCAGATCTCAATAACAATGTGTTTTAATTATTTCCCATGAGAACTATAAGGAGTAAATAAACATACACATTTCTGTATTTCTTTACTTTATAAAAATGTTTTGTTTTTTTTTAAACTTGTACTTAATAAAACACAAGAAGGTAAAGCAACTGACAGAAGCTCTGAACAAATAAGAAACCAGCAAGGATGAAAAAACATGTCCTCAAGCGTTCTTCGTATGCAGTTCACACTTCTCAGGGGCACAAACCGAGCACTTCGTTTCAGATGTATTTCTTTTCAATCATTAAGCCACTCACCTCTGAAAAACGAGCTTCTCTGTGTGGAGGGAGCCTACTCGGCCACATGGCAGAGCAAAGGTTGGAAAAGAGGAGAGAGGGAACGGACCTGCGCTCGCTAAAGACAAGTGTCCTAAACAGCTTTTAAAACGGCCAAACAGACAATAAATCGCAAGCAGGCAGCAATTTGACAGCTTCTCCTTTTTTGTAGCTCTTCTTCACTAAAGTAAGGACTGAGCTTTGGGAGAATCATTGTCCTACTTTCAGTTAACCATGAGACTCTCCTCTCTAGGTCATTTTGCAACTGTCTGGTTCATTGGAAAAGTTTGGTTTCTAATTTAGCTAACAGAGTACACTGCCCATCTTGAGAAGGTTTAAAAAAAATCTAATTAATGATGTTTTTTCAGAAAAAATAGAAATGTCAAAGTGATCCTTGGTTAAAAAAAATTAAAGCTTTTTCTATGTTCTGTAGTAACTGTGCGGAGCATGGCAAAATTACATTTACAACAAAACTAAGTTGAAATAAGTTCAAGCATGCCCTTGGTAGTGTGTAGTTATTTAAACTTGCATTAAATAGCTTTTCTCGGTGAGTTATTCAAACATTTTGTAGTGCTAGCTGTCAAGGGAAAAAAACTGTTCTGAATGCAAAGTCGAGTGCTCTCAAGGTTATGACATTTTCGGCTCGAACATTTGTCTTTTTAGATCACACGTGGCTCTAAGTCATTACTAAAAATGTAAGAATGACAGCAAATCACAAAACTGCAGACAGGCACAAATATTAAATAAATAAAGCATATTTTAAGATGCATTTTTTACATTTAAAACTTACCCCTCGTCTCATCTCCTCACAGAAAAACACACACATCCCACCCACCCACACACACACACACAGACACACACACACACAGACACACACACCTACACACGCCTCTCCTGATTCCTTACTGCTCACATTTCTGGTCCATCCCACATTAATAAATGATCAATTTTGCAGCTCTTATCAAACATCAGCTCACATGCAGCTCCCTGGCGTTCTCTGGGAGTGGTACCACCTTTTAAAGCATTCGGACCTGCCACGTCACAGGGCTGCACTGCAGCCTGGATGGGCCTGCGTGACCTAGCTCGGTCCAAACAGGAGCCCTTCGCGCCACAACCCCCATCGGGACCCGTGTTTCATACAACCAAGATGGTGGTAGTGGGAAGCTGTGTTTTATTTGAACTGAACAATTCCATGGGCCTCCTGCTCCGTGTCCTCATTTCTCATCTCTAAAAATCAGACACTTGTCTGACTGAACTGACAGCACCCTCCTTTTAGTCGCCCGTATCCAATTCAGCTGACTAAGGGTTCAAGAATGCTCCAAACACAGTGTTTTGGTTGATTTCATATCGGGAACGAGTTTACATGCACATCCTCTCAGCTTCACACACACATGAACACACACACACACACGTCTGGATTTGTCTGGGTTACACAAGGTAACACAAGGCACACATGAAACCAACAGTAAGCAGTATCTGAGCAGGGATTTCACACGTTTCTGAATTAAGAAGATATTTTTTGTTTTTGCTGGTTCACTGACATTTTCAATGCTTATACAGAGAAAGAGTGTGTGAATGTGTGTGTGTGAGAAACTTAATGATCCACATCAGGACAACCTTATATCATGCTAAACGTGAAAAAATTAAGAGTGCTAATAGGCTGAAGTTTCTCTGAACTATTGCAGCTGTTAAATGTTGATGGTAGTGATTTATCTCATTAGTCTCATTCCTGAATTCTCTATGAAACCTTACAAAAAAAAATCTACAGATAAACAGAAAAAAAATGGCATATCAATGTTAAAAGTGCTCTGATTTGTACTGTTTTCTTAAGCTATGCACAAGCACAGAATATATTAATCTGCACATTTTTCCATGTATTTCATGTCAAAACACTTTTTCTTGTTTTGTTTTGTGGTCTTCTATTCATGGCTGGCCTCAATATTAAATGATTGTCCTAAAAAATGTATAGCATTCAGTTCACTGTGGCAAAGTTCTGCCCGAACATTAAGAGAATGATCAGAGCATTTCAACTATCTGTCCACCAATATTAAACCTAAACCTATGCTCACACATATGTATTTTTTGTTTTTAAATTCAATCTCTGGCCAGAAACACCAGCCACATAATAACTATCAAGCTGACTCCTGCTTTAAATCCAGTGTTGTTTTTTGCTAAAAGTATTGACTCATTGTGGTGTCTACTGCAGTGTGCAGTCTAGTGAGAGGGGAAAAGAGACGCTGGCTCTCAGGGGTTAAGATGCTAGCAGTCATGTGCCTGTCGGCTGCAACAAAAGCCTGCCTATGTAGGGTGCATACAGATGGAGTGAGCTCCTTTGTGTGCAGCGTTTCACACGTCGCAGCCTCGGAGCTGCCAGGTCTGGCTCTCTGGGCCTGGCTACAGGCCTAGCTAGCAGCTTGTAGCACCTGACGCTGGGCTCTCACTTTGCTTTTCTTTGCGTGAGACCCAAGTGCAGCGGGTTTTTGAAAGATAATGGAACAGAAGTCCAAATAGTGGGTCACACGGCTCAACACAAACAATTCCAACGAAACACGGCACAGCAGAGCACAGCCAGGCAGGCTCACAGCAGCAAGACAGAAGCACTGTAAGCATGGCTCCCACTTAGCTCTGCTGCAAAATATTTGACTTTTCCCTCCTCTGCTGTCTGTCAAGTGTCCCTGAAAAGTGCTGTCCAAGACTACTTGAAATATGCTAACATACACACAGCCAATAAACTTTTAATCACGAGTACAGTTGTGCATGAAGTGTAAACAGTTTTTATCCTACTATCTTCTATATCATGTCCACCAAGTCACAACGGGAAGTTCCTTATGGTGTTGCTTTACAATGGTGTATAAACTATTTAAAGCCTGTGCGCAGGGCATTGCTACATATCCTATCAGCTGTCGAGCATAAAGTCCACTTTAAGCTAACAGCTTTCTTTCTTAAGTTGCACAAAGTCAAACTAATGCTTTTCAGAATAAAATAATGGTCTTTATTTTGTTGTTGAGGAAAACACAAACCAGGATTCTCACACAGAGGCAAATAAATCTAAGAGTATATCATTCAAGTAAGAGTTACAATACAAACTTCTTACCCAAATGCCACACACACACATGCACACACACACACTTGACCTTGAATGGGGCATTAAGGCTTATTATGTATAATGCATACATTAAATAAAAAATTTTCAGGACAGTGTAACTGCTGTAAATACCAGTTCTGTGTATTGCCATTTGGAAGGTTATTATATTTTTATGAATAAAAATAAAAGTATTGCAGTTGTAAGCCTCCAACAACCAGTCAGGTTGTTTTTAGGCTCGTGCCTATACACACTCACAGGTAAAAGATTTAATTTATTTCGACAATTAATATTTACTACTATAACTACTACTACTAATAATAATAAAAATAATAATAATAGAGCTGTTACTGCAAAAAAAAATGTTATAAATTCTAAAACACGAATGTTTTACACACCTTCAACCTGACAGTTTGAATGTGGGAACTCAAAAAGAGCCACCAGTTCAGTATCTGAACCCCTGTCTCTCCCTTACATATAATGTTGACTAATGTGCAGAAAGATAAACATTCTAGCATAGTGAACTTGACCTTTGACCCTCTGGAAATAAAATGCCACCACCTTATTTATCCCAGTCGACATCTGTGAGAAATTCTGTACATTTGTAATTTATTATTGAATAAATTACACTTGAAAAAAAATACGTTTTTGAGATCACCATGACATCGACCGTCTGTGCCTCTGGCCACGTCTTTGAGACTAAGGCTGGGATTAGATTCCCCTGCACACACCACAGACACCTTGTTCTTATATGATTTTTTATTCTTGTGGAGTCTGTGTGTAGGACAGATATTCACACGGAGCCTCGTATGCAATCTGTGATGACGATGTTTAGCTCATCCAGATTCTTGAAGCTTAGCTAATTCAGAATCTATAAAACCGGCGTAAGGAGACTGCCGTGCTTTCAGGAGGCTGCTGGCTTGTCTGGTGTCTTAAAGCAGGACACTTGGCTGGTACGAGGAATGAAGCTTTTGACATTTTAAATGCAGAACAATATTTTTGAGGATTGGGACACACTGCTGCTTTGACTGCACTTAAAACCCACATAAAGTGGATGGAAATTCTGCGGTGGACCAGCATTAGTCTATTATTTCAAGCGCACAGCCCATTATTTGTACAAAGATAACTTTTTTTTTTAAAGCTTTTTGTTTTAGTACATGTAAGCTTGTAGTCAATAAAAAAAATACTGTTTCACTGTGCTGTTGATTTTGGATTGTCAAAGACCCAAGCGACAGAAGCTACACTGAGAAGAAAATAGAGCCATAAAAAGTCACTTCTGCTATCCTTCCAAAAATAACAATTAATCTTTAATGAGAAATACTCTGTTCTCTCTAGATCTTCTCCCAAAATAGGATTACTGGCACAAAAACAGCATTTTTACCTTGTTAGAGCCAATACGAGAACCTCTGTGCAAATATTTTCGTCATATAAATGAAAATATTTTAATATGAAGACATTGAAAGTTTGCATCACTTGTATTATAAGAACAATTACTAGCTGCTTTCCTGTACAACCACAGAAAATGACTCCATGTTAGCCCCCATTACTTTTCATTATGAATGCTACCAACATGACAGAGATTTCTGGTTTTTGGACATACAGGAGCACTTTTTTTCTATAACGTGTTGTGTTCCCAGAGAAGACAAGCACCAAACTGAGAGCCCCTTTAAAAGAAAGTGTTACTTTATCTCTTTAGAAGTGACACAATGGTCACTTATGCTGCCATCACACTTATAGTGAGCTAGTGAGGTGCAATTAGCTCCCACATATCATCACGTATTGTTCCACACCATGTTAAAATTTTAGAGTCTAAATACTCCAGGACCGGGAAATAAAACTGCAGGGCTTCAGACAGAAATGTGCTGGTGTCTGTCACACTTACACACACACACACACACACAGAAACAAAACAGCCCTCCTCAAACAAGTTGCCTCTATAAGTTGTATGTTAATTAAACTTTTGTCAGAGTATTAGCTTCTATTTTCCGACCCTGCGCCCTCCATTCAGCAGTCACGTCTTAAAATACATATACAAATACACAAGCAGACACACACAGACATTCAAATGTATAGCCACCACATGTTTCAGTTACATGTTCCAGAACAAGATGACTAGGTGCCTGACAACCTGAGTGATGGAGGAGATGTGAGGGTGGGAGGAAAAAAAAGTTACCCTAGCGTGTTAGTTTTCTGCCAGGGAGTCCCTATTGACCTGTTAAACCTTTGTGACTGGAACAAATGCAAATGGCGCTGACTTGTTCACACAAAATACTAAAGGCCCATTCAAATGAGGCCCCGGGCCACAATGAAGCAGTGGCCGAGCACTCTGTGGAGGCTGGGCAGCCTCCAGTCTGAGAGAGAGAGACAGACAGAGATTCATTTTGCCATTGCACAGTTCATTCCAGTTGTCTGGTAGAGAGCAGTCATCCACTCTGATTACTTCTCCTTCATGAACACAGACACACACAGACACACACCCACACACACACACACACACACTCACAAGATAAAATTACCTTACACCTCTCCTGTAATTCTGTGCTTACTAAATCACACTGTTACACTGCACTGAACTTTACCCTGTAATTACCTTGTCTGTAATACTTTGTAACTGGACGCCAGCGGACGTGAACTGCTCCTGTTATCAAGTATGACACCACTCATCCTTGATAATGACACACTGGTTAATACACTCTAGCTTTCGCAAAGATACTGACTGTGCCCCAATGACTAATCACTTTTTAAGTCTGTCCAGCCATCACAGAATAGGAAATGGAGTTGTAAAGAAATGAATAGAGACTGGAAGAAAGTGGCAGAGCAATACAATTCAAAGGCTAAATAACAGATAAATTATATGAATAAACGGAAAACAAATTACTCTATCAGTAACAGCAATAATGACTACAATCAAGTCTATCGCAGTTCATGTCAAAAATGAAAGCATGAGTAAGATATTTACAGCCTCAGAAATGGAAAAGAGCCAGACAATCCAATTGAGGTTTTTCATAATAAGAGCATGAGCTGAGCTATTCAAACTGAGATACAATATTTGCATGAGTCAGTCCACAACTGGGTTAACTGGGTTACGAAAACAAAAATCTACAGTATGTAAACAAAGTTAAAATGCTAAAAAGGAATGCAGCCAAAACACTGCGGGGAAGCCTAGGATTAAAAAATGTTTTTAAAAAACATTCCCCCCGGTACCTGCCGTCCTTAATGAAACGTGTTCATGTAAACTGTGTGTAAGAATGTTTTCAAAAAGCAAATTAGAAGCTCAGCTTCACTATAATGTTTTAAGAAGTAACTATTAAAAACAATGAAATTAAAATTGTTTTATGCGTAAGACACAGTAACACAATACCTCATTCTGATATTGAAGTATTAGCCTTTTAACAGATTACAACATGCTAGGGTGGAAATAAAATAGAGCTCTTTTGCTCCATCCCCTTTATTCAAGCAGGAGATTAGTGGGAGCCCGAGGATGACTCTCACGCGCACATATGGACAACACCTGACCTGAGAGAAGCTGCCTACTGGACCTCCACTAAACTGGATTTATCAAATGAAGGGTTTTATACCAAAGAAGGGATGTAGTGGGATGTAGACCAACCACTGCAATTCAGTGTAGCGACCTAGATCCAATACTCTGTGAATGTGTAGAAATTCCATTTTTATGGTTAATTTGATGTACAGATGTTATTTTATTTAAAGAATTTACAGCTACAGAAATCACACTCTCTCTGTCTTTCATATATACACATATATACATATATATATATATATATATATATATGCATATGAGATAACTTGGGATTTATTTGCATGTGCAAACATGAAGCTGAGATGTGCTCCCCATGCTGTATAAGGAGTGACACCTGCAGAGGTCACACATGAGCTAAAACTCTGCAGAAAAAGAGCAGAGGAAATTTAGAGAGAGGAGAAACCGAGACGACAGATCAGACGTCCAACCTCATTTACAAGTACTTTTTATTGATCTGTTAAACTTTGTTTTGCAGGCCTGAAAAGTTCACTACATAACACAACACAATGACCGCAGCAGGTTAAATAATTAGTGATTTTCTATTTAAATATTCATATAAATTGTACTTACTACTTTTTATTCTTTGACTCCTCCCAAAACACATTTTTATACTTTCTACTTGTCTTTTTTTAACATTCTCATTTCTCTCTACATGTCTTTGTACCAGATTTATACACAAAACACGAAGCTTACATAAGACACACGGATACACTTTTAATTTCCATCGCCGGACACCTAGATCAGCTCCAACATTAAACCGCTGCTTTAATCAATAATCTACATTATAAAATCTATTATTATACTGTAGAGGACTACTTCCTACTGAGTGCATTAAGTTCTTAATTTTTGGAATACTTTGCTTCCAATTCATTTTAATTTTTTTACACAAGATTTTAACTTTAAACTTAAGTGGTAAAAAACAGAAGAAGTGCATGGGTCAGGGGTCAAATATTAGTTCCACTCATCACAGAAAAAGGACACAGGTCACACACAGAAGCAAACTAAGCTTTCACAACTAAATGAAAATTAGAATTAACTCTTTTGGCCGACTCCAGTCAAAAGCATATCCTGCAGCCAAGCACTGTTCAAAAGCACAGAACTTTATTTCGTGTTCTAGCGAAGCTCCTGATGCTTCCAAACATACTAAACGTGTCATGTTGAATTATGAGAAAGTGCTGGAAAACCGATGTGTGAAACATGCAAATATTTTGCAGTTAATCTAACCGTGGGGCTGGAAAACAGCAGCACTTTGGGGTTCGATACTTCGTTCAATACAGTCAGTAAGTACTGTGGCATCTATGCAGAGTACTGCATGAGAAATACACAGTAGTGTTTGAAGGACATTTTTTTCTTACTTAAAAAAAAAAGAAGCACAAAACAAGATTAAGAGGAACATCACATTACCAGTGGTCCGAGTAAACTCAGTGAACTTTTGTGAGCTTGATATTGATCTCATGGCAATGAATCAGCCAACTCCACCCATGTGGTATTCTATGCAAGTCAAAACAAACATAATTCCAGTAATCCCTTGTGTTTTCGTCAAGAATGTTATTCATTCAGGTGCCTTCAAAGTTTACCCACATTCATTTGGCACAAAAGAAGTCTTGAATCTTCTCCCTCTAATTTCTATTTCAGCACTTTATGCCCAAGGATAACCTTAGCTGCCCTTATTAACTAAAAAGTCACTCCTTCCTTGCACAGATCATGGAAAACTCAGTTACAGCAACAAATGCATGACAATGTAATTTGTTCTGATTTACAAGGAATCCAATACTTCACAGAACAGAACCAAAATGATTGGTTATCACACAAAACCACCCCTATAGGCAGGACCATGTGGCTTAAAGTGGGAATCTCCGAGTACGGCAGTCCTGTTGGACAAACTGTGACTCATCACTCAAATCTGATTGTGCAGTTTGACTCTTAATCATCCCATTTTATGTCACTCTGCCACTTTGACTTTCACAAAAGATGAGGAAAGATGCCTCGAGTGTGCATACATTTTGAGTAAACTACTTGAAAACTCTTAATGACATTACGAAGTACAGATTTCACAGTGACAAAATTTCAGTTCCCATTTCACCCTTCAAACCTTAGTCCCTTTTATAAATAAAAAATTATAAAGAGATGATGGACAAAGACAGAAAAGTTATATAGGTTTAAATTGATGTTTTTGATTTGCATTTATTATAATACAAAAAATATATATGCTACCCTTTCAGCAGGCATAAGACTGTTGAATAAATTAGCATGGATCCTCTGTGCCCTTCAAACAATCCACATAAGTCACTGTAAGAGTTTTAACAAAGTAATTTCATGGAAATTTTAAGCAATACATTATCTTAATTTAGATTTCCTGTATGCTCACCTGCTTTACAATGTCTGAGGCCCTGTGGGTTCTCGTCCTCCTCGATATGCTGCCCTGCACCTTAAAAAAAAAAAAGAGAGAGAGAGAGAGACAGAAAAAAAGGGTCAGTTTACAAATTAGCATTGGGGATGATCGCCACTCTGTTGCTCCAACCTGCACTGTGAAAAAATGATCGAGATCTGTGATTGATTAGGATTTGTGGTGCACCGCTTTGTTGCGTGCTGTTCTCTCACAGTGTGCCAGGACAAGCTGGGAATGACACATCGTTACTGTAACATTTCTGCTGCTACATATCGTCGCTGTATGGCAGAGGACCAGAACAATAATATTTACCCTTTGTTTCAACCATAAGTTTTAGTTTTCATTAAATAATCGTGTTTAACTGCAAGTACAGATTGAGTTGTTCAAATCAGCATGAAAACTATAACTTTAACCCATTATGAGGCGTCATATTTGTCTATCAAGAGTTCAAAAGCAAACTAAAATAATTTGTAATATATATGTAATATATATTTTATATAAATATGTAATCTCTAAATAGTATCAAATATTAGCCACAATTTTAATGTAATTGTTATTGCACTTTAATGCAACTTTACAGAGCAAACTTATATATAATTTTATTTAAAAAGGTGCAATATGCAGAACACCTTGCTATAGGAGGACACTCTTTAGCATCTATCAGAGCTAAGCACATCAGAGCTAAGAGTCTCCTTTTCTTGCATCGCCAGACACTGCTGCAACTGATCTATCCCACAACCCCTCCCTCATTCAGTCTTTTCCCCTGACCTCAGCATCACCTGATGCCTGCTGTTGGGTTAGGGACACCGAACGCACCACAAACAAGGAGACATTCCTGTTATACTTCTTTAAAGTGCAATTCGAGCCTAGCGCTCACTGTCTGATTATGATGTTTACAGTGGGGCCCAAGCAGACCCTTGGATACTTGTGGAAATTAAGTCTGACAAGAAGCATTGTTACGTTTATTGTTTCTGCACTGTAAAGGATTTGCATGTACATTAACAATAAAACAGGGCTGCCACCAAGTTACTGTTAGTTTAACAGTTTTCCTACTGTTATCTACATTACAGCATGCTACTACAATGACACCGTGTCCTGAAGTGCTCCGCGTTCCTTTATTTCTTCCTTATACCACAGCACGTCAGCTATAAAAAGCTGCACAATGTAAGTCTTCCTCTCTCTCTCTGTACCACTGAGGGCATAGCCTGCTTGTTTGTAAAAGATTTACTGGAATTGTGACCAAGGTGGCATTTACATTTAGTATTAGCTCTCAATGGTGGCTCATGTGTTTCATCAAGCAGGAATGGGGATTAAAATGAAATATCAACCTCTGTCAGTTAACATAACGTGAAAGTTTAAAAAAAAAAGAGAAACAGTGTCTGTCCAGCTTTCAGTGCTAAGGCTAATCCTGCTAGCATTCTATAGACAGACAATAAATAATGCATTATCAAAAAAAGTTTTATTTTTTACATAAATAGACTTGACTGTAAATGATTAGCTCGTAGTGTACAAAATCAAGCATACCTCATATTGAAATTATATAATTTGCACTCAACATTTTGAGAAGACCAGTTACTATATAGACTATGTACTAACCAATAATAATACTAACAATAATAATAATAATAAATTGCTGACTCGACATATGTATTCAGGACTTCAGCGGGGGGGGGGTTTCTGTCCACGAAGTTACAGCCTCAGGGCTAATGCTGCAAAGTCCAATTAAGGGTTAAAGACACCCGGCCAAGGCTTGCTTAATGAGCAAGTCGACCCCTCTGCTGTAGTCAGACAAACAAGATATTAAAACACAAGGAAAAAATGGTTCCTTGACTACTCCTTGAGCAGACTAGTTCATTAATGAATAGCATGTTTCATAAGGACCAATACGGTCCTTACGAAACAGGTATTCTGGAATATTTCTGTCTCTCGGCAGCTGCTGGGTATGTGACGATGTTACTATATCAATCTGTAGATAGTTCAAAAGGTATTGAAAAAACACATGAAAGAGGCTGAGTAGGTGGTTTTAGTTAGAGTATCTGGCCTTATTTAATTCCTACCACCCCCACCCCTCCAGACCAAAATATGTACATGAAACCTTGAAGATGAGATTATCTACAATTAGGGTTTAGGTCATGCTGTTTCAACATTTCTAGCATTTGCCTTGGCCTGCATGTAGTTCTTGGAATAAGTGTCATCACACATGAAATATGTCTAAGAACAAATTTAAACTCGGTGACCTTCAAACCAAATGAATCAATTTCACGTTTATTCCCCAAAATTATTACGGTTTTGGGATGCCAGCGAGTTGATCTATAACGCCGGCTTCCAGTCATTCTTGTTCTGTGGTACAGTACCATTTATCACTCAGCAGATCACTCAGAAGATTCATTGGCTACTTTTATCTTTTGTTCTTTACTTTTTAGCTTTCAGCAATACAAAGGGCAAATGCTTCGTAGTGTCTGGACACTGGCCTTGATAAACCCGGTTTGTGTGTGTATGGTAAATACTTAAAAAATACTTTAAATACTTTCCAAGTATTTAATGGACCGCCCCTTTTTGCTGCAGTTAGTTTATAACTGAACCGGAAGAATATGCACTCCTACCCACAAAGCAACCCCCTCACCCTCACCCAGTCTTCTCACAGGACTTGTGAACTCTCCATAAACCCCTGAGTCCCTCCAGAACACTGCTGTTCATCTGGAATCAGAAAAACTCCACACCAAAAAAAAAAAAACTTAAATAGACACTAAGGTACAGAGAGTGAAAAGAGAGAGGGACAGAAAGAGAGGCAGGCCAGATTGCAGAGGGCTGAATCAATGCAGCAGCCTGGTCTCTTTTTTTTTTTTCCTCTCCACTCTTTTTTCATTTTTTTCTCTCTCTCTCAAATGATTCACAGTGGAAAGAAAAGGCCTTTTCCCTGTCCTCAGTTGAACTCCACATCAGCTTCCTGTTAGAAAGGCAAGGAGGAAACACCCAGAGCAACACGCGCGTGCGCACATACACACACACACACAAACACACACAGAAGAAGGCCTTCACTAGTGGATTCTTCGCTGCCAGAGAAATTAGGTCAAGCACTTAAATGCCCTGTGCTGAGATGCACAGAGACTTAAAATGTGAAGTGTTTGGTGGGGACAGCAAAGGCACAGCAGAGCAACAAACACACATGCAAACAAACGCCTGTTGCACTCGGGATATATACACACACTAGTGACACACTTTACATCTCATGGTTTTCCACATTATTAATACCAGAGAAAACTTAAATAATCAGTGACAGACGCCCACCTACTGTTAACACACCATCCATCTGTGCAGATTAGAACATGACAAGGTGGCTTTGTCACACACGATAAAATAAATGACGAATTAAAAAGGGGGTAAGGAGAAAAAAAAACAAACACATTTTAAAGCCCTTCTCAGGCAAAAAGCTAAAGAGGTATGTGTGAGAGTTCTCAAAACGCCAGATGACCTGATTAGGGAGCGACAGGACTCTGCACGCCTATACGAAACAGCTAAAGATGGGGTGGGCGAGCACAAGACGCCACACTGCAGCATCGGCCGTGCACACCGAAAATCCCCCTCGCCAAACCCCGCCGCCCCCCGCCCTCTGACCTGAAATGGCCTTAAAGAAACAACACACCACATCGCCATCACGTCCAATCAACTATTCATAGAAAGGCTGGATTGCGCTCGGCCTGATCTTGCCGTTTAGGGTTTCAATCAATTGCGTGAGATATGAGAGTGTGGCAGGGAGTGTGGGAGGGAGGATGAAGCTGCTCTGAAAGCAAATGAGAGGAATTTTTTTTTTTTTTTTGGTGAATCCAAGCCTTCTTCTTTCCTACCATATTGCCCACTGCCAGTATGGCCCACAACGGAGCTCAGAGCTACGGGGTGGCGGGCTGAATCTGAAAATAATCACGCCAATTTTCACTCCACAGCCATGTGCTTTCTTCTGTCCCACTGCCTGACTGTAGAGAAATGAACCCCAGCCCATTGTCTAAAGGCCACCTGTGTTTCTGCTGCATTCTCTCAAAGGCACATTTTCCTGTTTATAACCATGATTGTGCCTTATAAACATGCACTGTCAGGGTATTAATAAATCTCATAAGACACAGAGGGGGAAAAAAAAGTGTGTTTGTGATCAAGCTGTTGCAGCCAAGAGGTCGTTCTGACCCCGCTCAAATTTTTGGCTCCTGACAGTTGTGTTCCTCTTTCATGGTGAGAATGTGGCAATAGCACAACACGCCGTGTTTTTGTCAGCTAACACAGATCTTTTCCTGGGGAACGCTGCTGCTTCGTTGCAAATTTGACCGACACTCCAGAATGAACAGAATCTTATCCGACCGGCCAACCAGGCTGCACACAAAGCCTTGAGAGCACACAGGCACACATATACTCACAAAGCAAAAAAGAAAAAAAATGTCGCTAGATGAGCAGAGGTGAACTGAAAAGGAGAGGCAATTCTCTAAGGTGACCTGATAAATACGGGGTGTGCGTGGGCCACTTTTTAATCTTTAACCTGCGATGCGTTTCGGTGCCGGTGAAGTGTGGCCTGAGTGATATATCTAAGATAAACTGACATAAGTAAATTTGAAAAAATCACAGTATGAAGCTCACAAAAAAAGGAGACTTGTGCTTTAAATCAATAGAGTCAAATTTAATACATTTACACGCAGTGCAAATTACAATGCAACCATGCTTTTCGACTTTATGTGCAGGCTGCATTTTTGCTTTAGTTGCTTTTAGAAGAGGACGATGAATTCCCCACTTTGATTATTATTTAGCAGGAATCTGTGTGATTATCTTCAGCCAAAAACAACCCAAGAATGAGGCTGTAAAAAGAACTTTGTATGCTGCTACCTGACCAGTGTAAAGCACCTGTTATTACTGCCCACATCCACGTGTAACATCAAACAAATCAACATCAAACGCATCACAAATCTAATATCTCACGGGGAATTTAAGCATGTGTCTTTTTAGAGAAGCTCAGTGTACACCTGAGAGACAGCCAGGAAGCACCAAACGGGCCTTTAGAGCATTAAAAATACATTCAGCTACTGCTGAGTTAGCTGCTCTCGGATTTCAATGAATTAATTTCATCAAAAAACTTCTCTTGAGGGGAAACCACAGTGACACATCAGGGGGAAACCGCACAGTTCTACCATATGTTCTCGGGTCTTACATACGCTGATCATCTCGGAGCGCACAGCTCCGGGAGACGCAGTTTTTACTAATTAAACGCACATTTTTTCCCTTTCCCCCATCAAATCTTTCAAACTGATCACTTGGAGAGGGGTGATGTTTTCCGCTGGATTGACGCGATCCGCCCGGCTGCATATCTGTGTTTGCATCGGGGACAACAAAGGGGGAAGATTATGCCTCTCAGCTAGGAGAAACTAGGGCACGGGAAGGCGACCTCTTTTCTCGTATTTCGACGGAGAATTTACAGCCTGGCGACCATTTCCATCACCGCGTACAGACTATAAGGTGTCTGCGATTTGTTCTCAATTTTAAAGACGTTTTTTTGAAGCTATTAAACAGTTTCGGGCACGCTGGAAACTTCCCCTAAGGACTGTTTCAGTCATAACAGTGTCAATATCCACTGACTCAGTCTGGGGAGGGTGCTGGTGGAGGGGAGACACACCGCCACAATTCACACACGCTGTATAGCTTTTGCTTTTAAAACAAAACCTCCGATGTAATTTTACGCAATTGGCGCAAATTTAAAGCTAAAAATAAACGTATAGAGCGGCATTTTAATACGCACCGATTGGTCTCAAGTTCAAGTTGGATGGTCTGCTCCGGCGTGTCCAAGTCGGCCGGCTTTATATTTCCTTTAGCCCGCGGTGACTCGTCTTCCTTTTTGTGTCTGGAGCCACGAAACAGCAGGAAATAAAAAAAGCAAGAAAGGGACGATATTTGCAGACTGAGATGTGGAGGAGTCATCCCGAGACTCGGTCTCCGAGACCCGCTTCTATGCCACGAAAGTGTTGCGTTTCCCCCCCTTTCTTTCCCCGCGTCTCTCTCGGCCGGCCATCCAGCTCGGTTCAGTGGGGACACACAGCAGACTGCATCGTGCGACTCGCGCCGCCGATGAACCAGATGCGTCAAGTTCAGCTGAGGTGAAACACGAGTTATACAACCACACCGCTGTGCGGTGCAGGCTGCTCTGCCGTGCTGCTTATTTAAAGACTCCAAAATACGAAGGGAAAGGGGGGGAAAAAACAAAAGACACCACTCTGAAATATCAGCAAAAACGAGCCTGCGTTCAGATGATTATTAAGGGCTGCCTCACTCCCTCCCCTCCTGCCCCCTCCGCGGACCTAAAAAGCACTATTTGCTCGCGTGAACTTTTGTCAGCCTCGTGAAAAAGACTATTTTAATTCCGCCGTCAACTTTTACTGGTGCTGAAAATAGCACAAATTACTGCCGCGAAATTATTTACAGCAGTAAAAGAATATTAAAGAATTAAAACCCGGACAAAAATGCTATAAAACAAACAGCAAGGTCACTGTAAAGTCACATATTTTGCATGGCACACAGGTTTTATGCTCCACCTTGAATTATTACACACATACCATGCCTTTTCCCCCCACTTGCATCACCCCTGCTTTTGTAATTAACAATTACTCTGGTAAGTAGCTTTGCTGTAAAGTATTATTCATAAAAGTGTGTGCTTTTAAAACAAACTGCAAGTGTGAAGCTAAAGAAAAATAGCCACAAAACAAGCAAAATGTGCTGCGTCACCATCCGCCTGGGCTAACGGCGCTCTATTAACAGCACATTAACTTAAATGTAATTCTCATGTTCGCTTAAACCTTTACCTCCACAGCTAGGCTACTTCATTTTCTTCATCTGCTAGCTTTTAAAACACACTCCCCGAAAGCGGGACTTCACACACCTGTTCCCTCCCTGCAGTTAATGAGCTTCATTCAGTTTCGTCCTCTCTGCAAGTTAATGAAGACCTTATTCACTCGACGCCACAGGTGACTCGCAGACAAGCCCGGACTTGTTGAGGTAGCCAGTTTGCCTCACAGACACTTTATTGATTAATCAGCTGTGGTGATGAGTCAAACCAGAGCTGCTGGAGCACATGGCCGACATTTTGAAAAGTTGCTAAAAATAAATAAATAAATAAAAATAACCCCAAGTGTCACAAGCGAGGGGACATCAATTTAATAGCTAATTTGATTTTTCATGCTGGCTGATACTAGTTTAATGTAAGGAAATGAAATGTAATAGAGTCCATGTAGTAGGGGAAAAAATGTTTTCCGAGGGAGTTTGTAGGGGAATTTTATGATTGGATTAAAAATAAATAGTCTAAATCTTTTTTTTTAATCTAAAAATATTTATAATAACATATAGAAAGGTCATTAAATGTTATACTCCTTATGCTGACACAGAGCTCTGCACAGTCATTCTTTAATAATGTAAACACACACAAAAGTGTCTTCCTTGTAAGATTTAACCTTTTCCTCAGGTATGCTACTGAGAAATGAGATTCTCTGAAGGCAAGGATAAAAAATTAACTTTTAATATTCCCCTGGAATGTGTAAGAACACACTCCCCCTCCTTGAACTGCTCAATGTAAATTAATAAAGGGGGACCAAAAAGTCAATTATTAAGGGAGCTAATTAATTAAAATCCTCCCTTAAAAATCTTCGTAATAATATTAATAGGAAGAAAAACATTTACATTAAAAACAGCAGGTGGAAATATGTCAATGTGATTATTTTGTGGGAAAAAACTTAACACTAGTAACAGAAGTTGAACAGAAGCATGTTTGTCCCTCAGTTCGTGATCAAACCACTGCTTGTGTGTTAGTTGTTTTTTCTAAGCTCTGTGCACATTAGCACTGCAGCATCACACTGTGAACTTGCAGAGTATGCAATGAGTGCAAGTAAACCTGTATTTACAAGTGTACAGAACATCTATATTCACGAGCATGGAGGCATACTATAGGATTAGGAGTGTGTGTGTGTGAGAGAGAGATGTTACAGCTCAGCTGCCTATGGCCTGAGTATGTAGGCTATAGCTTACTGGGATTAGAAGGTGACATGAGTTCATATTATTAAGACAAACACATACCTATTTAAAGCTGCAATAGTTCATAAATAAAGGCTGTGTGTAAACTTTTATTAACTCAAGCCAATATAAAAATATAGGGTAATATTTATACTTACAGTTGTGATGTTTGTAACTAATATATATATATATTATAGAGATGATATTATTTTATTAACACACATAGGCGATAGTAATTGCTAAATATATTATTTTATGTAAGCAAAGAAACATCAAATTCTTATGTAGGGCTCAGACTCATATTTGTTCTCATACACACACATCCAACCCTGTTATTTAAATTTCTTAGATGTTAATAAACATATTCCTTGTAATATAATATATTAGTAATTTTGGTCAGCACAGAAGTGTAAAGTTACTGTGTAATGTAAGTATGCTGTATTTTATTATTTCACCATGTCCTTTCTTTGTAGAAAAGCATTTTTCATAAGGCACTTTTGAACTTTTTTTTTCTTTGCACCTTTAGAAATGTTTTCACAGTTCCTTAAATTTTGTAAATGAATATGCTGAAAATATAAAATACCTTCAACAGGAAATATATTTAATTATTAATTATCTTTTGTGTCTCTTTTTTCCCTCAGAAGTGGACCTAAAACTTATAAAATCCCCACGTTTCCTTTGCCTGGGAAGAAAAAAAAAAGCTCCAATAATAATAAAGTGAGACACGGCTTCAGGTAAAACAAATATTAGGAGATGTTAATGTCACTGTTGGATTTGCTGCAGATGTCGTATTTGGCACTTATCATCCAAAACTTTACACCCAAATGGACTTTTGCACTCAGTACTCATCAATGTTTCATTTGACTGAATTTGAACACTCACTCGCATCAATTAGGTGAAAAGTATTGACGAGAAAAAAGCACCGAGTCCCGCCATTAACCTTCTTTTACGAGACTTTTTCATAAAATCGAACCGGCAACGTGTCCGAGGAGGACGGGTGAGGAGACGAGATGTGGAAAACAGTGTTGAATCTAGTGGAGCTGGCCAGGGTGCTCTATTTGGCACTTCTAATTTGCAATCAGACCCTCTCTTTGAGCCCTTTCCCTAACCACGTCTCCAGACAGTGTGGATAGCAGCTGAGACAAAGCTAGCATTCTCCACCGCCCAAGGCCCCTCTTAGTTTTATTTCAGGCCACTGCTCTCAGACACAGACCATTCTGCATGGAGTACCCAAAGACAGCAGCCACAGAGAGGGAAGAGGAGGAAGGAGCAAGTTCGGAGGAGGTGTGGAAAAAAAGTGGGAGGAGGCTTTGTCAAGGACCAAACTGCTGTCTGTCTCTGTCTCTCCCTCCCTCCCCCACCTACCCTCCTCTCACTGCTCCTTCCTCTCCTTGGATGGTACCCCTGGCCTGGCCCCCACCCCCCCACTCCCAGCCTCAAACGTACTGCAGTGCAGTGCCACGCCCCACCTAGTACCATGAAAAACACTTGAGACATGATCGATCACACCACTCAAACCGGGGCACGCCAATCATGACCTCCTTCCCCTTCACCATCTTTAGTTTCTTTAGCTCATGGGAGCAAAAAAGCTCTTTTGAGATTAGCACGCTGAGTGTAGGAAGTTTGATAAACTCCTCAACGGCCCACTTCGGCACGCGCACCAAATGGATAATACACGGCACATCATCTCATGGTGCAGTTGTAAAAGTGAAAATCGAGTCACTCTGGTGGCAGACTTTAGTGCCACAGCAACCCAACTCTTTGACTACTTTAACTCTTTGAGTGCGACAGATTTTAATTTGGCAGGAAAGCTGGTGTCCGATCGGCACTTGGCACAAGTTCAAAGATTGGAGTCAGAATCAAGGGTCAAAAAGTCTCCGATGCCTTTGTGCTTGGTATTCACAAAGTATAAAGTTTTGTGTATGCAGTAAAGCTTGGATGAACATACTTGTTTTTACAGTAACGCCCTGTTTAAGGAGATAATGAACAGGAGTTAGGGATTTTCTGGGGCTTACTGGGATAACCGTGACGCTGATAATTCAGCGCAATATATATAAATATGTAATCTAACTCCTTTAGAAAAAAAAGCGTGAGCACGCATGCCTGCGCTGTTATCCACACGCCCAGGTTATCGCCTCGCTATCAGCAGTCCTGTGGTCGTACTGTTCGTTGTGGCTTAGTTGCCACAGGTAACAGGTCAATGATTACCAGGAGGGCCAAGGGTGTCCTCAAGCTCAGGTCATAGTCAGTTCCCCGAGAGAGAGCAGGACAGCAGTGGGCTGCAGCTGCCGTGTGTAACTCTAGGCCTGAGTGTATCTTATTGAAAAGCGGCACTGTGTTCACATTGTGCATGTGGCCTGTGTCAGGGGGCAGGGGCCACACTCCAGTAGCCGGCGCTACTTTACGAGGAGAGGACAGGATCTTTTTATTTGGCTTTCAAGCAGTCGCTTCTTAACCAGGAGGCACTAAAACTTTCACATGATGTCGCTTTAAATCCACAGCTGTACCTTCCCTCCTCATCAATAACGTCTCCAAAAACGGAGAAAAGAACTGCCTCAGTCCTCTTTTTCGGTTTGAGCTGATTCCCACAGGTTGTGTCACTTATTAGCTGCTTTTCCTGCACTGGACCGAGGAGCACAATCCCTCTCAGTCTCACTCGAACACATAACAATGCCAGGAATGGCTGCATTTGTGCAGTACGACCATTAGGCTACATCCAACTGCCTAATTCATTCAATTTCTCCCTCTGCCGTGCCAGCACAATTGGCCTGAAAGGGCACAGGTGGGGGGCAGAGGAGGCTGGTAGGCTTGCTGCTAAAGTCGCTCGCACAGTCCTAACTGTTCTAGGGGGCTTGGATGGGTTAAAGCACGGGAGCTGGTTGGGAAAATCGTGTCCTTGAGGCGATCCCAGCAGGGCTCGGCGGTCACCCTGACCCCTCTCTCTCTCTGAGCTTGACCCTGACTATATCTTTAGCAGTGAACGGTACAAATTACTGGATCGCATGGCTCTGCTTTCTCCCCTCTTGAATCCCTTTCTCTTTCTCACTTTTCTTTTTCTCTGGATGACCACAAACAGCCATTGTCGCTGCAGACCACGAGAACAATTGGGTTCTTATGCTGTGGCTGGTCAGGGGATGGGAGGGTAAACTTCGGCAATGACTGCACTAAGTAAATTATAGCTCCAATGGCCTGTGTGGTTTGGAGAGGCTGCGCTTTGTGAGAGGTCCTGCAAGTAAAACCACCGGTTCAGCACATTCGCTGCACTCTGCAGCGCAAACCTGACGATAGCATGGCAAACATTTTTGAATTTTTTTTGTTTCATTTGTTTTTCTCGCTCTACCGGAGCGGTTGGTAGTCGTGTAAGCACTTTGAGCTAACAGCGAGAGCCGTTAAGAAGCAGTTTGAGTTTTTGTTTGGAGTCTCTCTGTAAACTACATCTTGTGAAATGAATAATTGCGTGACTGCGGGGCAATGCAAGATTGCCACAGTCCGGCTCCTTCTCACTCCCCCCCACCCCCCTCACCCTTCCCTTTCTCTCAGATCGAGGCTCCGCCTGTCGACTGTCCTCCCGCGCCTCTGTCGCTCCACCCTCCCGCCCTATCCCCTTTCTACATGACATCATCCGCACATCTGTCGTCCCAACAGGGTGCTAGTGACACAGACAGGCCACAAAATTAGTAGAGTTCCTCCCTCTGCCTTTGTCACCATCTCTTTCTTCCCCTCTGGTTTTCTGTTTCTTGCTGTTGCTTTTTGCTTTCTCTCTGCGCTCCTCGGTATTCCTTTCTTTCCTCTCTTTATACTTTCTAACCCCCACAACCATCACCGTGCCCCCACCCCTCTCTGCATTATGTCCTGTAAATAATATAGCTGCATGTTGCATTACATTCTGCCTGTTTCCTACAATATGGCACGTACATTTGAGCAGGCAGGAAACAGCCATTAAACTAAATGATCCATGAGCTTGACCCCAGCCTTGACCCATGTGATTGTGAGCAAACTCAATCAGCAAGGTCAGCACTAACACGATGTGACTCTTACAAAAGACGTTTTTTTTCTTGACTTTCTCTGATTTGAGCTAATAGGGCCTGCTAAAACCGGTTAAGAGGTTGCGGTTGTATCAATTTGTGTGTTGTTTTTTTTGTGTGTGTTTGTGTGTGCGCCTGAGAGAGAGTGCAAGAGGAAGAGAAAGAGAGTGGGAGCGATTTCTAGTGTGTTTCAACAGTCAGACCCAACCCATTAAGGGCCAAGTATTTTCAAGGGAATAGAAACTTACAGAAGTATAACACATGTTTGATTCCCAGAGCCCCAGTGCAATAATTCTTCACACATGAATTACTCACAGATCAAATCAAGTTGTACTGGATCACACAGCTGCGCTGGAATTACAGGTCTGCTGATGCGAGTGAGCGTTCACATCACCGTTCATGCTGTTAATACCATCATTAACCAAGTTTCCTTTAAAAAAAAATTACACTTCTCATATATTTCCTCCTATATAGAAGGCGTATACATGGTAACACTTTATGTAAAGGTCATCAGTACAGGTGTTCATCATTAACTACCTGATTATTAACATCAATATTAGTTGGCTCTTCATAAAGAACTCTGAATTATGGATTTTTACATTTTTTTGGGCCAGAGCTTTTACATAGACTATATATAAAAGATGGACCTACCCACTATGACATCACCCAGTGGTTACTGAGGTCCTGTTGTGAAGCCTCAAGCTGAAAGTTTGCTCTGCCATCACATCTTCTTTCAAAATACCATTTTAGTGTTTTGAAACAACACATGACGAGTGAAGGGAGAATCTGGCTGAGAAACACACAGTAGACACAGTAGACACAGTAGACCCGCCCTAATGCACGCCCTGCTTTATCCTCCTTTGGACTACAATGAGACCATAATTTACAATTTTTTAAAAAGAAACTGGGTGTATTTAGTAAGGTTTAAAAGTAATGATTAAAACCACAAACTTATCAGGAAAGTGATTTGTAGAGGTTGTAGAACAAGGAAGCCGAGGGCTGACATTTAGAAAGAATGCACATGTAAAGCACCTCTGCAGACCTGGAAGCTGTTCATCTATGAACTGCCGTCTACGGACGTTGACAGTTTTCTTTTAAGCTATTTTAGTGCTCTGCTTCTTTAAGAAATCAGCTTGGTCACTAATTACATTTCAAAGTCATATTTTTGAATAGAGCCGCATGGTGATGCCTTCTTTTTTTATTTTTAGCTAGAGTGTGACAAGTGAAAGTAGTGCCATAAAGACCTGGGATTGTATGGCCGAACTCTTAGTTTCCATGTCCAACAACAGCTAACAATCAATCCCACAGCCCACACTAGACAAGCTATTGGCATTTTGCTAGCTCTGCTCTGTCAAGGTTACACACACTCTGATCGTTAACTGAAAAAATCTAATCAGCCAGTCACTTGGCAGCAACTCGTTGCATTTAGGTATATAGACGTGGTCAAGATGGAATGCTGAAAAACTGAGCATCAGAATGGGAAAGAAAAGTATTTTAAGTGGCTTTGGATGTAGCATGGTTGTTGGTGTGGTGGCAGACGGGCTGGTGTTGATGGGTTACTGTCCCACACAACCATCTCCGGGGTTTAGGGAGAGTGGTCCGAAAAAAGAGATAATATCGTCTGGGAGAAAATAGCTGGTTGACGGAAGAAGTTAGAGGAGAATGACCAGACTGCTTCAAGCTGATAAGAAGGTAACAGTCACTCAGATAACCACCTGTTACAACCAAGGTGTGCAGAAGAGCATTTCTGAGCACACAACATATCAAACCTTAAAGCAGATGGGCTACAGCAGCAGAGGACCACTCCTGTCAGCTAACAACATAAAACTGAGGCCACAGTTTGCCTGAGCTCACCGATAATGGACAAATGTTGCATGGTGTGTCTCGATTTTTGCTGCAGGAGTCAGATGGTAGTGTCAGAATTTGACATTAACAACATGAAAGCTCGGATCCATCCTGCCTTATAGCAGCATTTCAAGCTCATGCTGATGATGTTTTAAGGGTGTGGGGAATAATTTAGTAGTAGTACTGAAATGAACAATAACTACTGAATGAACATGTTCTGAATTAAAAACACTTAATCTGGACTCATTTGGATAATGTTAACACATGCAGTTTTTTGTTTTGTTACACAAAATACCCCACCCACCAAGGAAAAATTTCGACACTTGTAGCACACCCACCCTTTTAAGTGGAAAATGAACAAAGCATATTAGAATATTCCAGCTATACAACAACTTTCTAATCCACTATAAAAAAGCAGTAATTAGCCGGTTATTGAGGAAAACTCTTACTTGATGCCCTGCTAGCAGCATATTGATCATGCAGAATTAATCTTAAAAAGTGCTCTATAATCACACAAAAAAATCATGAAAATATTAAGCTATTAATATGCCTCGTCCCAGGCGACTCGTGACTGGTGAATCTTGTCGAAATACAGACAGCGAGGAAAATTAAATGACATGCTATTATTTGAAAGTCACTAGGTGGATGTGAGACTGTAGTTTTGGGTTCCTCGTTTGAGTCTGATCGCCATCAAAAGACAGCCACACAGAAGGCAGCAGATGGGATTTGAACCTCGGATTACACAGAGAGGGAAGACAAACCCCGATGACCGCCACGTATGACCTCCGCCTTTTTTTCTTTTATTTTTTTGTCCTTGCTTATTTTTCTGTGGATGTTCATGGATTTGAAAAAATCATACTAATAAGCATAATTGTTTAGGAGATACAAAGTTGCAAAATGCCACTGTATGGAACTGCAGGGCAGCTGGAGTCTGCATTCAGAGAGCACTTTGTGTGAATTCAGTTTGTTTGTGTAGCTGCTGTAGACACCAGCAGATCCGATAGAAACCAAATCCCACTGTCAGTTACTAATAACAGGCTCGTGTTTCTATCTGAGAGGAACAAGTAAACCAAAGTTTTGGTGAAGGTGGCTCCACACACACACACACACTGCTCTTTTAATTTGCGATATATTTTACTAAATTCCAGGTCTTTGCTCCTTTAGCTGATGGTTAAATAGAGTGCACAAATATTTAAATTTTGTCAAAAAGTGTTTGCATTTGTGTGCTTGGCAGGGGGGGAAAAGAACTTTGCAAGAAGTGGAATATATGTTCACTAAAGGCGCACAAACAAACACGACCGTTAAATTTTGAAATTCTGATGGCAGGAACCAAGATGGTGGAACGACTGAGGGGTGGTGGGGATGATGGGGGTGGATGTACGCCGTTGAAACAAGGGAGTAAAGAGCCCCCTTGAGGATGTCAGACACACACAACATTACTAGTGCCACTGAACCACACCAGGCTCGCTGAATAATCACCGGACACGTGAAACAATATCGGCAGAATCAGAAAGAGGAATTTTCTCAGCTGCGCGTTGCTTAATGTTCATTAGAATCTAAACAGTGGGGGGACCGACAGTACTGCAGCGAAATAAGGAAACAGTGGTTAAAGTAAAGTTTGTTCTATATCAAAAAGTAGGGGATCTGCTTTTTTAATGGCGTGAAAGACCAGAGTGCTGGTGGAAAGAGGACAAGTTTGACCCAAGCCAGAGAGGTTTGACCTGAAGTGAGAGCTTCTCTGGTCCTTTGTCTCCCTCTGCAGCTCCAGCTGAGTAAGGACAGATGGAAGAAGCCATTTGAAAATGGAAAAAGGGGAAAAGTCTTGGGGGGGGTGGACAAAACAAGTAGAAGTACAATAAATACCATCCATCCATCCATCCATGAATAAATACTTTGGGATAAAAACGCTGCATGATTGCTACAGCATAAAAGTACATAAAGCTTCCACTTCAATCATTAGCGAGCAGATTGTTGCAAAAATCTTGGTGGAATAAGCCGGTTTGACAGCAGCGTTGCAGCGATTCCAAGCAATTACTAATTTTGAAATAAAAATAAGAAGATTTTAAAAATGAACCTGTTAGTCTCTTGTTTCTTGGAATTATAAACTCATACGGATAAAATTCTCCCCTTTTTAGCTGCTCATGGTGGTGAATTTGAAACCCTTCCCGCCATCTATCCTTTCCCTCCACATCTGCAACATGTTTACAGCTTGAAATGTGTATTTGCGCACCCAAAAAACCCATAAATCTTCTTCACATAAAAGAGATCATTTCTGAAGGCGTTTATGTCCCTCATGGCACCGTTAAAAAATACAGCCCTGCCATAATCTGCTCTGGAAAAAGGTTCAAGATGCTTCGAAGGCAACGACTGCGTGAAAAAGTAGAAATGTCGCCCGTCAACGTGGAAACAATTTCCCCTCCTGTCAGCTGTCGGGTTTTGGGGGATACTCGGGACGGTGTAAATTAGATTTGATTACAAAGTAGTTTCTTGTAGCTGTGTCATAAAAACT
Source organism: Oreochromis niloticus (assembly GCF_001858045.2). Taxonomy (NCBI): domain Eukaryota; kingdom Metazoa; phylum Chordata; class Actinopteri; order Cichliformes; family Cichlidae; genus Oreochromis; species Oreochromis niloticus. The sequence goes on along the minus strand of NC_031981.2, from coordinate 6,436,009 downwards.
CTCTTGCTTCTTCACCCCCAGGCCTGGCTGTGCCTTTTTTATCTCTGAAAACCCTTCACAGTGCAGGGGGTCATATTCATTTCACCAACCGCAACTCAGATCTTTTGTGCATTCCAGCATGTGTCTTACCCCATTACACATATAAGCACCATGTGTTTGTCTTGCAGTATTAGGGTCTAAACAATGCCTCTGATATTGCGGTTAAGCTTTAAAGTCACTCGAGTCGCACGTAGCAGTGAGTTAAAATGGCCCATATGTACTTGTCTGAGCAAAACAAATTGAACCCATCAGTTTGTCTTAGCAGATCAGAGACACATGCCATATGCTGAACCAAGCCCTTTGATGCCTGTCTTTTCCTATAAGCTCAAATGTCACATTTAACATATAAGGCTGGCATAAGTCTATATTTTTTCCTACTATTAACAAATCCCCAAACCAGCAGTGTGTCTGTGGCACTCAGCTCCACCATGTATAGTTTCATTCTGCACCTGCTGACTCATTTCAGCATCAAAATTGTGTACAGGAATGACGATCTAATCAATCTAACTGCACGTAAATGCTTTTATCGGTTTTCTTGAGAACCATTCATCTGATCTACTTCAAATTTTGTCGGTGTACTGGTGTTCTCATCTTTGGGGCTTTTCCCATTTATCCAGGCAATCAGTGTTCAAAGTAAATGGTAAAGGGTTTGGCTCCAGTGTAGCGCTTTCCTACCCAAAGGGGTTATTACGAACTGTCTCATTCACCCATTTACACACACATTCACAAAATCACTTTCTAATGTGTCCAACGCCTTGCTATCTAACATTCATTCACACTCCGGTGGAGCAACCTACCTTCCCACCCCCCGCACTGTCACGATGTTGGCATCATCAAAAAATGTACAATGTCAGAGTAATAATACTAATCATGGGATTGATTTGTGGCCTCATGATGATGTGTCACACAGTCTAAAAATGTCCCGTAGCTGTATTTTTATAGTTCCTGGAAAGCTACGAAGCTTAAATATAAACTTGGATTCATGGTAGGTACAAGAATGAACACATAGTTTAGGTACACCTTGATTTTTCTAAGAAGAAAGAAGTGTTAGTAGGGTTAGGCCTCCAGGCAGACCTCCACTGGGGATCTGCTCCTCCTCACTATTATCCAGTGGGAGTGGGTCCCTGGCTTCAGCACAGCAGTACATTTATTAAAAGAAAGTCATGGAGGATTTTATGTATACAACACAAAGCAAAGATGTTTTTTTAATAGAAGCTGAGATATTTTATGCTTCTCTTATTGTCACTTTGAACAGTCATTGTCACAAAAAATCCCCAAAATACCACTTTAAAAAATAATAGCAATCAATGCCCAATATCCAGCGCCACAGTACAATAGATGCACAATTTATCAACTAATACACTGTCTATATGAACGACAACACCAACAAACAGCTTATTGGATGTAAAATAACACACAGGGTTCATTATAGTGGGCAGAAGATCTTTCAGACAGCAATAGCTCCCTTCAGAAACAGAAAAGATGGTGGACACATACTTTGGATGATTGCTAAGCCATCCAAAATGTCTAGAAATAAATCAATACACCACTTTCCTCCCTGCTGGGCTAAACCATCACACTATCACTTTCTGTGACTTATAAAAAAGATGAGGAAAAACTTGCAACCTAACTATCTTCATGAAGTAGAAAATGTAGACATCTTTACCCACCTATAGTTTACATTTCATTAGAAAAAGTACCTTCTTCTATAGAGTTTACTTTTAAGTTAGAGTGAGAAATGTAGCACACAAGGAGCAGAATGAAATGCTCTGAAAGGCAAAGTTAAGGCAGGGAAACATTTCATCCTCTGAAGGAATGGATGTCACATGTCTGGTGGAGGTGATATATAAATAGAGAGCTTTCGGTGATGTTTTAATGCTGGGGATGAAGCTCAGAAAGACATTAAGGATAAGACTGGCTACACTGAGTCAACTCAGACTGCTATGGTGACTGTGAAGCAGTTTCACATGAATTTGGTGCTCTGAGTGTGATCCTATGTGAATTGATGAGAAGATGAATTGTCAAATGTTTAATATTATATTTTACAATATTGTTTCATTGACATCTAGGATTGGGGGTTTAAGGAAAAGAAAGGCCCAAAATCCCTCAGAGCCCTGCAGACACTATGAATAATGTGGACTTTTCGGGCCTGCTTCCAGTTCGAGCCCTCCGCTGTTCCCTCCCCGCCTGACTTCCAGACCCGCTGCTCATCGTAAATAACGCGAACAATTCCACAAAATCAGTTCCTGTCAAATTCTTGACACAGTCGCACCAAATTATGTCTGATTTCGAGTCGCTGACATCACAAACTCGAGCTTCAGCAGTGGATGAGGAATTCCTGCGTGGCCCCGTGCTTCCCGTGTCTCCCCGTTCACCTCGCCTTCTGCTCAGAAATATGAAAAGAAACAGATATCGCCGCGCGAGCGCCAGGACACTGAGTGCATGCTGTGTAAGTGCTATCTTGGCTTTGGAAATTGTGGTTTTAGGGGGATTATTTAGACAGAAAGAGAGAGGGCAAGGGAGCATGAGACAGGGAAAAAGTGTTGAACACATACACAAAAAGGTCCAGTTTACAGGAAAGGCTGCATGTAGCTACATTATATCTGCCTGCAGCTAAAGTTACACACACACACACAGTCTGAGTGGGCACAACCATCAGGCCCATCTGACACGAGCCAAGGAATGAAAGGTATTTTATTTGAATCACTGCTATCTTTCGCCGGTTGCCACAGGGAATTTAAATTAAGCGGTTCATTTCCACAAAAATACCCTCAATTATTCCACTTAGTTTTGTTCACATGATTGATACCCCGTTCGGTAACAAATTTCTATCAATATTATCTCCTTGTGGTCATTTCATCAGTTCAAGTAAATCTTTGAAAGGCTCCATTTCGGCCTGCAAAATGTCAGCAAGCCAGGAAAATATGGACTTTATCCTCTTTCCTCCTCTTCGTCCACTCTGTGAGACAGACCTATAAAGCCTAACCCGAGTGCTGGTGAAGATCTTTCAAAGGTAGACGTAGCTCCTTTTGTTTTCACAGCACTTTGAAGTACAAGTGTTTGCCCTTGTTTGCAGTCCTGCCTGCGTTCACCACAAAGAAAATTGTCCCGATTAATCAGTATCTTTATGTTCTGCTTGCCCACACTGAAAACTAATCTATAAACCTCTTTTGTTAAACAGTTACAGCAGTTCTCTGTAACTCTGCAGATGCTACACCAACTCCTGTGCATTCTGGCACCGGTTATGTAGCTGAGTGACATTGTTCCTTCATGTCACCACATGAGGGCGTGTTGTCGGAGGGTACAGCCACAACACATAAGCTGGAAGCTTGAAGACACTGCAAATCTGAAGCATTTCAGCAAACAGCAGCCAGCTGAGAGAAACTGGAACTCCAAGAGTTAAGCAGTGGTCTTTGGGAGTGCAAGTAATGGTTATTAAAGCCATTTGTTTGGTGATACCCACAGACAGTCGCTAAAAAGCCATTCCAAAAAATAAATAAATAAAAAAATAAGAATAAATATATATATATCTATATACACTGCCAAAAACCCAGAAGATTATTATTTTTAAAACACTGAAACCAATTTTGGGTAATTCAAATATGCAGTTATTCACTGGCATTGTTGTTTTTCAGAGTTAAGAATATTACTGGTTGAGTTTTGGATGTGCTGGACTTAATTGTAACCCTGCAGTGGTCACGGGTCCGAGCACAAGGGGGGGGGCAAAAGGAATAACGAGAAACACATTTAACGATCGACGGCCACAAAAAAAAACCAAACAAACCTTAAAAAAATATATTTAAAAAAAACGCGAGAAAGAGCGGGGTGGGAGAGGAGTGGACGTGGGCAGGAGGTGTGTAGGGGGTGGGACACAGAAGGATGCAGGGTGTGCAGCCTCATCCCGGGGCTGGTGCACCGGGGAAAAAAGGCCACCGTCTCTCTCCCCTCCAAATACTATAACAGTCTCACTTTTGGAGACGCATCCGGACATCCGGAACCCCATCTGCCTCCCCTCCCCCTCCCACCCTCTCTCCTCTCTCTCGCCTTTAACACCTAGCCCGCTTTCAGTCCAGGTGGCAGAGCGCACATCGGCCGAGGGATGCAGACTCTCATCTCCAACAACACACGGATAGCGGAGCTGGGAACAGCCGCCGACAGCCACGGTTTCGTTAGCTAAAGAAGGAGAACCGCTCTGCATTTGCGTGGACTCTAAAAAAAAAAGGATACATTTGTTCTCAATTCTTCTTCTACTTTTTTTTCTTAAAGCCAAGCGAGCAAATCAAGCTGTGTTCAATGCGCAACCATGCTCATCATCTCATCTCGCAGTGCGCTGCTGTCCGTCTACTACCCACAGATCTTCCTCATCCTCACCAGCGGTAGCTACCTGTAGGTTTCTTCTGAATAAACACGTGTAATTTCTCCAGCAGGTAGTAGTGCCTTGTGCGCAAATTAGCCAATTACGCACAAGGAAATTGGACTAACAGAGAGCGAAGTTGTTTTGTTTTTAGTGCAGGTGTTTATTACAGCTGTTTTTTTTTAATTATTATGATTATTATTTTTAACTCAGCATTTGACTTTGCAAAATGAAGAACATCGACTCGTGCTTGCATCTCGTTCTGGTGTGGCAAAGATTTATTTTAGAAAGTGGGGAAAATGAAACTTGGACTATCCAGTCACTCAATATACTGGAAACATGGGGAGGAAATGCGTGATTTGTGTCGTTCAATTAATTTCATTTTATCCCATCATAGACTGCCATGGAACAAGAGCTGTGGATTTTTCCTTCAACATATGGCCACGTGTGTCATTTTCCGTCTCATATTGAGTCATAAAGATTGAATGAATTCGCATGAGTGTATGCATGTAGCCAATATTTAATCGGCAAGATTTGTGCACGTCCTAGTGTGTGCGCAGCTGATGAGATAACCTGCCCTCGTGGATTTACACATTACACCAGAACCACTTTGTCATAGAAGCACCTCGTCAGACAAGGGCCATAATTGGAAAGCAGCATATGGAAAAGCCTCATTTTTGGATTACTCCACGCTTTGCCCACAGGCCCAGGCCTATGTAATGAGCTCTTTTCTTACAGCATTAAAAGACCCAGACCCTCACAGAGAGAATGATTGCTGCACCATACATGCCTCTCATTCATATTAAGGGCAGGTTCTGAAGCCTTAAAGTAGCTGTGCTGGTTCATGTTTTATATAATAGAGAGAAAGAGAGGTGGACAGAAATGTACTGAGTTTGAAAACCAGTTTTCTAATTAAATACTGCACTTTCTTATGTCTATATGAGAGTCCATTAAATCAAACATGATAAGACTTATGTTTTTGTTTAGTTATCTTGACAAATGTACCCATTTCACCTCTTGACAATAACATCTTGATACCCAAGCAAGGTTTAAGTTGGGGGCAGAATTCAAATCTTTCTGATTTCACTCAGATTTCAGTTCCATAATTTCTGTTGTTCTCTCTCATTAAGCCCCATTACTCTCTGCCTAGGGCGTTGTCTTCTGTGGTAGCTCTGGGTGCCAACATCATCTGCAACAAGATACCTGGACTGGCCCCACGTCAGAGAGCCCTTTGTCAGAGTCGCCCCGATGCCATCATCATCATTGGTGAAGGTGCCCAGCTGGGCATCAACGAATGCCAGTACCAGTTCCGCTACGGCCGGTGGAACTGCTCAGCCCTGGGAGAGAGGACCGTGTTTGGACAAGAGCTGAGAGTAGGTCAGTCTGGTTGAAAGTCAGCTTCTACAAGAAGTATTAACAGTTTTTCTCTGTACAGACACATAGACTATATGTGAAAGATGGAGGCAACCACTGCATGGTTACCTAAAGATTGTAGACACGTTTTTGTTTTGCTTGCACCATGTTGGGTTTTTTGAGCCGGAGGGGACTACATAAAGACAAGCAAGTCAAGAAATAAGTTATCAGCTAATGCTAGCACACTTGGTTAGCAAGCTACAGCCACAAAATATACTGCTATACGTACCTGCTAAATCTGTGCTAACTAACTAGAATTTAAATTTCTAACACTGAAGCAAAAAAATATTTCATGAGATAGACATCACAGCTGGCCAAAATAGTTTGTCAGTTAATCCAAGATAATCAGAATCCTTTAATAATGCCTAAGGAAATTATGTATACACCATTAGTGCAAACACACCAAGAATCTCAGCTCAGTAACTTAGCAGAGGTGTGTCAATGCTCATTTCAATCAAAGAGGCCATGTCCCAAATTTTAAGTCTTAAAAAAATCCAAACAGGTGAGTTAGGAAAAATTCAGCCCTCCTACAGTTGTTATGAAGAGGAAATTTAGCTTTAGAGGCTTAATCCGTGTTTCATACCATGCTCTAAACATTGTTAATTTCATCTTTGATGCTGGTTATTTCAAAACTGAGTCAGCATGGACTGATGTATGCATTCTAGATATCTTGGCACTCGAATGTCAAAACTTGGGAGTGACATCACTCCAGAGTTAGCGCATTCCAGAAAAAGACAGGAAAAACAGCATTTGTTTTGGTTCTTAGCAAGGTAGAGCCATGCAGGTATTACTAGCAATACTGGATAATACATATTTTTTTTACACTTTTTTTTGTTACAAAACACATTCATGGATAGAGCCTGAGTGCTCTGAAAATGCTTATTTACTGAGTCAAAAATACAGAACAGTTGTAGTACAGATGAGAAGTTTACCGTTTTTCTACTGTTTATGTTTATTGCTATGTTGGTCTGCTCCAACTTTTCTGAATGGGAAATCCAAGTTGAGGGGGTTTTCCACAAAAAATTTCCAAATCATAATTTCCGACTTATTCAGGAACGCACCATGAGTACCTTTAGGAGTCAGCCCCTAGTGGCCATTAGAGGAACAGCAGTGTTTTACACTTCCAGTTCTACCATGGAGGTTGCTGCTTGCAGATCGTAGAATATGTGAAAAGTAGGCTGAGATTGAACAGCTTCAAGGACGAGACAGGGGTGTTTGAGATACTGACATAGTATCAAGTACAGATTGACAATATTTAATATAATATGACCTATTGTGAGTAAAATGGTGACAGAAGAAAGTTTATTGGCTAACATTTTACAACAGTTTGATTAAATTAAATAAGGTCCAACAGGTGGAAATCGTAGATGTGATAACAGGTGGACTGTTCAAACCAAGCCGAGCCGAGATTTCCCATCACTGAAAGTTGAACATCAGCGTGTAGACGAAGCCATTCTTCTTGGCACGAGAATCTCTTCTCATTCTTCTCATGTTGCCTTTGAACGTCCTGTCACTATTGTCAGCGCTGTGAGGAAAAAGTTGGAGCACTGATGAAGGCATTTCTGTTTGGAGCTCCACACGCGAGAACAATGAATGAACAAACTCCAACTCTAACGGCTTTGCTAGTATACCCAAAGGGGATTTAAGCGACTCTGCTTGCCATACATCGTGGTTAATGGGGCAAAGACTTTCTCTGTGAAGCCTCGCTTTAGGTCCATCTCTGAAAGCAATGCATAAACACAGAAATGAACACACCTCCCCGCTTTTAGTCCACATTCTTCCCAGTTTTATTCCTCACAGAAGCGTGTTTGCTCCTAATGTGAACCTCTCATGTAAATCACATTGTAGTCGGAGCTGTTTTGTTGCGGTCTCGCTGTGGGTTTGGATGCACGTTTAATCTAGCAGCTCTGGGAGCAATCACTTTCTTCAACATGGGAGACGGGCAGACGAGACGTCTGGATCGCTTTATTTCTTTTGTCAGAGGAAATGTCTCTTTTCTTTTGTGGTGTGTGAACGAGACTCAGAGAGACGCTCTAGACCTTACTTTGATCCTCGCACCCTTTCCATGAGGAACAATGAAAAGACTTTATTTTAATTAGAAGTAAACTAGTTAGCAGGCTGCAACAAATGTGTGAGCTTTTTAGGTTTTTTTGGGGAGAGGGGGTTGTAAAATCATTTCTTGTAAAATCACACACATCTGTCACCTGATTCTTACCCATTTTCTTTAGTCTTAAAGACAGAAATGTGAGCCCGGGTCTTAGCCCCCTCTCATGTGGCCAATGTGCCATCCACCACTTTATTTGATTGACCTGCTGGGCCTGTGAACTCATTAAATGTTGAGAAAGACCAGCAAAATTCATGCAAAACCACTAATTGAAGTCAGCTCCAGCAGCTGGATGGCAACAATGGAACCCTGCATGCACTGCTGTACAATCAAAACAAATCATAGTGCGAAGAGATGGCTGTTTGGCTATTGAATGCGCCTGATGCCTGGAGAAAGACTCAACCATACAATATATCCGAATGGGTCGCAGATTCAGCCTGATGAGAGACGACTAAAGAGTTTGTTTTGAGTTATGGAACGAGCGAACCGCAGGCCTGATGGTTTGCGAGAGCGAGTTTGTCAGGTTGGAGGCGCGCCATTAGAATCGCCTCCACCAGAGACGCCATGGATTAATACTCTGGGGCTGCTCAGAAGAACGGAGGCCCGGCATTATCCTGATTGGAGAGCGAGGATATCCTGTTACCAGCTTCTGTGCCAATAAATCCATCCCCTTTCTGCCCCCCTCCCCCACCCCATAAATATCAACGTGTTTATTCTGAAGTTCAATTGGTGACACACAAAAAGCTTGGAAATGGGCACATCTCAGTCGAGCCTGGCCACAGATTATTTCAACATGCAACACACAGCAGTATCATTTGCTGGAATGATGCGGACCGCCTAAGACAGAGACAGAATGACACATGAGCTGCGTGAGAAATCCCATTGATGAAAAACATTAAGCAAAGTAACTGCGAATGCTGATCTTTTAAGAAAAAAAAAGCTCCTCCAGTCAGCCAGTAGATGTCACTTGTGTTTTCTTCACCATGGTGATCACTGCTTCAGCAGTTACCGACTAACTGTGCAGATCAGCGATGGAGCATGAAACAAGGCTTACGGAGAAAGGATGGAGTTATGAAACTGTGCCTTTACACTTAGGCTCATTAATTTGCATCTTACAGTCAATTTAAGGAAGACATTAACAAATACTGGAATTGCAGTTAGATGGCAGTACAGTTAGACCTAATAGAGTTCAAACTGTTATACACCACTGCTCTCTTTCATATTTAATCATGTCCTTAAAGCAGTGAATATTTTTTTCTCTAAAGCCAAAGAGCAGCAACCCAGCTTTGCACTTCAATACATTTTGAGGGCTTTTGCCTTTTCCGGAAAGCTGGAAACGAGGGACTACAGAACTTGTCGTGAAATGCAACAAATGTTTGGCTGCTGGGGTAACCCCATAAAATTGAAAGGCCTTTTGTCTGCCCACACAGAAGTGTTTTCTTTTATTTTTGCCTAGCGTGTTATTTGACGTCAAGTCAAATCAAATCATTAAAAAAAGAAGAAGGACATTACAAAGCATGCATGGTGACCAAGCTTTACTTGGACGGACCTTCGGACAGACTTCACAGCTAAAAGAGAATAAAATAATAATAAAAAGGAAAAGTTAAAACAAGACAAGTAAATGCAAATGCCAAATATTCAGCCTAGTTTAAAAGCCAAAAACATAAAATGTGTTTTCAAATGATTTTTTTTTTTTTTTTTTTTTCAAAAAAGAACACTAGTTTTGGAGAGGTCCTGATTTAACTCTTTACCCCTTGAAAGCCTAATAGGAGGAATCCTTGAAGCTTTAAGGTATCTCGAGAAAATAGATCTTCAGCGGTTTGGTGACCTTATGGTAATTCTACCAAAGGTCTGCATAACCTCTAACTGAGCAGAGGGCTAATTAGCTAAAAGGAGTGACATGGTAATGTCAAGGAATCAGTACATCTGAAGTGACTTTCAATGGGTCAAGACAAAAGCCTTTAAGCTTACAAACATGGGTCACAGTCCAGAAATGCTGAATGCTATATTGTCTTTAAGCCCAACTTTTTCCTGATAGTAACACTTTTTGCTAAAAGCATTTGAAAATATGTCAGAAAGACAGAAGATGATGTCTTTCTGACATCTTGTCAGGTTGCTGCCTTGATAAAAATGAATATAGTATTGTAGAGCTTCATTCCTCTTGCAGAGTGTCTGTTAAATCTTTCAATGCTCAGTTCAATTCAGTTTTTCAAGTGGAAATGTTAAAAATGCCTACAGTTGTGTCCTCATGAGCTGAAAGGTATGTTCCACTGCATTAAGATCAGGTGACTGATTTGCCCATGGAAGAATATCCCATCTCTTTTCCTGGAGAAACTCTTGGGTTGCTTTTGCAGTATATCATAACAATGCCTCCACCATGTTTGATAGATAGTGTGGTAAGCTTCGATCATGAGCTGTTCCTTTCCTTCTGCATACTTTTCTCCTCCCATCATTCTGGTACAAATTCATCTTGGTTTCATTTGTCCAATGATTTCTTTTCCAGAACTCTGCAGGTTTCTTTTGATGTTTTCTGGGAAAGTCTAATCTGGTCTTCCTAACCAATCTGCACCTTAGTGTAAACGCTCTGATTCTTAGATTTTTGCATCTCTTGACTGTAGACTTTGACAACAGCAACAGGTCCACCTGTTCTTGACTTTGTTGTGAAGAGGTTTTTCTTGACCATGTAAACATATATTTCAGTTTTCTTCTGTGGTTGTTTTGGTGTTGCTGAACTGGCCAGTGCATTAATTCTTTTTAAGAGTGAACCAGGTTGTTGATTTGGCCACTCCTAAAGTTTCTGCTGTCTCTCTGATAGGTCTGTTTTTTCATACTAATGATGGCCTCCTTCACGTGCATCAGCATCTCTATGAACCTAATATTGGGAGACCCAGCAAAAACTACTTGGAATCAACTTCTAATAATTTGTCATGGAATAACAAGGAATTCAGTATTTTAACATGATTCTATTTCTTCAGGCAGCAGGGAAGCAGCATTCACTTATGCCATCACAGCCGCTGGAGTTGCCCACGCAGTAACCGCAGCGTGTAGCCAAGGCAATCTGAGCCAGTGCGGTTGTGACCAGGACAAGCAGGGCTACCATGACCAGGAGGAGGGCTGGAAATGGGGAGGCTGCTCGGCTGATGTCAAATACGGCGTGGAGTTTTCGCGGCGTTTCATGGACGCCCGCGAGATCAAGAAAAACGCCCGGAGGCTGATGAACCTGCACAACAATGAGGCAGGGCGAAAGGTAACACATGATCATAAAACTCAACCAAACAATAAAGCTAATAATAATTAAACGATGCGTGACATAAAACGTGAGGGTTGGTAAGGACGACTCCCAAATGGAGCTGTGCCACAGGCCTACAGCCCATTCCCTGAATTACTAGGCATTAAGTCAGAGTTGAGGATATTATCCCCCGCCTCCTTTCTCAGCGGCAGCACCAAAGACCACACTTCTGCGCCACCACAAACACTGAACCGACTGGAGGGACTTCCAAAAATGCGATAACCACGAGGGGAAAGACAGAGTTTCTCTTAAGACCAGAGCTGTAGACAAACAAGTTACAACATGATGTAATTATGAGCTTTAAGTCATCTCACATTGAAAATGCATCGAAAACAAAATACAGCTCGGTCACCAAGGCAAACAGTCACCTGTCAATTTTGTCATCTGAAAATATTTGTATGGCAATATAATATAAATCTGGCTCAAACCACAATGTAACTCTATACATGCATGGTTGCACAACGGCTCTGGTCAGTTTTCTCGGGCTGTCACGCCATTCTGTGGTCTCAGCAAAGGTAAAGTTAATTAGAGACTACAGTTCGGGGGTATGAGTTATTTTCCCCAGGTTTTGACATAAAGTTGGCCTATATGTTGCTGTGCTGAAAGTTGAAGTGCCCACAGAAAACCCAGCTCACCAGAACAGACAGACTTGAAGGCTGAGCGAATGCTATTAGGCATTTTAAGCAATGGACCTACAAATTTAAAATGACCATTTGCAACACACAGAAGTGTGTACACCCCCGCGCAACGTCAATTAAATGTCAAATTATTCAAAATGATGACCTTGTACTAGCTGCTTACTTCTAAGTTGAATGGTCAAGTGTTTGTTCTTATGTGAAATTAAAAACAGGCTGATTCTACTCAAAACACAGGAAACCAATGAAGCAACTTTTAATAAGAGATTCAATCTTCTTTGGCATGAAGAATATCGGTGTCACACAGATTTCTGAAGAGATGCTGTGCCGTTCTTCAGAGACATTTCTTTCAGCTGTTGGTGTTCTGCTGGATTCCAATCAGGCAATATAGTTGGCTTGGTCATAGTTTTGAGTTTTCCTTCCTTTAGAAACTTTTGTGTGCTTTGGATGATAATCATGCTGGAATATTCGTCTTCTGCCAGTCATTTTGTCAGCCGGTATTTTGGGATTTCCACGGGTAGCCATGGCCCAATCTATAAATGTCATCTCTTCAACCTCCTTTGTGTTCATTCAGCCCCGTATCACCTTCGAGCTTCACTGCTGGTGTGGGGGTCCCGGATGAGTTTGCGCCAAACACATTGGAAACTATCTAAGGCAAATAAATGTATCTGGCTTCATCTGACCAAAAAATGCTCTCCTAAAACGAATTTTTGTGTGGAAGACAAGCAGGACCTTTGATTTTTTCCTTTGCCTTTGTTGGAAGTCATCCTTAGAGCTTGCACCGTCCTTTCGCACTGTCTCAGCTGTCACACAAACTCTGACTTTCACTGATAAGATAAGCAGAGGCTCAAAAATTACCTCTCAGATTTTCACTAGTCTACAGACTATGGTCTGTGGTGACATTTCAGGAGGTCAGTGGCACTATGGCTGGCTCTGTTACTCTTGATTAGTGCTGCAGCTGTGTTTTGACTGCTTTTGAGTCGGTTACTGATCTTTCTCCATGTTTTTCCAACCCATTTTTCAATTCCTTTGGCAATTCTACTCTATAAGAAGCCATAAAGCAGCCAAGTAGACAGACAGCCCATAGCTTCAACATTAAGAGATTCTGCAGAGCTACACTGCTAAAAAAAAAAAGAATTAAGGGAACACTTCATTATCATAGTATAACACAAAAATCAGTTAAACTTTCAGTTAGGAAGCATGAACCACTTTGATTTTAATCAAAGCAGATAAATTCATTCAAAGTGATAACATGTGGAGACGATTCTCGAAAAGGGAATGGTTTTGTAGGTGATGCCCACAGACCATTGTTGTCTCCTTATCCTCATCCCTGTATATGATGTTGCAGGCAGCGTAACGTTTGCCACACCATTTCCATACTCTTCTGCATCTGTCACCTGTGCTCAGTGTGACAGTGATTGCTCAGAAAAACATGCATAAATAGCTTTCATGTTCATGTTGTGGGGCTCTGTCAGTGAACTTCCTGGACCTCTTCATACAAAGGAGCAGATACCAGACCTGCTAGTGCGTTGATGTTCTTACACAACCATGTCCAGCTCTCCTCGCATAACGGTCTATCTCCTGGTGTCTCCTCCACATTGTTGAGAGTGTGCTGGGAAATACAGCAACCCTTCTTGGATGGATCATCCCTGAATGGGTTGGGTTGTTATATACCAGCAGCACCAAGCACCACCAAGGACACTAGCAGTAGCCAAAATTGAAGAAAATTCAGTCAGGTGGAATGAGGAGAGAGGAGTGGTCTGTGGCCAGCACCTACAAAACCATTCCCTTTGTGGCAACTGTCTTCTTGGCTCTTCAGTGCACCTGTTGTCACTTTCATTGGCACTAAAACAGATTAAATTAAGAATCAGATTGGTTTTTGCTTCCTAAATGGACAAGTTTATATCCATGAAGTTTAACTGACTTTCATGACCAAATGTTCCCTTAATTTATTTTGAGTGGGGCATGTTCCAGCAGTTAGGCCAACTAGAAGTCACAGATTTACTCAGTTTGTTCTCATGATCATGAGATTTCTTGTGTGTCAGCAATCTCAGGTGTAATTAAATTTTATTGCCTTGAGTTTCTATTGTAAGACCTGTGTTTTCAAAATACTTTCTTAAGTTCTTTGCCAAGTTTTATTCTTAATCACAGGAATAGCATTCTGCTTAACGTAAAAATACAAGGTAAGGTGAGGACAAGAGGTGCAAGTGTCTTTTATTGACCATGAATTAATACTGGGTATAATCAGCTATAACTATAATACTGTATAATACTATAGTTAGTTTATCATGTATCTATTTATCCTACTGATTAGGCTTTTAACCACCATGATTAATGTGTACCAACCTAATCTCTACTCTCTATGCGCTCAGATCCTGGAGGAGAGAATGAAGCTAGAGTGCAAGTGTCATGGTGTATCTGGTTCCTGTACTACTAAGACCTGTTGGATCACCCTGCCAAATTTCAGAGAGATCGGTAACCTGCTGAAGGAACGCTACAGCGATGCAGTTCAAGTAGAGCCAGTCCGAGCCACGCGGCTACGCCAACCCTCCTTCCTGCGTCTCAAACAGGCTCGAGGCTACCAAAAGCCCACAGACACAGACCTGGTGTACCTGGAGCGCTCTCCCAACTATTGCGAAGAGGACAGGGCCACAGGAAGCACGGGGACAAGAGGAAGACTGTGCAACGGCACCTCGAGCCTCGCAGACGGCTGTAACGTGATGTGCTGTGGTCGGGGTCACAACACACACCACTACACCCGAGTCTGGCAGTGCAACTGCAAGTTTCACTGGTGCTGTTTCGTCAAGTGCAACACATGCAGTGAGAAATCAGAGGTTTTTACTTGCAAGTGAGGAAACAATGAGGCAGGGTACCAAGAAAGGAAGGGAAAAGGGACAAGGGTACAAGGGAAGGGAATATGAGAAGCTGGAATTTCAAGTGAAGAATTTTGGAGGTATTTATTACATTTTGCACATTCTGACATCCCATCTGGAATGGAAAACAAAGTGGAATTTGTTTGGGTGCAACAGACATAAATATTTAAGACACGTAACTGCTTGCATGCTAGAGTGAAAGTGACATGAGACAAATATGTTGCAAGTGAAAGGATTTTTAAGATAATATCAGTGACGTATCCTACAGATGTTCCACAGAAGTAGAAAAAACGACTGTTGGATCTTGGAAAACATCTGGAACACGCTAACTGGAAATACTATGAAGTAAGATTGCAGCAGAATGCGTTAAACTCTACACTGTATTCGGTTTGAACACTGAAAATGAATTATTTATGTCAAAATATTTTTCACACTTAGAGGATGGTTAGCAAATTCACGTGCTCTGGCATTTTTTTCTCTCTCTCCATTTCATGCAGGCCACAATGGTTTTGTCATATGGAAGCTCAATTACAGCAACTAAACAGCAAAAATAATCTTTTTCCATTTTTTCCTCCCATAAAGGGCAACTTACTAGTGCTTTATTCTCTTTTTTTGCACTCACGTGGTTATGTTTTCTTTTTTTATGTCATGAGACATTGGTTACTTTGGGGAGCTGTTGGGTCATGGACATACACCGCCGATGCTTTCCTACGCCAAGAACCAAAGAGGCAGAAAAATACACATGAAGTACTTTTAAGCACCGTACTTGTCAGTTTGAACGGCACCTCGTCTTGACTGTGTTCACTGTTTTGTTTTTGGAAGGCTCTTGACTTCTGTGAAAACCATGTAAGCCTCATTGGAACTCTATAGAGGTGCAATCAGGTTCAGATACATCCAGCATTCCCATGAACGGCAGAGACGTGGAATTCCACATTCATGGTCTGTGCTTACACAAGGCCTTCCAGCGCGGTTTAGGCCTGCCTGGGTGGATGGCATGTACCCCAACCACACGGAAGAGGGTATGTGAGGATCAAAGGCCTCAAAGCTATTTTTGGACAGAACCCTTAATGTATTCAGAAATGTTTATTTAGGCTTTATATAACTTACAAAACATTTTGAAGAGTATATTTTTATATGAGGAACGTGGCACTTTATGTCATTTACGGTGGAAAGAAAGTCACTATTTAGGAGTGCTTTCTGACATCATTGTATACAGATTGAAAAGCTTTAAGTTATTTGGAATTTTTGTTTTTCTTCAAGGTTCCTAAACTGTAAATATTCTACATGTTTTATCAAAAGTTGACCAGATCGTCTATCTTCACATGATCCTTCATAACTCAGAGTGGGCTCTAATAGTTAGTTGTCAAATCAAAGTAATGCAAAGTCAAGGAAATGTTGTGGAAACCACTATTAAAGTGGGCCTATTATGCTTTTCCTTGTTTTCTATCACATATATAATGCTACAATGGTGGGTGCTCATATTAAACATGGAAAAGTTTTCAATTAATGAAGCCTGAAATCCTGCTTCACACTGCACTAAACACTTACGTTTTAGTGTGTTTTTCCAACTTCGGCTCTTTGTAATATTCACTGAGAGGGGATATCCTAATATGGTCATCTAAGGGACAAACCTTGTATTCGCAAATGGCACCCAATCAGAAGAAAGTTGACTAAAAAGAGAGGGTTTTATTAAAGGAAATGGATGAATACAAGATAAATAAGGATTATTTTGAACTGTGAATCACTCAAAGCTACTCTAGAGTCCAAGTATTATAATATGCAGCTGGACACAAGCATAATAGGTCCCCTATAAAAATTTTTTTGAAAGGTACATGGAATGTGCTTCTAGACAGTACATGGGAAGTGTAAAACAAAGTGCATGTATTTTGTATTTGTCTTAATGGTGCTTTTGGTTAACTTTAGACAACAGTTTCCTAAAAGCATAGCTATAACTTAAAGAAATTTAAATTAATCTGTATTTGTTTTGTCGCAAAATTAGAGTCTGTAACACAAACATTGACAGTTGTATTTCATTCTTTTTTTTTTTTACCAATAAAATTTCTAAGGCACCTCTAGCTTTTTTTGTTTTTGTCACAAAAGGCCAACAATATTTCAATAAAAACAAAGAGCTCTTTGATACACGCAGTCCTTTATTACGCATTAAACTCATTATTCATTAACTCATAGTACAACCCAAAGAAAATGAAGCTTTGAAACCCCAACCAGAAGGCACAAGTACATTATAGTAGAGGCCTGTGGTGTAAAACGCTGACATGGGAAACAAGAAATCATGACCTTGACCAATGTGGTACTAATGTGTTAGGAGATGACCACATGGCTGCAGCCATGCCACCTCATTCAGGCGGGCTGACTTGCACAGGCTCTTTCCTGTGAGGCTGAAAAGCATTGCAGCCATTCAGTCAAGTGCGACTAACAGCTGTTTTGTTAGCCGTCTGAAATCCTGGGGACCGGAACCCCATAAGCTCCCTTCACTATGTTGGCGGATCGAGAGGAGAGTCCGACCAATTGTTTCAACACATTTTGTCATTAAAAAATCAGGGGCAGAGCAAACAGGGTGGAGCAGGGTGTTGGCAGGCGCATAAAGCGCTGCTTTGTTGAGTTGTCAGGACCGTTCAGCTTATCCAGCAGCAGGAGGGATGTCATTCTGCAAACTAATGCTTATGGTCCGATTCCTCTCACTCGCTCTGCAGATGCACAATTCCAGTATGTTCTTATCTACTGCCTACTGATGTAGAATTGCTATCACAGGTCAGCAGACCAAACACGGCTACAGCTAAATAGGAAATACAATATTGATCAAATATTCCAGGAAAAGTCTCCGCAGTCTGGTATAATAAATAATAAATTGCTCAAAGTATTGTGAAGTGTAAGTTGGTGTTATCCTAGGATGGTTAGAAGTCATCCTGCATGCCATGATCTCTCTAATGACTTATTTATAATCATTAATGGATAGAAATAGAAGATTAGGGTGAAATTCACAAAACTATGTTAAGTATTTAACTAATACTGTTATAATCCTAAAACAAGAATAATTGGAAAGCCAAGCAAAAAACACAGTAAACACACTGGGCCTTGTTTTTAAATAACAACACATGCATTTGTATTACTGCATTTCCCCCTTAAATCGCCTTAGCTTATAATATCATTAATACCATATCTGTGTAGATAAGTGGATATTGGAAATACTTGAATAAGGTCTTCATATCATGACCAAGATGCCTCCGTTTAATTAGGTAAGGCAGGGAGGGGGTAGATTACATCATGTTTTGGTCATTCTCTGTTTCATGGTTACTGCAGAAGTCACTATGGGCCTGGGATTAAACCCAAACCCCTGCTGGTATCATCTGTGTCTGTGAAAAGCAAAAAGCCAGGATACTGCAGTGCTCTTTGTCTTTGGATTAAACCGCAAAGCATCAGCCCTGCCAAAAGTTACCAGCATGTGCTCGCCACTAACAAACTCTTCATTTCACAGACTCGGATCAAGACAAAGCCAGAGCTCCTGGCATCCTGACCTCTGCTTCTATACCACAGATCTTTTGTGTACATAATAGTTTAGGCTTGAGTACCAGCATTACTGAGGTAGAAAAGTATGTTATAGAGCATAATACATACTTTTCTGAATGCACTTTTTTGATTATTGTGTGGGCAGCAGTGTGACTGTTAGTTATTCTGGACAGGCGCAGATAATATTTGTCTAATAATAAGCAGGCCTTTAACCTGAAGAAGCTGCTCAAGTACTTGGTAACATTCATGAGGCTTTTAACACAAGCTGCATGTTCACCCATTAGCGTACACATTTCATGTATTCCCTTCTACTTTACATGGAAACCTGTTCATGGGTTGAGGACCTTCTTTCTCCTCGCAGCCTCGCAGATGTTTTTTAGGAGTCTTTCCTGACAGGTTTGAGCAGCAAGGTTCCATCTCGCTCTTCCACCAGGAAACCCAACTCCCTGAGCGCGGAGTAGTCAGCTGTGCCGCAGCGTTCCAAAGTGGCAATCAGTTTCTGGTTCTCCGAGTTGTGCTCCAGGAGGTTCCTGATGGTGAAGATTGCCCACTGGCTGATGACTAGAGATGCCCGGTTTAGGACAACAATTTCAAAGTTTCTGCTTTAGAGAGTGGAACATGCAGCTGTTCCATCTTTTATTTTTAAACATATTTTCCAATGACTTATTATGCTTATTATTTCCTTATTTTCTCCTCATATTTATACAGCTTCAGAGGTAGATCTTCATATTAAGAATGGGCAAAGTTTCAAATAATACAGTCAGCATATATGGAAGCAATCCTTGTTAGACAAAAGCTCGGGAATCAGTTTCTGGCATTCTCATAGAGAGGGAATCTCCATAATAGAGTAAGGCTAAAAGCAGCCCTGCCCACCTGCTCTTCAAACGTTGTGTTTGCAAGGGGCAGCCAATCAGAAGAAACCAGGTTTAAAGACAGATGAATAGCTGAAACTACTCATTTCAGACAAAGGACAAAGTAAGGCGTTACACCAGAGCCAAGTTTATGAGAAATATGGATGATTTTGAACCGATTAAAAGTGAGCATAATTGGTCCCCTTTAACATTAGAGTGATTTGTAATTGCTGAAAATCCAGCTGGGAAAGAATGTCATGAGAGGGAGAAAAAAAAGAAATAAAACCCCAAAACAAAACACATTACTAATGCCTAAAAACAAACATCCATTTAACACTACTGCATCTTTTAAATCAAAATTTGTGGTCTTATTCAGTCTCTTTTGGAATTAAGCTTTGTATATTTGTACAGTAAAGCCGGTGAGTTTGCACCCCCTCCCCCAAAAAAACAACTTTGCATTGAGCTACAAGGTAGTAGATGTCATGCAAGATGGATCTAGGAAATGATTTGTTACAGAAAGATAAAATACAATACCAACAAAACCTGGAAAATCGATCAAGCTCTTTCAACTCATGAGCAGTTTCTATTTTCCTTGGGTCACTGACTACAAAGGCAGCCCAACAAACAAACGGGTTTGCAGACATGTTGTGTATGCTTTGCATTTCAGGTCACCCCATACACATTTATTTTCTAGATAACTACATTTTCTAGACAGGATGTAATGGTAGATAGACGGGGTTGTGGTTCTGTGTGTGTGGATATGTCGGTAAGCAGACATGGAAGATAAACATGGGAACAAAGACAATGACCTGAAGACATTTGTGTTTTCTCCAAGACTGTCAAAAAGTTGTGACAAAGATGCATTATATGTGAGCTCCCTCCAGTTAAAAGTCAGGGTTTGTGGGTCTGATGAATGCTGGAAGCGTCACTTTCTTTTAGTGCAATAAATAAGTGAAAACTGGAGCTCTGCAGTGTACCAACTGTTTATTTTCTTTCTTCCAAGGTCTGCTGGTACCCATCAGCTAATTGAATCAAGCCCAATAAAGTGTAACTCCACTGGATACAAGAAGAAAGTTTAGCATTTTACTTTAGTTGTGTATTGAACTGGATTTAAAGTTTCCAAAACAAAATTTGCATGTTGAATCAGCCTCAGTCATTTTAACACCAACTGCAACCCATCACATGACGCTGTCAACCATCTGTAAGCACAGCAACATAACTCTCTTCAAATTTCAGCACTCTTTCCTTGCCAGCCAGTACACGCTGCAACAATTAAAGCTCAATGCAAAGTTGTGTTTTGTTTTTTGTGCGTGGGGGGGGCAAGCCCACCGGCTTTACAGTACAAATATACAAAGCTTAATTACAAAAGAGCCCACAAATTTTTTGCTTAAATATGAAGAATGATTTAAATAAACATGAAATATGGCTACATTACCACAGCTTTATAGTTATACTTCACAGAAAGGATACAAGGATTGTTGCTGTCAATGTTGCAGTTATCCAAGATGAGGGGGATGCCTTCAAGTTCTCGCACCTGTGGGATATAAGAAAATTATATAAAATACAGAGTAAGCTCGTTATGTACCAAGGCCTTACTACAGTGGCCTGAGATCAACTCAGCCCCCAGCTCCCCTGTTAATTTCACAGTGTTAATTTCTAATGAATTATCATGTCATATCAAATTTATTTGTATAGCACATTTAAAGACCAAAGTACGCCAAAGTGCTTTCCAGTAAAATCATGATACAGATAAAAATCACAATATAAAATATAAATTACAGATATAAAGTAATTACATAATATAAATGCAGGTTCAAATGCCAGGTTAAACAAGTACATTTTTAGACGTAATTAAAAAGACTGAATAGAATCTGATGCACAAATGTCAAGAGGAAGATTATTCCATAATCTGGGTGCGGCAATGGCAAAGGCATGGTCTCCTCTGGTCTTCAGCTGAGACCTAGGTTGCACTAAGAGCAGCTGAATTAGAATGTAATTAAGTACCTAATTTATTTTGCTTGTTTTCACTGTTGTTTGTTAAACTTTAACTGTAACATATTATTGTAACATAAGGTGTTGTTGACTACTTGATTCATTATCATCACTTTACCTGTCGGCTCAGCAGGTGTACTCGCAGTGAAACTGAGAGCAGAATGAAGCAAAACTAGCAAAACCATAAATGACAGCAGTAAGCAGCTGCCTGATGACTCTCACATTGAACCAATATGAGACCAGTGTAAATAAATCATCAAATGCCAATTTAGTATATTTATCCTTGGAGGTGATTTATTCTTTCCAAAATCAGGAAAAAATAGAGCCTGATATAGCTCGACACAGAATGATTCCCAGTCTAGTTTGAAGCCGATTCTTCTTTTGGCTGCTCCCTTCAGGGTGCATCATCCACCTCCATCTCAAACTATCCTCAGCATCCTCTTTTTAAACCAGACCTCTGTGCATCCGCGTTCATTACGTCCATGAATCGTCTCTCTGGTCTTCCTCTTTTTCTCCAGGCTGGCAGCTCCATCCTCAATATCTTTAATGAAATATATCCACTTTCCCTCCTCTGCACATGTCCAAACCAGCTCAGCCTTGTGTCTGTAACTTTGAACTGTCCCTCTGATGTACTCTTTCCCAGTCTTGTCCATCCCTGTCCCTGCAGCTACTACAGATCAGCACATCAATTTTGTTCTTGAAAATCAACCAGTACCACTCATACCTCAGGTATGTCAACTGGACCGACTTGAATAACACATTAATATTAATTTAACACTGGTATTGGATCAGTACTCAGCATCTGCTGAAGCAGAAACATTTACATATCAACACCACAAACTGCCCATTGTTTATGCAAAAATGAAACCAGATACTCTTAATGAGATGTCTTACTAAGTGAACAAAACTATAGCAAAAGGTTTTGCTGTACAGTCTCTAGTTAATTTATCTCTCTTTTTCAGGAGGAAACAAATCTGTATAAACTTACTTAAACAACAGATACTTTATATCCAAAATTTACTGAAAGAATTTGTGAGACATTTATCGAGGTTCATGATTCTAGTTAAGAAACAGCAGACAAAGGAACAGAACAGATGCCCTTAGCAGAGCCTCACATCCATGCAAACAAAGCAGTGTGGTTGTGGGTTAGTCTAAGAGCACCACAACAGGACGATCTGTTCTTTATCATGTGTCTCATTCTATAGGCTTAATTGTTGTATTTGCTTTCTGTTGCCCTCTGCGCGCCGTTGCGGTTACACTCCAAACACACTGGAGCAACAGAACAAGACAAAGTGCTGAGTTACAGAAAATGGAAATCTCATTTACACTGTCAAAGAAACACAGAGCACGCAGGTCTGCGTTTTCCACTTTAGGAATCATTGTCTGAAGTTACTGAAATTATATTTAAACTCATAAAGGGATGAATAACAAGCAGCTGGACCCTGACTTTCAGTCCGGCACAAGCAGTTCCTCGCTTTGCATGCACATCTTAAATTACAATCTCTCCCAAAGGTGGACAGAACGACATTTGGTTTACTGGAAGAAATCTGGGTGAAAACAGATACGTGGTGATTTCTGACCACTGACAGACCACAGATCAGCATCCATAAATATTATACAGGGGCCAACTGAGGGTGGCCATCCCACAAGCATTCCATAAATCTGTTTCTATTAAGTACAACCGAGTCTACAAAGTGATGTTGATACTGTCTGCTTTATTACCCATCTGTGCTTTATGCTGATAGCTGCATGCTGAAAGATGTCAATTGAGAAAAACTGATAAGATTTCTAGAATAAACATGAGGCTAATGTTTCACATTTGAGCGGAAAAGCGAGTTGTGTTGAAAGAACCCACAGCCTCTCGCTCAATTAGACCTTGCACTCGTTTGCACTCCTCAGGAGATTTGGTTTGAGGTTGCATGCAGCAGCCCATTTACTAGAACCTGCCTCTGAACATGATCATTTAGTGGAGAGGTCAAACAAAGCAAACTAATTCAGGTGGGCCTCCCAAACCTCGCAGTCACATTTACACTTTTGACCCTCCAACTGTGTTGGACTGATCAAGGGTATTTGTTTAAATGCTACGAGACCAAGGATCGCATTAGAAGGGCAGACCAGCAGACTAGAATAAATGTAAGCAAAGAAAAACATTTCAATTTTAGGGTTTGTAAATATTTTCCTTTTCTAAATTCGATAATTGTTCTAAACCATAATTTCCTGACAGAACTATCAGTACATATTATAAAACTAACCAAAGAGGCTTTGGGCAATTTTCAATTTGCCAATGTGTCTCCCCACTTCCTTCACTTGACTCGTCCTTGTGTCTTACCTCATCCTCCTAGTGAGGATGGGAGAGAGACAAGGAAGAGAAGCATATAAGCACCGACATTTACTAATGATGAGAATATCCACATTCCCACGTATAAAACCTTACAGCTGCTCATCTTTCACAGCTAGATAGTTAGCACGTACAGGCAGGAATCAACAGGCACCATGTGATAAGATATCATGACAATATGATGTTCTTGTGACTTTTAACATTTTGCAATATGCTGAGTATTGCAATAACATATTTTGAGATTTATTTTTTTGTAGCTGAAAATTATGTCCTTAGTTTTTTTTTTTTGATAAAAAGATACTGACAAAAGTTATCTTACTTCAGTTATTTTTCCACTGTAAAATGAGATTTTCAAGCACACAAACTGTCACAGAAACCTGCCATCCATGCTGTCGGACAGAGTCAGTCTGCTATCGGTCTGATATCACTTTACAATTACATGGTGTCAAGTTAGCAATTACATTTAATCCATTTCTGATAATACAGCAATTATCTGTAATAAATAGGCACATCATACTGTCTGTTGCTGTCTGCATAGACAAAAATTCACATTTAACTATCACATTTGCTCTCAGCAACCCTCCTGTTCTACAGGAATATAACCAGAATGCAACCACTCAGCTGAGTCAAGTCCCCTCAAGTTGTGCTCATTCAGACTGATAGTAGTATGTTGGTAGTCTTCCTGCATTCATAAATTAAACAGCAATTATTTAAAATAATCTCTCAGAGAGTGACTGCAGTCATTCCAAGTCAGACTGCAACCGTTTGCAGAAAAGCTTCCTATCAGGCGACCTGTGCAATCACCTTGTGATCAAACGTGGTCATGACTGTTAAACTCTGCGCAGCCATTTAGTTCCACAAGGTTTACTCTGTTGCAGAATATGAAAAAAATCAATACAATCACCAGTCAGCCAACTATTTTTTTTGTAGATGCAAGGTGGTTGCTGTCCTATTTTTACTGTGACTGAGCCATTAGCTTGCTCTGAATTAGAAGGTAGCTTTGTTTGCTCAGCTAACATTTATCTCATGATGGTGGTGCATGAGATAAGCCCTCTTTTTCGAAGTATCCTCACAGTATTATTTAATAAAATACTGATTTTTTGCTGCACCCCTATTGACAATAATGCCAAGGAAAATATTGTGATACTATACTGCATAGATTTTTCCCCTCCCCTACTAGATAGATAGAAAAAATAGCTAAAGTGCTTGAGAAGATTTCACCACCTAACAGTTATTTCAAAATGCCTCTGGGCACTTATTTGGGCAGCTATTATGAAGTTTTAATCAAAGAAACACTTCAGATGCGACAGATTTAAGTACAATACTCTGTGAGTGTCTGTCTCTGATAGGTAGACAGACATAAAGTTCTCTTTATGTCCCACTTATAGTATAATCATTAAATACTGTATGTAAATTCTCAACATATTAAAAATGGCAGCATATGAAGGACTTTGAGGTGGAAGTGGAAATATGACTCAGCACACTGAACTACCTCTGATCTGGAAATTATGGCTTATAGCAAAATTTTCATTCACTCTTCGTCACAGTTGTTATCAAGTACCACCACAAACTTAACAGAACTTCCATCCCTCCACTCATTCATTTGTCCAAACCTTGTTCTGGTTGTTGGTATTGCTGTGGCAGAGGTTTCCTATGAGCCTGATGAGGTGTGCCTTAAAGCTGATGACAGGAGAATAAGAAGAAGAGTCTCCATCTCCACTGAAGGAGGAGAAGTTCTGAGCAGCACTGAAAATATTCTTACTGGCCTTCCCGGTGGCGTGTACCTGCTCCAGGAGCTCTGCATGGACAGACAGTTTGTGGCAGACAACGGGAAAAGCAGAACACCTTCTGAGAAGCAGCATAAAGCTATTCAAATTATGGCTGATGTTGACATATGAGATTCTGCTTTTCTCCTTTAAGAAACAGATTAAATGATAAACCTCAAACTTTCCAGCATTTGGACTTTGCGGGCTGTTTAATTTAATGTCTGCTGTTGCTCGGTTGTTGACTTAATGGCTGTTTTTCATTTACCAACAGTAGTTACTAGAAGGTCTGGATGATCCTGTAGGAACATGAACTGCTTGTGGTCTGAGGTCATCTCACACAGCACATCCAGCAGACTAATCACTGTTAGCGCCTCCTGCAGGACCTGCAGGGGATTGCAACAAACAGGGGGCAGTCCACAGAGTAAGAATCTTTTGAGACACAATACTGAGAGTCAAAACGACTGAAACATAAGTTTATTCATTTCACACAGGGTAAGGCTAACAAACGCAGGGTGAAAAACCTGCAGAAAATGTGTTGAATTTATGATCTGTACCTCATCACTGGACGCAGAACCCGTAGCAAGTGTGAGAACAGCTCCACAACCTTTCTGGAAGGAAGTGGCCAGGAAACGAGCCACACTGGGAGGGATGCCACAGTCTTCTGAGCCCTCCTCTCTTAGCTGGGCTAAAAGTAGCTCTAATAAAGTAACTCTGAAAAACAAAATGTACATCTATATGAAGCATCTATAGTTTTCATTTAACCTCCTAAGACCCGAACTCTTTCATGGCATGCACTTTTAATTGTTCTTTGGTATTTGGGTTGATTGGGACCTGATGAATGTAAAAACAAAGAATTACCAGATTTTTTTTTTTTTTACCTAATTTTTGTTTCTGAGAAAAATAAGATCCACATATGAGGACATTCATTTTAAATGTTGATAGAACAGTGGCTGTATAATGTCCTTGTAAGTGGATATCAGGCCCTTGTAGAGAAAATTAAGTATTTTGGTCTAGACATCCCAAAATGTGATGTCCACATATGTGGACGCCAGGTCCTAGAAGGTTAAATATTAGCTGTTTTTTACTACTATTCTGTGCATCATTTCTATGCAGTGTAAAAACCAAAAAACTAAAATAATAGGCTGAAAGGTGCTAGCATACATTTAACCAGTTCTGTTTGAGTGAATTGTTCATGTTTTTATCCAAACAACAAAAATGAAGTACCTATCATGGTGAGACATCTCAGAGTACATGTTCTCCACCAGTGACGAAGACCTCAGGAAATGCTGTGTTGCAATGAGCACTCTGAAAAAAATCAATAAATAACAAAGGGAAAGGAGCACTTAAGTATGCCCTTGATGCATAACAACAGTTTTCAAGTTAGTACCATAATGATGCACTTACGTCCAGTCCAGCTCAGGCTGAGTCCTGCAGAGCTCCATCACCCTGAGAGCCAGCTCAATGTTCTGTGGCTTGGACAAATCTTCCACCTTGGCCTCATCCAGGCATGTGTGGATTACCATCGAGGTGTAGTTCACGGTCTTCTCATCGTCAGTGCTAAGCAGCTGCCTGTTTGCATACGTTCGGGTGGACAGATTTACTAATATAGAATGTGCATGTGATTTTGGAGTCAAACAGAAAGATCAGGGTGAAATTTTGGCACACAGAACTTACAGGAAAAGGTCTGGGAAGCTTATCATCCAAATGTCATCTTTGCACAACTGGTTACCAACAGCCAAGTTACCAAGAAACTGGATGCCACAGCGAAGAGCTGAGCCACAGAAAACAGATCAAAAAAATCAGAAAAACTACTCAAGATTCATTCACCATTCATTTTCCTCCATGATGTATTGCGTTTATGTCCTTCTAGACTGTTAAAAGTTTTTGCCTACTCTTGAATACAAAAGAACTAGACAGCACGGTTTCTTATAAAACTCAAAGAACCCTGTAATATTAGCTGGCTGCACACTTCTTCTGGTTGGCAGATGTAGACTGTCGACAGAAAATAGTTCTTATATGAAACTGCCTACACAAAGGCATAATAATTTTTTTTGACTAGTCAACGTCATAAATTATTTTACAATTTGAGCACCACAAGACAAAAACAGCACAATCTACTTCCATCTCTAACAACCTCTATAGCTCAACTCAAAACAATTTAGTTGGCTTTGAAAGGGACAAAGGAAAAACACATAATTACTGTACCTTAAGCATCAGTGGCCGAATTTTAGACTTACGTTCGAATATGGTATCTGGAATCTCCATATTTACAGTTGACAGAAATCTCAGGAGTTTGAGGGATACATCAATGAAACCAAGTTCCCTAGTTGACAAAGACACATTATGTCAAGTGCTTCTTTGTCTTTTTCTTTTGTATAAGAATAAAAAGGAGGCACCCAATAACAAACTGTGACATAATATTATTATAAACTGCAAAAATAGCACTTCAACAAATCCTGCAATTGTAAAGATATAATTGTACAAGTTCCTTAAACATAAACAGCCAAATTTTAGCAGGAAAAATGCTCAAGAAGGATTTTTAGCAGTGCTTCCAAATAAATCAGTCACTAAACTCTATGACCATTGTTTACTTAATTATTTTGTATGTTTCTGAAAGATCCCCCTGCTGCTTTGTGACGTCGGGGATACCTGAGCAGACTCTGGTTACGTTTACTCTGGACACAGGAGTTCCTCTGAGCTCTGAAGCACTCTGCGGTCAGCTGGAGCTGCAGGGTAAAAGTCTGCACATCCTCACTGTCCAAGCCGGCAGCCTGCAGCTCTTCACATAGTCTGGTCAGGACTTTCACAAGAGTGGAGAATGTCTCCTCCTCCACAGCATCTCTGACAACAACAAACAGGTGAACAAGTACACAGGATTCATTTCATTTGCAGTACCCTCACTGGGAGACCACCAGATATAAAACACAGATGTAGTTAATAACGCGGTGTTTGCACTACATTAGCTGGGTCTTGCGTGAAACACTGTCTTTTTTCCATTAAGAAAAAAATAAACATGCAGTTTACAATTTGAATCCAATGTGCGGGATACTCCTGTGCTACAAATACCACAGAAAGGAGCATAATGTCACGTGCACAGGCCGTTAAATTTTAATAAGCAGCGTTAGCTTCTGCACAGGAAAAAAAAAACTACCAGTAATGCTTAAAAATCTGCTTTTAGTACAAAACAGCAATAACCGAACTTAGACATAACCACGTATTTAAGCTATACTGCGGATATGTGCTAGTTTTCTTTATGCTACAGCGACAATTATTAGGTCTGAATGACTTCAGAAACCGGGCGTGCCGTTATATTTGGCAGTGCGTAGTTGACAGTTGGATATTTTCAAGTTAATGCTAGCTTAGCCGGACCGGCACTGATACGGCCCATTTCCGTATAAAACATAAATAAATTACCCAGACCTCACCTGTATTCGACATCCCGCAGCGCAGCTGTAAATGTTTTTAAAGTCTGCAAGTGTTCAGGTCCGTGTTTTTCATTTAAAATGCCAGCGATGGACGCTGAGGTCCCCAAGATGATGTCTGTGGAAGCTGCCATGTTTGTCTGTTTCACGCTTGTGGGCGGGACGTCCGGAAAACTCTTTAAGACGTTATTGGTTCAAATCAGTATGGGGGCGGGGACTGAGCATGTGCTGCTGTTTTCTTGGTGAAGAGTCGCCTAGACTGCTCTGTAATGAAGGCTGTGACTGCAAATAAACTCTACAGAATGAATTTTCATGTGTTTTTGCATAAAACTGTGGGTAAAAATCACTTAACTATTCTGTGTTTGACTGTAATGATTTGATTAAGCACTTAGCACTGAGAAAGACAGAAGTAAGAACTGATGAGAGGCATCAAGATTCTGGAGACCAAGGTTATTTTAGTTAACTAAAAAAAAGGGTACAAACTAAAAATACATATGAAATAACATTTTAGTTGACTAAAATAAAACAAATAAAAAATAGACTTAAATGTAAAACTAGCTGAAATTATTTTATGAACTTGGAAAACTAACTAAATTTTTTTTTTAAATAGAAAGACCAAACTCTATTTAAACTAGTCTAATTTTGTACCCATTATAACCTCCCTAAAATTGCTATAGGCTGCAGCTGCATTCACATCTCAAATCCATTCACCAAAACCAACATTTGAAAAGTTCAAATGTCAATCCATTCAACCCAGATAGTTTATGGAACAGCTACTGCAGCTGCAGCTGCAAAGCCGCAAGACAAGCCTTTGTGATTTCCATGTAGAGTGGCAAATTTTAGATTACAGATCCATTATGGTTGTCCCTTGTATTTCCACTGGCCTGGAACAGCACAGCAGTGGTGAAAAGCAGCTCGCTGCTGAGAAGAGTTGATTACGGATGGTAGGAAGCGTCCACCTCAAGCAATTTGTCAGCCTTAAAATGAGGCAACGAAAGAAGCAAACATTCCCTTTATAGAATTCCCATTATTCATTTTTCAAGTGGAATAACTGGAAATATCCTCACAAACTGGAAATGCTGTGGCATGATCGGGGAATCTGAAGAGTTGAGTTACAGGAAAAACAGGACATCCTATCAGGGTTCAGCCATTCTAGAAAACCTCAGTAATGTTAACTAGACGACGGCTGGTTTAGTCTGCTGTGGCAGACGATCTAGCTCTCTAGGAAAAAGAAAAAACAAAAACATCAAGACAATCAACCACACACACAGTTTTTATTATTCACAGATGGTCGGACATTTTGTCTGTACAAAACACAATCAGCGTTGTTAAATGAAACACTTTAATACCAAGTGAAGCATGTCTATTTGGTCTTTCAAGACAGAGAAAAATGCAAGGAGAAATGAAATGGCTCCTTGTGTCGAGCAGCAGTTTGTCACAGCGGTGCTCACGACAGCAAACTGAGCTGAACCTAAACACAGCACACAGTGGTTAAGGAAATTATAAATGTTTATTTGCACCCTGATGGTCTAATACCAGAGCCTGTTTCATTCCACTCTTGTAAAATCCATGTTTCAACACATCTGGCACAGTGCTAACAAAGGAGAAATTCATTTGTGGTGCGAACATTTTCAGCCATGCGTGAAGTGTGGCTCTGTGAAGAAGTGCTTCAATTCAGACATTCATGGACTCAACATTATGTAACCTTCTCATTTTCATCCCCCTGAGTGCTCTAATTTCTGGTTTTGAGTGAAAGGCTGCGGTTGAATAGTTGTTTGCTGCTTTGAATTAAAGAAAATCTCTGCTATGTGACATACATGAAACAAAAGTAAAAGTATTTAGGATACTGTAGTGTTAAGACAACACAAAACAGTTTCCTTAAGGCACTTGATATTGTAAGGTAAAGACAGGAAAGTAAAGACAGCTACAGTAATGCAAAGAGAAACCCCTCAGGTGACCCCCTATGAAAAAGCACTTGGCAACAACGGGAAGGAAAAACTCCCTTTTAACCAGAAGCAGTCTCCAGCAGAACCAGGCTGTAGAAGGGGCAAGAGCAGCCTGTTACGGGGAACGTAACACAGCCATCTGCTGCGACTGATTGAGGGACATTTGTGCCCATTCATGTCCTGTTAGACATCACCTCTGCTAACTGGGGTCACTCAAGTGGACTTCTCTAGCATATTTGTGGTGTTGGAGCCTTTTTTTTAAATCAGTGTCTGTAAAATTATATGGATTTCTGTGCAGTTTATTGTGTAAACACCTAATCCAAGAAGTACTTCGCACAAAGCTCATATTAGCTACTATCTCTGGGTATCCAGTTGTAAAATGATGACATATAAAACCCTGCTTGTGGGTTCAAACTGCACTGTGTTCATTACGGCTGTTGTCTTTTTAATGTGTTTTAATGCTTTATATTCTTGAATTCTTAAATTCAAGAATTGGTCAAAATCCGCCTGTACCATACACTGGTATTCCCCATTCTTCTCTATGAGTCGGAGACCTGGGTCATCCTCAAACACGACCTCAACAAGCTCGAGGTCTTCCAAACGCGCTGTTTGCGTCAGATTCTCCGAGTGTCCCTCCGTGATAGTCTCAGCAACGTGTGATAAGTAGTCAATGTCACCAGCAGGCCTCAATGGAAGAGCTGATTAGGAAGCAACGACTGCAATGGTTTGGCCACATCTGCCGCAGGAGCAACCATCGCCTGCCATACCGCCTTTTGATGCAGCAACATCAGAGTGAGAGTGATGAGAGACCTCCAAGAAGACTTGGATCAAGGAAATTGAAGATGATCTTAAACAACAACGTCTAACCCTCAAGCAAGCAAAGGTGAAGGCAAGAGACCACAAGGCCTGTAAGTGCATCGTTGATCAAGCTGGAAACCCCACGGCATCCACAGCGACTTATTGGCTACGTGGACAACCTCCCCTGCCAATCGCAAGCTAAGGACAAAAGAAGAAGAAGAAGAAAGAATGCTTTATATCTTATTCTATTGAATTTGAACAAGCCCCCTGTGACTTGCTAACTAAACTTGCTAGCTTTAGTTGACAACGTACTCCACTCTCTGCTCTAAGGACCCACTGCACACCGTGCTGAGCCAAGGGAAAACTGTTGCTCAAGACCACTTTAAAAAATGGAAGAGCTCATAATAGCTCATGTTCAGAGACTGTAAAGTGTTAATTCAGTATGTTATCAAGCCATTTGCAAGTATTTTTCAAGGCTCAGTGGACCACATTTTCCTGTTGGGGAATGTTTTTGCAATGGAGGTGAATGCTTGGTACGCAGCAGTGTTTAGGTGGTTTGTGTCAAAAATGCCAGGACCCATTACTATAGTAACCTGCTAGCGCTTTTAATCTTGTGGTCAACAGCTTTTTTTTTTGCTTTTTTTTTAATCTCACCTCAGAAGCAGAATTCAGAGATGAAGGCCTGGATGGTTTCAAAGCCACCTTCAACACAAAGTCCTTGGGACCAGTTATAAGATTCATCTGCTGGATTTTACCTGAGTGATTAGTGACAGATTTGAATGAGTAAGTTTTCAGTTTATATAGTATCTAAATGTAAAAATAGACCATAAATGCACAGTTGATTAAAAAAAACTATATTATAGAAAACTGACTGCCATTTGTAACCATAACTCTCTTTACTGTAAGTACTTCACCACATCGAAAGAGAAGTGGTCATCTGCTTCCAGGTTCTCAAAGAAACACCAGTGGCACCTTTAGGGTTAACCTCTAAAGCTGTCCTGAGTATAACTATTTGTAATGCAAAAAGATGGTTTAAGGTTTTTAATAGACTAAAAAAGCAAACCACAATGTGCATTCAGTGTTTCACACACATTTTTACATTATGATTTAATAACTGTTCTGCAGGTTGAGACAAATGTTATCTTTAGCAGAGTCATAATGCTTGCAAATAATTTCCTGGATTAAAGTTCCTACTTCTTTAATAATATGATACCAGACACCAGAGACACACACGGTTTCAAACATAGATGAAATTGATTTTTGCTCCACTTTGCCTTACCCTCCACTTCAGCACAGTCTCTGAAGGTTGGCAGAGAGATGGCGGTTGGGCTGATGAGGTTAAAAACACAGTTGGTGTCACATGGCTGGCAGGCCTTAGGACATCACAGCGACTGAGTGGCTGTGATACTGTCGGACCTAAGTGTGACAGAGAGGAGCCATCAGTAAGAGACAATATGCGAGGAAAAAGTGGGATCTGTAATGCAATCTGAGGGAGATGTGTGACTGATACAGAATTCAAAAGACATCATATAAAAAGACTTTAACTAAAGCCCCACAGCCGCCTTGAGCAAGAGGAACCTGGCAACACCTGAATAGTCCCATAGACCTCTATGGTAAACCGAGCAATGGGCGCCTTAAAAAGAGGCCAAACCCTGATTCCAAACCCTAGAATCAAGTGGGTGAGGGTTCCCCTAACGTGAAGACAGTGGTGCTTTTACAACACGACCTCAAAAACTGTAGAGGGAGCTGAGCCATGTAATTAGAAACAAGCAGGTGAGTCCAAGTTGTTCGTTGAGAAACGGGGCCAAGCCACAGAAATGATTGTGTGGTATTCCACACCACTGCAGTGCCACCAAGGAAAAACAGGCGGAGAAAAATCCAGAAGAGGGTATGTAAGAGGGAATGTCATTTGTTGTGATCCAATGGCACATTCGCATTTCTGAGGAAGGAAAGGAAACCGATTCAAAATCAGCAACTGAATCAGCATTAAGGAATTAAGGCCACCACAAGCAGGTAATATTACTTTTGCCATGCAGAAAACTATATTTTCCATTTATTTCCATTTTTGGAAATTGTTATATCATCCAAAGATATTGCAGAATTACACTGACATATATTTCATACCTTGGCACTTTCAATCAGCTTCACATGCACCAAACCTCGAAAACCAGCGGGAGGAAAGTGGAAGAGGGGAAAATTTGTCTGGTTGCATTTATTCAGCTGACCAATGCAGCTACTGGGCTTTTGGTATCAATTACAGCGAATTAAGTGATAGCCACCCAATACCAACACTAAAAGCATCATCCATCAAATGAGTTAAAATGCTGCTCTACCACTAATTGAGCCCACCATTTTGGCTGGGCCCCAGGTGCCTATAAATAAGAGCCACGCTTATTTTTCTTGCATTCCTCTAAGGCGAGGCCTCTTTGATCCTTTGGCCACTTGGAAGTGATCATTGGAAAAACTGGTTTCAGGGTTCAAAATGACCACAGCTGAGGAAGAATGAGTACTGAGAGGAATTAAAGCCAATGTGTATCTGTGTGCTTTAAATGTTGAAGAGCAAAAAAGTGACTTTAATCTCGCAGCTTTAATTTCCAACACAAAGATTAGGGTGTATAAATGTATTAAAAGGAAACTTTGTGTGTGAGAGATGCCATCACTACTTTATGAATATATAAACAGTATTCACATGGTGAAGGGCAACTTAAAAGCCCCATCTAGTGGTCTATGGGGTCTCCTAATATTCTAAATTACATGTTACAAGAAATCTCAGAACAAATATCAAGATTACAAATAATTTAAAAATCTGATTTGCTTTCTCACCAAGAGTAGGGGGGAAAATGGATACAATTCCAGTGTGTCCAAACTAAAACTAGCCACTCTGTCTAAACTGTAACAAATATGCTTGCAATCCTCATAGATTTTTCAGTTAAATAACAAATTGTTGACTTATGGAGGGTTCATGTGACCGTCAGTTTTGGTCCTGTGTCTTTCTGTTACAATTACCATGTTTTATTTTGGTGCTTGCTTTTTCTTTTGTCAGTTCGTTCTACGACCCATCTTTCTCCTTTTTGGGGGTAACTATCTGCCATGTTTTCCAAGGTAAACCACTAGCAGGTGTATAGATAGCCCATCCTCTGTATAGACCAGGGCTCGAGTGCCGGCGTCCTGCAGGTTTTAGATCTCACCCTGGGTCAACACACCTCAAATGATTAGTTCATGTCCAGGCCTCTGGAGATCTTCAAAACATGTTGAGGAGGTAATTTAGCCATTTGAATCAGCTGTGTTAGATCAAGGACACATCTAAAACCTGCAGGACACCGGCACTCGAGGCCTGGAGTTCGACACCCCTGTATAGACGGTCCAACCTGTCCTATATACCAGCTGTGCTATTTTGTGGAGTAACCTGAAGAACTGAAAGATTAAGCTAATCTGGAAGAGTCTATTGACCCAGTGTATAATAACTTACAATCTGGCTATGCCTTTGAAATGGTTACTTCAATGACTGTGACCAGATCTGCAGTTGCTACTTTCAGAGCAACTTTGATGTAATAAGATGGGAATAACACAGAGTCAGTCTGCTTTGTGATTGAATGGGTCAAGTTTGGAAATTACATACAAAGTTTCTGTTAAAGACTGGACGATCCTCTTCTTGCTTATAAATTCAGATAAAACTGACCCCACTGTACTCGGCCCTAAAAACCTTAGAAACATGGTGTCTAATCAGATGGACATGGGCAGCAACAACACTCAGGTAGGCTGTGTTTAAATGACACTAAAGGATTAACAAGGGATCCAAAGTGTGCCAAGAAAATAATAATAATAGTAATAATAATAATAAAATAAATAAATAAATAAATAACACACCATTAAACCACCATCACCAATCTAAACCACTGATACAACAATTTTCTTGGCATGGAGACGGTGGTTTATAAAAGATTCGATTACAATCTACAACACATGCATTTTAGAGTTGCACCCAGCATGGTCTTCTGCTGCTGCAGCCCATTTGCCCCTTTTGTAGATTTAGAGGTGCTCTTCTGCATACACTGCCAGACTGGTAGACAAATGGCTAGTAAGTTCATAGCTCCAAAACATGAATCCTAAAATCACAACCAACAGATTATCACAGAGGGACACAAGCACAAGCCAGATCTTCATGTAGTCCCCGTTTATTACAAATACTGTAAATTCAGGTATTTTTATGCTCAGCCATTGTTAAGTTATTTACAGTATGCTTGATTAGTAATAAAGTAACAATATAGGAGAGAATATTAATGCTAATGATGTTGTGTCAGTTTTTGAGCTATTCTCATCTTGTAGAGCACAATTTGTAAAACACGACAATGACGACAGATTCTGACGTCTCTGCATTATCTGAAGTGAACCCACTCAAATCTGGAGCGTTTTCTCTCAATGCCAACAACAGAATGCTGCTCTGTGGAAAGTGGAAACACAAGAGATGGTTCGACTGCAATCAATGTAGGACTTCCTTCTGTACAGAAACTACAGTACTTACTTGTTGCATACGTAGCATTAATACCATACTAAAACAAAGCTATTGCATTTTAACATTATTTGATCATGAAGGTAAAAGCCTAAACAGAAATGTTAGCATTAACACATTCTACATGCATTACCAATTTAAACTTTTATTTTTGGCTGCTTTCAAAATACACAATTATTATATACAAGTGACGAACAAGGTGATGACTGATAACCTGTACATACTGAACAAAGAATGTCATTTATGTGCTTTTCAGTGGCATCATCACTGAAAATAATCTGTTACAAGGTATAATATGTCCATTCAGAGAAGAACACAAAGAGCTTTTTAGATCTTTGCTGTGGATCTAAAGCATAACTGCTACTAAAGCCCATTTAGTACAGCAGTTCTTTTCCTATTAAAAGCCCAACTATAAATAATAGCTGAGCAATCTCTATAAACTATGCTAATCTGCACCATTCCCATCAAATAAAAGATAAATAAAAATAAAATCTTAAAAACAACATTCATCCTACAAAACACAAACAAACAAAGGCATGATTGCAGCAAATGTGGGTCCCCACTGGGGCCACTTCAATGGAAGACTGGACTCATCCATCATCTTCATCAACAGTTCCTCTTCCTATCTGCTGTACATCCATCTATCGCTTCTCCTTGGCTGTGTCCGCAGAAGCAGACTTCTGCGGAGCTTCAGGTGGCTCTGTTGTTGTGTCCGTAGTAATCCGAGGTTTCACCTCTTTTGTGGAGCTGGAAGCTACTCCGTCTTTCGTATCGCTCGGAGTTGCTGGAGAGTTTTCCGCCCGTTTTACAGCAGCAACATTTTCCTGCTTTACTTCGTCTGCAGGAGGTGCGCCTCCCTCTGTGGCAGCTACCGCTTTGCCCGTCTTCTTCTCACTCGTTTCAGCTTCTGACTTTTCCTTTGCTGCTGGTGTTGTTCTGTCTTCTAGAGGAGCTGTGTCTTCCTCTACTGGGGGGATCCCTTTTCCTGCGGGGCTCTGTGGCTTATCTTTAACGGCAGCCGCACCGTCCTCCATCATCTCCTCTTCCTCGTCTATCTCGTCCTCTAAAGGGGGGATCATCTGTTCTTCCCTCCCACCGGGGAAGACCCTGTCCGGGTAGATGAGCTTCAGCTGCTCCTCGAAATAGTCCTCCAGGTACAAACCCGCACTGCCGACCTCTGAGGTTGGCTGGTAAAAAGCAAAATTTCAGTTAAAGCAAAATAAAGGAAATATCAATTAAATAAACCATGACTGGCATTAAAAAAAATAAATAAAAATCAGACCAACCTTGTAATACTTGGCACAGTTGAAAAATATGAGCCTGACATCTTCAACAAAGCTCTCAGGACTGACATAACTTTCACTGTCTTTTGACTTTGACTCCAGCTTCCTCTTTACTATTGACAAATCCATCGGGGTCTTTATAAGTTCTTTGTACCGTCTCGTCTCCTACGTTTAGAAGAAGAACAATAAAAGTTAAGCACCTAATCCAAGTGTTGTGTGAAACTCTCTCAAAAGTTATGAATCACTTTCATATGAAAAGATAGTTAAAACAGAATTTATATAAAGTTACTGAGCGTGGAATGAGTAAAATTAAAAAGTACACAAGAAAAAAGTAACACACACATTGCCAAAAGTGGGAATAAAAACCCAGTTATTATAGTAAATGAAAATCAATACACATTTTCTTTCTTTGCCTCATTTTACTTGAAATAATTGCACAGTAAAATAACATATCTGCACAATAAGCATTCAACTAAAGAGCGCTCTACAGAAGTTTTGACTGAACATTGAATGCATCTCACCGAAGGAGAAGCCGGCTGCTGGAAGTCGGTGCTGAAGTCGTTACAGAAAAGACGAAGCAGCAGCCTCTCACATTTCTAGAAAAAAAAAAATTTTAAAAACTTTGTGTAAAGTTTAGAAAACAAAACGGTGAAAATTTGTAAGTACAAAGACAACACATCAAATTCTGATTTAAAAAAAAAAAAAAATCTTCATCACATCACAGTTTAAATAAAGCTTGTTTGTCACTTAGTTGCATTGCTTCTTCTTTAACACTATGTTCCATATTCCTGCTATAAAGCCTTTCTTCACATTTTTATTTGGATTTTATTGTTTTTCTGATGTAGATGTTCTATATCGTTTACTATTCTTCGTATTTATATTTTTTATTTTATGTTCACACTTTAAAAAACAGGTAGCACTGACCAAAGTG
Organism: Oreochromis niloticus; assembly: GCF_001858045.2. Taxonomy (NCBI): domain Eukaryota; kingdom Metazoa; phylum Chordata; class Actinopteri; order Cichliformes; family Cichlidae; genus Oreochromis; species Oreochromis niloticus. The sequence goes on along the minus strand of NC_031981.2, from coordinate 6,397,940 downwards.
TTTTATGAATAAAGTAGGCAATGTTGACAGTGATACCCATTTAGGTTAACTGTGTTTGGAGATGTTTGCCTGATAAAATTGTTCAGCTTTCACGTCTGTGATTTTAACCTGAGCCATTAGCACTAATATACCACAATACCATTGCAGATACTAGCTGCTGCACGAACAGTGCGCTCGCCTGTCCCCTCTCCTCTTTAGCCCAGAGAATGCACTTTCATTGATTTTAAATGATAGAGACCAGAGGACAGATCTTACATAACTTTGGGTTCAGAAGGGACATTGTTGCTGTTCATAGTGGAGTTCACTCACAGTCGTTTTTGGGAGCCCATTCAGTGATTTTCACTCAAGGATTTTTCAGCATTTCTTCTCTCTTACTTACAGATATTTGCCAAGAATCACTCAATCTCTTAATATTTACAATAGATGACACATCCGTAAATTCTTCGTTATTTTACATTAACAAATCCACCCATCCTCTTGATGCTTCAGGGACATGAGAACATTATGAAATGCTATTCTGAAGTCATTTAGCCATTTTCCCCCCACAGAGCAGGAAATCTATCCCCAATGGGACTTTTAACAGGCTCAGACTTTTTTGATGCTCTTTTTAAATCCAACCTGACCTCCTGCTGTTAAATAACCAAATTATAGTTGTAAGAGACCGCTCCCCATCCCCGGGCCATGGACTGGTACCGGTCTGTGAGTCGTTTGGTAGTGGGCCGAAAGAGTTTAGGCTCGGGTGTGAAATTTATGGTTTTCAGGGTTTTTATCATTATTTTTTAAATCGTTTTTATCGTTAACTCAATTTCCCTGGGTCTTTTCCTGTGTGCTATGAATTTATTTTCTGTTTTTTTGGTACCAGTACTGGTTTTATTTCATTTTATTTATCCGCGACACCTTAAAGGCCGGTCCGTGAAAATACTGTCGGACATAAACCGGTCCGTGGCGCAAAAAAGGTTGGGGACCGCTGTTGTAAGACACATGTTTTTCATGGCAAGTCAGACCTTTAGTTTTTCCAGCATGTACTAAAAAGAAAGGAAACTATGATAAAATACACTAAAAACTCATACTTAAATCTTTTCAGTTGTAAAACAGAACGTGCAGGCTGAAGGACTGAAACCAATTCGTGGACAGAAATGCAAATGGCAGCTTGATTAGCATACCCTTCTATCAACAGGTGGAAACTTTTCAGAGATCGGGGCATCCTTGCTGTCACAGTCGTACTCCATCTCGGGAGAGACGAGGTCTCGGCAGAATGAACAGAACCACTCGCCACTGAGGAAAGACGTACGGTGAAGAAAAGCAGTTAGGAAACGCACAATGATTGGCCACCTGCTGCTGAATAAGATTAACACTTTAACTGCATAGAGCAGCCTGCACAGACTAACAAGCTAACTATGGGCAAGAATAATAACCAGGCGCTTAACAGAGAGATTTCAGACTTCATCAACGCCAAACAGAGAAGGGATTTAAGACCAATTTCTACATATATTCTGAAATAAAAGATAAAAGATGGAAGGTACAGACATTTTTTTAATTTCAGAATGGTTTAAAAATCTGTATTTTATTATGATGTTGATGGTCCAATATGCTTTATATACAACAACTATTACAGGCAATAACCATTTCAACTACACAATGTTCAGACCAGCTGAAATAGTCTAACAGACGTTTTAGGGATGAAAGACGCTCCTCCTCATGCACCCTTGTCCACCTCTTGTTTATTCATGTGTGTCTATGCATGATCCCAAAAAGGCATCTCTCACCTGGGGGATTCATTCAGAGTGGGAATGTGACAGGCCAGATGAAAAACTTTGGGACATTTGTCGCAGCAGAGCAGTTCTCCTCCGTTCTGACAGACGGCGCACCAGTCCTCATTAGGATCTTCTTCTGGCTCGGCTCTCTTTTCAGACTCTGGCTGCGATTGGGGCTGAGGACGCCTGTCTTTGGAGTCTGATCCAGGGGGTGGTGCTGGTGGGGAGCCCTTCTGCTGCTGCCGGGGCTTAGACTGTGCTCCAGTGCTGCTATCTGGCAGGCTAGAGCCGACGCTGGACTGCACCTGTAGGTGAGAGAGAGTGAAAACAGAGCAATGATTTTGAGGCTGAACTAATGTAAAATAATGGCAGCAGCCAGTGGTATCCCTCAGCCTCCTAACAGATGCACCAATCCTATGTCGCCTTTTTCTCAAGTTCTGGTATTCACAGACTTGGATGCTCACAATACCCCATCAGTCTTTTACAGATAAGGGTTAAAAATGAATACATTTTAAATTTGATGCAAGCAACATGCTGCCAAAATCACCACTACTACTACTAATACTGCATCACTGCTCCTTTGTGTTTGGGAAGTGAGACCACCAGCTGTGTTTTTGAGAGCAGTAATGTTCTCTCATAGTTATTTGATAGATGCTCAGCAGGTTCAGGCCATTTTTGCCAAAGGTTTTCCGATGGATGATAGGTCTGGACTGCTGATAGGCCAGTTTAGCGCCTCCAACTTTTACTTTGGAGCTATGCTGTTGTAATATGAGCACAATGCATTTTGAAATTGTCTTGTTAAAATTATAAAGTCCTAAAAAAATAAAAACCCCACTGTCTGGATGACCCAATGTGTGCTCCAAAAATCTATAATTCATCATTCAGTATTATTGGTTCATTCACATGTCTGAGCATTAATGCTTCCCTATACTGTCACACATTCTGGATTTTGAACTTTTATCTAATGGTGAGCTGAATGCTTTCTCTATTCAGGACAGAAGACTTCTGGAAAAGAATTTTAATTCTTGATCTTTCAAAACATGACAGCTTTCCAAGCAGCGATGTGTGCTTAAACTGGCAGCTAAAACGCAACTGTATATCAGTTTTGTCAGAATAAGCTGGAATGTGAAGGCTGGCATCAAGGAGATCGAGGTTACTGCTCAGTTGAGTTCAGTGTTGCAGATACCAAATTAACATGTTACTGTAATCACTTGAATGCAATCATTTATTAGATTCAGTAATTATGCTCAATTTACAATTATTTTCTTACTGTCATTTCAAAAGGTTCTCCAGTTATCTGCACTCTGGGCAGATAAAAAGCTTTTTCCTTCCTGCCCATTCGCACTAAAGTCAGATGAAGTGCAGCTTTTGAGGAACGGGGATATGGGCATTACTTTTCTTTTTACTGTATGAAAGGTGAAATGCAAGCTGCATGCAGAACAGATACAACTGTTTAATACTGCTAACAAAACTCAGTCTCTACAAATGGCATGCTAACAGAAAGCTATGTTAAATCTGAGTATATGTGGAACCCAGCCCGGCAGCCAGAGCCTAAACTTCAAAAGGTAAAAGCAGTGTTGAGCAGTTAGGCTTGATGTATTATAGCCTGACTGCTATATTATTTATTATTATTATTTACTTATATTTTCTTTCCATGCAACTTATCATTTGCATTGTTTGGATGCCGACAATAGTTTTCAGTGAGCTGTCAATCACGTGCAGTGATTTTCACCACAGATTTGCATATTTATAATACTGTGTAGTAACAAGGATTTGGTGTTGATTCTCAGCTTTGTCTCTTATCCACAGGCGGTTTATATTTCAAAAAGAATAACCACCTTTTTTGAAAATGGGGTGGTAATATGTCAAAGATCAATTTTGAATAAGTTTTAAGAATGATACATTTGGATCAAAATTAGATCAAAATGGCAAATCTGTAAATATTCTAAGTTTATAAATGCGACTCTTACGAAACGGACTTCGTCGTCGTCCTCAGGTTCGTCCTTTATGACAATAACAGGACCCGGAGATGTTCTCCTTCGTCGCTTTGATGCAGGAGCTGACGGTGGCTCGGCAGTCTGCTTCCAAGAAGTCGTCCTTCAATACAGATTGCCACAGAATTGAATTTTTTTTTTTTAAAGAAAAAAAAAGAAAGAAAAAAAGGCTGCTATACATTTCATGGTTAATCCATGATCACAATAATAAACTACAGGATAAAGTAGCACTGTGACAGATACTCTGCTCACTTCTTACCCCATGCTTCTGTCTGAAGATGATGGTTTTGCCATGGGGGAATTCTGCCTCCCTCGACCTTTAAAAGGAGGCAATTTTTTTTTTAAATTTGAAAATCAATCTCAAAATGGAGCTTTTAATTCAACTTCAGACCTTAAAAGCCATTTTTTGTAAATGAAAAGATCAATGTACAGATAATGACCTGCCATGTGGTTAAGCATGGTTGTTTTGTCAGCAGTTGCTGAAGCTAGAATAGGAGGGAAGTTGGGTTTGGGTACAGAGACAGTGATGGAGGGGACCGATCCACCAGGTTCACTCCTCTTGAGGAAAGATGACTCTGGCAGACATCTCTAGAGGAAACAACACCAAACCAAGTTCAGTTATCAGCGAATGCCTTCACTCTCTGGACTCATGTTGTGCCAGGCTTAAAATCTTTATAACAATCCTACAAACCTGGTGCAGTGACATCTGTGTAGTTGCTCCAGACGTGAGAGGCTGTGGAAAGCGGGAAGCACCCTGTGACCCATCTGTAGGTTTAGGGGGGAAGCTGGAGGTATGGATCAGATCTCTCAAAGACTATATGTAAAAAAGACAAGTTCAAAGAACACTTTAGATTAAAAAAAGAAAGAAAGAAAGAAAGAAAGAAAGAAAAAAAAGGCATCAATTTGTCCCACTGTTTCATTAAGTAAAGGAAAAACAAACACTGATGTACTTCAATTCAACAAAACCTCGCAACCTGACGTACCTGAGCAGCTGGGAAGCTCATGTTGTTAAGCAGAGATGATGTGGGGCTTCGAGGGTTGGGGTGGGAACTTCCATACCTGCGTCCTTGCTGTACCATGTTGGGGACACCTTGAGAGGGGGAGGAACCTCCATGGATAGGTCTGGTTGGTGGTGGGGGGCCAGGCGGTCCTGGTAGCCTGACATTTTGGTGCCAGGACCACGGGTTAGGAGGGGGCCCCCTGGGGTGCTGTTGGGAAAGCTTGTCAACCTTGATCAGAGGAGTAGTCGGCAAGATTAAGAGGCTTAAATGTTAACCTACAGTATGTAGAAAAGTTCACAATATTTGAGAATATCTACGACTACATTTCATTCTTAGGTAGCCAAGGACAGCTTGAAAGATCTCTTTACCTGCATCTGGAGCTGAGCGAGTGTGCTCTGTCGCTGCTGAGTTGAGAGTGAAAGAGCTCCAGTGGGTGCTTCTGCTCTGGGACCTGTCTGGTGGTTGGTGATCGGTGGCCTACTGGGGCCTCTTTCTACTACCAGGGAACCTGCCCCGAAAAACACAAACTACTACATTAACTGAAGATGCAGAACTAGAGTTGCATGTTAATCAGTAGGATACCAAATGACTCAATATGACAACACTGACATTAGGCAACCTTGACCTACCCCCCCCCCAAAAAAAGAGTCCAAAATAGCCTGAACATCAGTTCAGACTAATGTCACCATTTCTCTGATTGGATCATGGAGTGACTGAGGCAGCTCTTATATGCTGATGGTCAGATAAACTGAAAAGTTGTGGTTTAAAAAATATTTAATCAGTCACATTCCTGTGAGAAAGTGGGTGTGGGAGTTACAGTAGTGGTCAGAAGTTTACATACGGTCATTATGACCCACCAAGGCTTAGGACTGTCATAAACTGGAAACTGCTGGAATACAAGCATCACTGTCCACAGTGAAATGAGTTTAACATTGCCATGGACTGATGACCAAGAAAGAAGCCTCTGCTTCAAAATCGACACCTTCAGGCTCAACTGAAACTTGCAGCTGTCCATGTGGACAACTTAGACGCTTTCTGGAGAGACGTTTTATGGTCAGGCGAGACAAAGTTTTATCTAATTGGCCTCAAAAACAAGGTGTATATTTGGACTAGTAAAGATAAGGCTTTCATAACAAAGAACACTGCAGCACTGCATAACAAAGCATGGTGGTTGCAGCATGATGCTCTGGGGCTGTTTTACTGTCAGTGGTACTGGTTCATTGTACAGATTGGGTAGAATAACAAAGGAGTAGGACTTTCCTACAAATTCATCAACTTCAACTCTGATCATCAGCTAAGCGTTTGAAATAGCTGGGTGCTCCAACAGGACAATGATCCCAAACAATCCATTCCAAAGTTGTCAAATATCCAGCCAGAATTATGCCAGAAACTTGTTCAAGCTTCTGGTTTAGGTGCAACCTCTTAAGGGACATTTAACCAAATGTTAGTGGGGGGGTGTTTATATGTATTTAAGTCTGTATCTATGCTTTTGACCCAGTGTAGATTAGAGAAACTCCAGAATAAATTCAAACTTGTGCGCCCAATTCTTTTTTTCCCCTAAATCATTAAAGATGAATGCTGTGCAAATCATCGCACCCTGCAAAAAGAACAGTTCAATGAAATCATCAAAACCAAAAATTACCGGTACATGCATGCCCATAGTGAGTCAATGTTAACTTCTGACCACAACTGATGTAGGTTCATGCATGTGCATCAGCAAGATAACAAATGGCTCAATACAACAATGTTAATCTTATGCAACATGTACCCAACCTAAAAATTCTCCAGTTTTGGGTGTGGGGGTTGCAGGTTATTACATTTGTGTTTTTGTCCTCTCATGCTTAAGCTGTGCAGAGACTTTTATAAAATATATTTACAGCCACGTCTCCACATTTATTTTTTTAACTAGTTGTCTTGATGCATGCTCAATCATCCAGTTAAGCAAATCCCAAAAGGTTGAATCTGTACACCAGTTGCTCTGTTGTTGTCAGGCAGCTGACAGTAATTAAATACGACATACTATAACTGACAATCTTAATTTATTTGGCACGTTATCTGGTTTTTAAAGAAAGGGAGTCCAATGATTATCAAGAATTAGGACCATTCATTCATGGTCACCATCATCATCATCAAATATGAAATATGAAAATAAATGTGAGACGAAGGTTCTCTGACCAACATTTTTTAAACTATTATAGACCACAGCTGTTTTTTGTTACTTTCATGTAAGTAAATGCATAAAATTTATAACAATCACTCTCAGCACTGATAAGCATAATTGAATTTAAACTTTTCAAAACATACAAAAAAAGCATCAGTAAATTTGTTGAATAAATAACACTAATGAGCAAAGGTACACACAAAATTTGGAGTCATTTCTGTTATCAAATGCTTGACCAGAGAACAACCCAGTCATAACCATTCTACTGTAAGGTCTTTGGCTCATGTTATAAAGTGTAGAGATCGGGCATTTTTAGTGCTCACATGATCCTTTCAAATGTGCTGTTCTGCAGGAAGCTAGCTTTTGTTCTTGCTACCATGAGTACACATTGCTGCTTATACATGTGAGCAGTTGACAGCCTTACCGAGGTCTACATTTGTAGCCCAGAAACCAGAGCGACACTGGAATCGAACTGAGCTCTGAGGGACGGTGGAGGGACTGCAGTGTGCTCTCATCAGGTAATGGATCTGGTAAAGAATCTAGGAGAGGGAGAAAAAGACAGGGACATTTTAAAGTCACTGAGATTATCAAGTTTTGCAGATAATATTACATATTAGAAAAATTACTAAAACAAGTAATAGCTACAATGTAATTTATACTGTACAGTAATCCACATTGCTGTTTGATGCTAAAAGTTACACACCAGTCTCTTGCAGTAGAGCAGAGCTGTCCCGCTGTGGCTAGCTGTGGCCCATTTGGTGAAGCTAATGACGTGGTCTAGGTGCCTGCCTAGAGAGTTGACTTCTTCCTGCTGCTTTTTCAAACCCAACTCATGGTCCTTAGTTAAAGCCTGGGGGGAAATGTGTGAGCTTATTTTAAAAAAATAAAATAAAAATTAAAAGAAACCCAAACATCACTACACCTAAAGAAATCAGGTCACACGTACCTCAAGCTGGTTAACCAGAATCTTTCCCTTCCTGTTGATCTCCATTATCAAGTTACAGATGGACTTCTTTATTTCATTAGTTACAGCTTTCCGATTTTCCTCAACTTGCTGCAGTCTGAAGTGAAATTCATATAATGCTCACATTAATTTGGATTTTATTTCAGTCTAGTTTTTAAGGGACTTTATTATGCTTTTTCTTTTCCCCATGTTAATTTTAAATAATCAGGTCATCATGTATGCCAGAATTCCCTGTAGCCATAAGCTCCAGATTTAAACAGTGTTTTCTACTCTTGACTCTACGCAGGTGGATGTTGTTAATATGGCCATCTCAAGCACACAGAACTGGCTGTGAGCACAGCGGCCCCACCCAACTGCTGTTTACAAAACGCAGCCAATCAAAGGAAGGATGGTTTAAAAGGAGAAGCTGAAACCGTTAATTTCAGATAGCAGATCAACTGAGAGTCCGCATCGAGGCCCAGGAAAAGTTAAATAAAGATGACTTGAAACAGCAAGTCACGTAAAGCTACTAGAGTGGAATCCAATAATATAAATCAAGTGGAAATCCCTTTTAATTTAAATAAAACCAAAATCCTAAATGGATACAGCTCTGTTTTCCACTTCAATATTTTTATAGCAAAACACGTTATATCTGCAGTGGAGCTAACACAGGTTCTCTGATCAAGCTCCAACTATGCAAGGTAACTTTACCCGCCGTTGATGCAGCTGGATACTTCCTCGATGGCTTTTCTTTTCTCTTGCAGCTGCTGCGTCATGGTCTCGAGACACTGCCTGTGGTTTCTGTATGCATCCTCTAAAAACTGGTAGCTAGACACAAACATGGTACAAATAAAAACTCTCATTTTTGTTCCATCATGTGAATTCATGTATTGCCATTATTCCTGGTCAGAGACAACAGCACCATGACATAACCAATATAATTTTATTTTTGAAAGCACTGTGGCACCTCATCAAACCACACACCTGTTATCAAACATCACAACATGGAAAAATTGTGTGTTTAAAACCTATGGCAGGCTTACCCACAATGCACATAACTGTGCTGCAAAACCATTTTCTTAAACAGCTATAAACCTACTGTGAATAGAGAAATACATTCTCCATACTTGTGATCCTTGTGCTTAAGGAGCTGACAGTCTCGGCAGGTAAGTCGGTCACAAGTCTCACAAAACAGCTTCAGCGGTTCCTGCTTGTGGATGTCACAAAAGACGGGCCTCTGTGTGGATAGGCTGACAGCATCTGGTATATAAACAAGGAGGGAAGCGTGACGTCACGGATCAGGAATGTCACAGACAAGAATCACCATGTTAATAATTACAGGAAAAACAGGTCGCTTTCCTGGAAAGAAAATACCTGGAGACATCTCCTCCTTCTGGCGTATGGTGTGGTCCCTGGTAAACTTAACCCTCTGGTGTGCCTCAATGCACGTGACACACAGAAACTCCACGCACTCCACACAGTAACCTGTTGCCTCCGTGTTGTCATCACAGCTCATGCACACCTTTAAAGACAAAAAACCAATGGAGGGGTAAAAATAAAATAAAATCAGTTGTGTAGTTACAGGAATGTGGTATCACAATAAAATCAAAGCTCAGGGAAAGGAACAGCTCAGGTTATAAGCTCAACGACTAACCTGCGTGGTTTTCTCCACCGTGCTGCTTGGCACCTCGGCAGAATCCTTTACAAAGAAATTGTCCAGCACATCCATCTCCCAGCACTCTTGTCTGCATACTGGACATCGAATGCCCACCACTGGAGTGAACACAGACATTACTAAAGACATTAGCTCAAAAAACATCATACGAAACACGGCCACTTAAAACAAAGTTCATCCCTCAGATTGCTCTAAACACTCCATTTCAGACAGTCTGGTTCTACTCTTGATTCTCTCCCTTTAAGGAGGACTTTATTTACAGGATAATACAGAACTGCGGAAGATTTCTAAATGATGTCTAAATAATACTCAGTATTTTAGTGTAATGAAGACTCTTTTAAATTCACTGATTGTAAAGGTCGTATTATCAGAGCTAATTTAGACTGTTTCAAAAACAGAAAGGGAGGAAGAACAGTTTGAAACTGCTGCAGAGTATTAAATTGAATAACAATATAATTTTATAAAGAGTGCACGCATACTGGTGGATTAACCATTACAGAAAGATAAAAAGGATTTTGGTAATTATCACTACTGTTAATTTATGGCAGCTGTGGCATAAACTTTACATTGGGTGATAGTCTAATAAATTAGTTAAGCACTAATATACATATATATATATATATTAAAAATTTAATAGTACTAATTGCATTTGTAGCTTTTAAGGCTTGTAGAAAGAACCATTTCAAATATAGGGGGCTGAAATTTAAAAATCAGATATGTTAAAACATATGAGGTGTATTTATACCATGAAGTTTATTGTGATACTTACAAAAAAATTTAAATTTCAATTAGACTTTTCTAAAAAGACTTTGTTACTAGTAGTAACATATCCAAAACTTGTGATAATGTTCTTCCCCACTTTCCTAAAATGAATTTTGAAAATATTCATATTTTTCTATCACTTATTTGTTGTAGTTATTTATTTTTTGGAGTATCACGATAAACTTGGAACTTTTTTTGTTGCCATTTCAAACTCTCATATCTAGCATAATACTGGAGATTATCTATCAATCTGTAGTAGCTGTTATCCATTTCGGTGTGTGTGTGTGTGCGTATTTGGGGGCGCGGGGACAGTTTTAAGTCCTAGAGATAACAGCAGGACCAACAAACATTTTAACATCATTGGCCAGTCTAGAGGCTGGAGTGGAGAGACGGCAGGAGTTGAGTCAATAACTTCTATCGTGAGTCAATAAGGGACAAAAGATCACAGACCCAACTGCTCTCCATTACTGATGCCCCATTTAGACTAGACCCCTTTTAACTCCACGCAGTAACCTTCCTCCTAACCCGCTTTGCTTCTCCCGAGAAATCTAACATTACATGACTACACAGTAATTTGGGGGAATTGATGTGGAATACCCCACACATAATCAAAACGTCATGGTTTGCTTATCACAGACAAACTTTATCTGTAACCCAATTTCACAACAGTTCAGACAATTTTCCTCACATGGCTTGCTGTTGTCAACTTGGCCCTGGGTGTCGCGTCTTGGTTCGGCACTCATGAAGGGGGCAGGTAGGCACCTCTTGCAGAAGGAGTGGAGACACGGCAGGAGTTTGGGCTCCCTGTTGTGAAAGCTCAACTTGCAGACAGGACACGTATCCATGAGCCCGAATGTGGCTTGTTTCAGTCTCTCTTCTTCCGCTGGTAAACTTTCTGCCTCGTTTTCCACGATGATGACAATGTCGTCGTTTTCAACAGTTTCGGCACTTTCGTCCATTGTCTCAGTCGCTACAGCTACACGAGCTTTTCAATCAGCTAATCAACACACTTAGCGTTACAGTCGAAAACAAAGAACAGCTTCTAATTTCCCTGACTTAAAGAAGGTAAATATTAAATGAAAGGTGCTTATTACTGCATTAAAGCCAAGGCTCATTCATGCTTCAGGCAGTATTGCTTAACCGTACAGCAGCTTTAGTTAACTAAAGTGCATTTCTGTCCTTTAGGGAAGCTACGTTAGCATCGTAGCCTAGTTTTACTGTGCATATGCTAAACGCGTAAAAGAAAACATAATCCATGGTCTGTGGCGGGTCTTATCAAAACAACAGAAATATAAACGTACACAGTAAATTAATGATTTAAACAAAGCTACACATAATGTGTTCTAAAGCTCAGATATTAGCAGGGATTGTCGACTGTCTGTGTATCCGCAGCTAAAAACACATACCATATAATACCCACACAGCACTGCGTTATTTTAACGCGTTTACGGTGTCCTGGTGAGGACAAACTACAAATGGAACGACTTGATATTATGACGAGATATGTGGCTTATGTTAACATGGCATGACATAGCAAGTTACATTTAAAGGTAATCTATTACTGTTATTGTTATTTTTATTGAAAAAAAAGTAATAGTATAAAACAATATAATTTCCAGGTCAACCATAAATCAAAGACTTTTTTGTACAGTTATCATTATAGTATTGTATAGTTAGTAATTAGTACCCTTTTATCCCTAAATTTAGCATATTATTTGTTGTAAATCCTAGTTTTATATCTCTTGGAGATATATCTTTTATATACTTATATAAATGCACCATAGGGGGCTTGGGGTGTAACAGCATTTCGGTACGCTGTAAACTGTGTATCAAGGGCGTAGATTTGGTTTTTGCTATGCTAGGCTTTGGCCCACATCGGTCTAAAATTGTATGTAACCATGAATAACGTGTTTTGGAAACTAACTGCACAACAGGCAGCACTATTAGTTATCTCAGTTTCTAATTTTGATTGAAACTGTCAGAGAAAACGGCAGCCTCGAGCAAGCCAGGATATTAGTTTACAGAGGCTGTTAGAATTATATATATAGAAGAGACACAAATTTAAACACAATGGAAGATAACAGATCCACGTATAATATGAATCTCCCAAATAAATCCTTTATTAAACTTGAAGCCTGCTTGCCACTGAAAAACCAGTGGGATACAAAAAAAAAGAAAAAGAAAAAAGGATGAGGCATGGCTGAAAAGACTTATTCAGGCTTTTATTTCGCAGCTTGCGAAGATATCAGAGTACGAGCCTTCCTGTTCGCTCCAAAAACATCTTTTAGATTTAGTTGGGCCTCAACTCGAGGGAAATGATTTACCTTCAGGCCTAGAAGGACAGGAACATTTTGCCAGCATTGCTGAGGCAATTTGCACTAGTCTTAGCGAACGCAAACCGGGAGTTGATTTACTCAATTTAATTAATTCACAAAAACCTGACAAAACAGTTGCATTAGTATTCAAAAAAATTGTTTTGGCAGCAAATTATATCCATCCGTTAGAATTGTTTCAACAGAAAGAAAAATTTAAATTTTTGGTGAAAATCTGTGTGTGAATACAGTGCAGCCTCAGGATTTAAGATAAACTATACCAAAAGTGAGATTATGCCATTAAATATACAAGATAGCCGTATTAGAGCTCTTACTCACCCATTTGGGTATACAGAAGGGCAAATCCTAGGATCAAATATTCAAACTAAATTATATCAAACTGTTGGAGCAAACCAAACTTAATATTCAGAGATGGATGGATTTTCCATTATCTCTCATAGGGAGAATTAATGTTATTAAAATGAACACTTTGCCTAAGTTCATTTACTTATTTCAATGTCTCCCTACAAATGTTCCTAAAAGTTTTTTCAAAGAGCTTAATAAACATATAACTTCTTTCATATGGCAAAAGAAAAATCCAAGACTCAAACTCTCCTCTCTACAGGCCCCATATTCAAGGGGAGGACTTAATTTACCAAACTTTAGGAACTATTATCTTGCCTTTCAGTATCGATCAATTTGGATCTGGCTACATGCAGAGAGGAGTGAGGTTAGATGGGTTCCAATAGAACATCATGAGGTGAACCCCATACTATTAAAAGAAGTTCCATTTTTAGGTACAAAAAAATGTCTATCCAAGCTCACAAATAATTTGATAATATTAAACACCTTCTGCGCCTGGCAGGAAGCCCACTCACTTCTGAAAATAAATCTCTCTTTTCTTAGAAGGACACCCCTATGGGGCAATCCTGATCTCTCTTATCATATCGCTGACCCAATATTGCGGGGATGGAAGGACAGAAATATTCGAACTGTTGCCAACTTATATAATAATGATACATTTATTGACTTTCAACAACTAAAGGAAAAATTCAAACTCCCAGGACAAAGTTTCTTCAAATTCCTACAAATAAGAGATTGGGTCAAAGAGAAATCCAAAGGGTTATTCCCCGAGATACCAAAAGAAACTCCTCTTGAAACCCATCTCTGCACTAAACCATGGAAGTCAATAAAAGGAATAGCATCTTCTATATATGCTATTATCAATGAAAAGTTACCTGACTATAACAAAATGTCTATAAAAAGAAAATGGGAAACAGACCTGGGTCATATCTATGAAGAGGTAGAATGGCACCATTTATTGGAACAGGCACAGACCATGTTAATTTCTACAAAACACAAGCAAATGCAATTTAATATACTTCATAGGATATATTATACCCCTTATAGGTTACATAAAATTGATAATAATTATTCCCCCAAATGCTGGAGATGTAAGGTGAGAGATGGTGATCTCCTGCACATGCTGTGGAATTGCCCAGTGATAGAAGAGTTTTGGAGACGGGCTATTGAAATAATCTCAAGGGTAATGGGGATCCAAATTGAATTGGACCCAAAACTATGGATTCTAGGTGACACAGGTTCTATTAATGTAAATTACCATAAGAAATATTTTATTTTACTTGCGAGTACTGCAGTGAAAAAATGTATTCTGCTACAATGGAAATCTGAAAATTCCCCAACATTGAGACACTGGATTAATGAGCTAGCGTCCTACTGCACACCTGAGAAGATATCGCATAGTGTAAAAGGGAAATATGGAACCTTTGAAAAAATCTGGGGCCCCTTCCTGGCAGTACTACCATCTCTGGACCTAACAGATCATAGAGGTGTTAGCTGCAGTTTCATGCAGTTTTATCGTGGGGGATGTTGATTCCTGTGCATGAGAGGTGTAAATATGGGCTGTCTGGATACACGAATGTGATGAGGTTGAGAGCCAAACAGGGGTAAAGGGGTGGGGGGATGGTGGGAGGGGTTCACATGATGTGTTCTGTGTTTCTGTTTTATTCACTTTTATTTTTTAATTTTTTTTGAGTTCTTTGTTCGTTTGTTTGTTTGTTTTTAAAAAACAATTTCTGTAATTATTAATGTTGGTATGTTATTGTTATTATTATTATTATTGTTGTTATCATCATCATCATCATCATTATTATCATTATCATCATTATTATTATTATCATTATTATTATTATGCTTGTATTTTCTGTGTTTGGTTTTCAGATGTCTGAGGTTATCCTTGAAAGACACAGATACAAGAGTGTGCACCTGGGAGTGCTTCTGTGGTCAAAATGGCCGGTCATGTTGTGGTTATTTGTTGATACTTGCTCTGTCCCATAGTTGTGAGCTTTCTGTTTGTTTGTTTGCTTTGTTTGTTTGTTTGTTTTTGTTTGTTTTCCAATTTAAAAATGAAAAATAAAGCTTAAAAAAAAAAAAGAAAATCTGTGTGTATGAACTTGTTTTGCAGGTTGTAAAAAAAAAATCAGGGCCCGTCATCAGTGAGGAATTACTTTTAGCTATCTCCAACCGGCTTACTGTGAAAATCTGGGATGCAATAATGGACGACTTTTATAAAATACCCTTAGCAAAATTCAAAAACTTCAACAAGGTGATTTTCAAGGCCCTGTGTAAAAGGTGGCCTGCAAAATATATTCTGGAAAATATGAGATTTGATCCAGGCCTCAACGAAATTGTTAAAATTTTCATAGACCAGGCAGCCAAAAAATCCAAGGTACGTCGATTTTTCGCATTTGTTAGCAGAATGTTTTGCTGCACCAGGAGACAAAGCCTCAAGGAGGAATCTAATGCTAAATCTGACCCGGATGAGTCCACCTCTGATAGCAATTTGAAAGAATCTGATGTTGTCAATTCACAGCCCAGGACAAAAACTGGTCGGTGCAAGAAACAAATGGCCCAAAAACCTCAGGTCATTATCAAATTTTCTTGCTTTAACAATTGGAGCGTTCACATTTTTCCAGTGGAAAAGTACCAAAAAAGCAAAATATGCAAAAAACGAAAACAGTGCAATGCACTTCTGACAGATTCCTCAGACAGCGATTTCCTCCCTGCTAAAACTTGTGGCTGCAAGCAACGAAAGAAGAAAAAACGTAAGGCCACTCTTATGTTTTACCGCTTTAACAATTGTCACCCGTTTTCCAGAGGAAAAAAAACAAAAAACAAAAACTGACACCTCACAGACTATATATGGAATGAGAAAGGAACAAATCTACAGATTTTTAGTGAAAATCTGTATTATGCAACTTGTTATCCATGTTGTAAAAAAACAAAAAAAAAAACAGGCTGTGTCATCAGTCTGGAAAAAAATTGCAGCTATCACCAACTGTCTACCAAAGTCTGGCCTAAAATCAGGCATGTATATCATAAAATCCCCTTGAAGAAGTTTGAAAACTTACACAAGGTGATTTTCAAATTCCTATGTCAAAGGTGCAAAAATACAAAAACAATTCTGCTATTAATGGTGTCAAATCAGGATGTCATCAACAAAGAAATTGTAAACTTTTTCATAAAAAAGGCATGCAAAAAATCCAAAGTACATCGATTTTTCGCATTCGTTGGCCAAATGTTTGGTTTCACCAGCAGACCAAATGTGGTTTCCCCAATGGATTCTCCACTTAGCCAAAGCCTGAGTGAGTCTGATGATGATTCTGACCTGGACCAGTCTCGTACTGTTAGCCTTGTAGATGAATCTGATTCTGTCAATTCACAGGAAAAGCCACAAAAAAATAACAAAACTAAAAAAAAGATCAATCTCCAGAAAATCAAAGATTGGAAAATACTTTCGAACAAATGCTACACAAATTGGAAAAAGAAACACTGCCAATGTGAAGAACGTATATATTAATGTTGCCTTTCTTAATGATGTGCAAGTCCACGTTCTTCCCCTTCGGATTCCCTCCAGCTTTTCTCTATCAGTGAAGATTTAATGGCAGGCTCGGAATAAGGTTATGGTTAGGGATCAGGTTAGGTTTAGGGCTGGAATACATGGCTGGAACGTCTATTACCGCGGGACATTCATTCCACTGGATTTCATCCATAACCCACCGCGTACCATAAGAACGCGGAAGGTCACCTTTCGTGTTCCTCGGGAACGCCGCGGGACGTGACAAAACGTTGAGATGTTACGCCTCGGGAGTGACAACGGTCTGCATTATCCAGATGTACATAAGCATGATTACACAGTTACACAATCGTACCAAAACTCTGTCCTGATAGTTCCCACTTTCTCTTTCGTATCAGACATACTGAGACAATATTCGGGATAAATAACCATGAAAACTATTTATTCAGTTTAGAGGTTTACACATCGCATCATTATAATCACTGAGCCTGTTTCACTTGAGTCGTCCACTTGATGGCGCAGTAGAGCAAATGGATCATCACAATGCTTCAAACCATGAGTCGACCAGTTGGATGGAAAGCTTCAGTTCACCACGAGGCTTCATCTCACCATCACTATTGGTCTCTCTATTTTCTAATGTCAATGTAAGAATCGCTTACATCAGCGCGTGTACTCTAACAGACATCGTGAAGAACTCGCAGTCGGGCGCTTTGCTGCTATTCATCTGGGAGCATGCCGGAAACCCGATGACGTTGCTTCCGTTTCATGTGTCCGTCCTTTGAATAAGTCCGTGTACAGCAAGCTCTAGACGCCGGGTTAATGGTGCCGTAGATAAAGAAGAATGATAAAGAATAGAAAAACATACTTATGAGAAAGAACACCCACTAAACACAAATCAGCGTGATGAGAACTACTGATAGTGCCGCACACATTCAAGCAGGTGGCCGCGAAGGGGTTGATAAACAACAGTTTAGTTGATTTTATTGAAGTGGGCGGTGGCAATCTGACGTTCGGCTGACACAGATGAAAGGACACCGTGATGTCAGAGGGTGGCCCCTTTCCATCCATCCATCCGCTACCGCTTATCCTTTTCAGGGTCGCGGGGGCGCTGGAGCCTATCCCAGCTGTCATAGGGCGAGAGGCGGGTACACACACACCCAAACACGGAGAGAACATGCAAACTCCACACAGAAAGACCCCGGCCTGATGGTGGAATTGAACTCAGGACCTTCTTGCTGTGCGGCAACAGTGCTAACCACCGTGCTGCCTAGGTGGCCCCTTTCATCTTAAAAAATCTTTAAATAGGCAAGAAAGTTGTATGGTTCAAGCATTTACTTGGCACCTTTGGATATCGAAAGCTATGAACAGAAGTTCAAACCCTGGCTTCAACAAAGCAAATCTAAATTCTCAACAAAGAGACACAAATTTAAACACAATGGAAGATAACAGATCCACGTATAATACGAATCTCCCAAATAAATCCTTTATTAAACCTGAAGCCTGCTTGCCACTGAAAAACCAGTGGGATACTAAAAAAAAAAGAAAAGAAAAAAAGAGGATGAGGCATGGCTGAAAAGACTTATTCAGGCTTTTATTTCGCAGCTTGCGAAGATATCAGAGTACGAGCCTTCCTGTTCGCTCCAAAAACATCTTTTAGATTTAGTTGGGCCTCAACTCGAGGGAAATGATTTACCTTCAGGCCTAGAAGGACAGGAACATTTTGCCAGCATTGCTGAGGCAATTTGCACTAGTCTTAGCGAACGCAAACCGGGAGTTGATTTACTCAATTTAATTAATTCACAAATGTTGAAAGATTTTATTATGTTTATGTTTAGAAGTACATTTCATTTAAGGTTTTCTAGATGTGTTTGCTCTTTTTACTAGAGAAGTTATGTTGTGCAAGCTTTGTGTGCATTCCAGAGCTCCCTGACTTTCACACCCACATCCTGGGAGCATGGGAGAGGTCACACCTTGTCTTATTGTTTATTGCCATTTATGCTTAGAAATATTTACTCATATATGCTTAGAAGTATATAATCATTTGTAGATTGAAAGAATGTCTCATCCTAGGAGGTCTGTGACAACTCTGTGTAGCATGAAGAGGGGAGTGCGTTCACTCCTCCTCAGAGTGTTCTGGCATAGATCACACGTCTCCTAGGAGAGGTCGTATCTTCTCTTGCTGATATATGGTATAACAAACACACGTATATCTGTTTGAGTCTAAGAGCCTTTTGTTTAGATGTACCGTTAGACTCCTGGCACCAGCTTTGGGGAGTCTTCCTGGGGTCCCAGGAAGACCCCCACACACAGATACACATATACACACACACACTCACACGCATACCAAGGTATACGTTATATGTTAATGAACCTATGCATATTCATGTAACCACAATAAAAGAGCAGTGTTACGGGGGAGCGGACGAGAGCAACTGAGGTCAAGCGAAGGAACGGCGTCTGTCCAGTTCTCTCCCGTGCACGTTAATTTGTAAAACCTGAGTGTCATTTATTCCAATCTGAGTTGAATTACAGGAAAACTCCTTACAACAAAAACCTGCCAAAACAGTTGCATTAGTATTCAAAAAAATTGTTTTGGCAGCAAATTATATCCATCCGTTAGAATTGTTTCAACAGAAAGAAAAATTCAAATTTTTGGTGAAAATCTGTGTGTATGAACTTGTTTTGCAGGTTGTAAAAAAAAAATCAGGGCACGTCATCGGTGAGGAATTACTTTTAGCTATCTCCAACCGGCTTACTGTGAAAATCTGGGATGCAATAATGGACGACTTTTATAAAATACCCTTAGCAAAATTCAAAAACTTCAACAAGGTGATTTTCAAGGCCCTGTGAAAAAAGGTGGCCTGCAAAATATATTCTGGAAAATATGAGATTTGATCCAGGCCTCAACGAAATTGTTAAAATTTTCATAGACCAGGCAGCCAAAACATCCAAGGTACGTCTATTTTTCGCATTTGTTAGCAGAATGTTTTGCTGCACCAGGAGACAAAGCCTCAAGGAGGAATCTAATGCTAAATCTGACCCGGATGAGTCCACCTCTGATAGCAATTTGAAAGAATCTGATGTTGTCAATTCACAGCCCAGGACAAAAACTGGTCGGTGCAAGAAACAAATGGCCCAAAAACCTCAGGTCATTATCAAATTTTCTTGCTTTAACAATTGGAGCGTTCACATTTTTCCAGTGGAAAAGTACCAAAAAAGCAAAATATGCAAAAAACGAAAACAGTGCAATGCACTTCTGACAGATTCCTCAGACAGCGATTTCCTCCCTGCTAAAACTTGTGGCTGCAAGCAACGAAAGAAGAAAAAACGTAAGGCCACTCTTATGTTTTACCGCTTTAACAATTGTCACCCGTTTTCCAGAGGAAAAAAACAAAAAACAAAAACTGACACCTCACAGACTATATATGGAATGAGAAAGGAACAAATCTACAGATTTTTAGTGAAAATCTGTATTATGGAACTTGTTATCCATGTTGTAAAAAAAAACAACAAAAAAAAAACAGGCTGTGTCATCAGTCTGGAAAAAATTTCAGCTATCACCAACTGGCTGTCTACCAAAGTCTGGCCTAAAATCAGGCATGTATATCATAAAATCCCCTTGAAGAAGTTTGAAAACTTACACAAGGCGATTTTCAAATTCCTATGTCAAAGGTGCAAAAATACAAAAACAATACTGCTATTAATGGTGTCAAATCAGGATGTCATCAACAAAGAAATTGTAAACTTTTTCATAAAAAAGGCATGCAAAAAATCCAAAGTACATCGATTTTTCGCATTCGTTGGCCAAATGTTTGGTTTCACCAGCAGACCAAATGTGGTTTCCCCAGTGGATTCTCCACTTAGCCAAAGCCTGAGTGAGTCTGATGATGATTCTGACCTGGACCAGTCTCGTACTGTTAGCCTTGTAGATGAATCTGATTCTGTCAATTCACAGGAAAAGCCACAAAAAAATAACAAAACGAAAAAAAAGATCAATCTCCAGAAAATCAAAGATTGGAAAATACTTTCGAACAAATGCTACACAAATTGGAAAAAGAAACACTGCCAATGTGAAGAACGTATATATTAATGTTGCCTTTCTTAATGATGTGCAAGTCCACGTTCTTCCCCTTCGGATTCCTCCAGCTTTTCTCTATCAGTGAAGATTTAATGGCAGGCAGCCAAAGTTTCCATCATGTAGGGAAAACATCAAACTAATTAGAGACTTTAGATTGGCTAGTGTTAAAATCATAATGGGAATACTAGTTAATCTATAGCACCAAATCATCAGTCAGTCACCTGTGACCTCGCCTCTTCACCTCTGTCCGAGCTACAACATGGCAGAGCTTCCTCTGTCACCTGATAAATAACAGTGAGACACTCCAAATACATGCAGTCACACATGTGCACAGTCATGAACCACTAGGTCATCATCCAATTTCACCTGTGATCTTGTATCACCATTGCTCTCTGAGCTTTGTGTTGGTTCTTCTGTCACCTGACAAATAGGACATACATGACAATAAGAATAAAATGTGTAGCTGCTTCAGTGTTTCTGTCACTTTGTGCAGATCTTGACTCATCAGTAATGTTTGTAGGGTGAGTGCATTTTTAAAACAATTTGCGCAAACTGCACTACAAGGTGGAATATTTGCAAAATCATGACTACCTCATGATATTTTGTCTCAAAAATTAACCCTATGAATATGTCAGTACCATTAGGATGAAATTATTGTGTCACCAACATTTTAACGTTAGACAAATAATTCTAACAGCCTCTGTAAACTAATATCCTGGCTTGCTCGAGGCTGCCGTTTTCTCTGACAGTTTCAATCAAAATTAGGAACTGAGATAACTAATAGTGCTGCCTGTTGTGCAGTTAGTTTCCAAAACACGTTATTCATGGTTACATACAATTTTAGACCGATGTGGGCCAAAGCCTAGCATAGCAAAAACCAAATCTACGCCCTTGATACACAGTTTACAGCGTACCGAAATGCTGTTACACCCAAGCCCCTATGGTGCATTTATATAAGTATATAAAAGATATATCTCCAAGAGATATAAAACTAGGATTTACAACAAATAATATGCTAAATTTAGGGATAAAAGGGTACTAATTACTAACTATACAATACTATAATGATAACTGTACAAAAAGACTTTGATTTATGGTTGACCTGGAAATTATATTGTTTTATACTATTACTTTTTTTCAATAAAATAACAATAACAGTAATAGATTACCTTTAAACGTAACTTGCTATGTCATGCCATGTTAACATAAGCCACATATCTCGTCATAATATCAAGTCGTTCCATTTGTAGTTTGTCCTCACCAGGACACCGTAAACGCGTTAAAACAAGAGTAGCTTTGAGGGTACAAAGCACTGATGCATTGTGTTGGGTTGACTGGGGAACAATTTTAAAATATTAAAAATATATATTTTTATTTTTTAATATTTCCCAGTTGGGACAGGCAAGTATGTAAAGTTAAATGCTTAGGTTTGGCACCCAAGGTAAAAAAAAACAAAACGTTTTCTTCCATTTGGCCCCTTTGTGATGGCTGAGGACACAGTGAGGCATGAGTTTTGTGATACCAATCACTGAAAAATGTGGTGTGGCTTAGATGGTTATAATAAGAAACTGATCTAATCTGAAGCAAGCTTTACTAAACTACAGCGCAGAGGAAGACATGACAAATTTGTGAAATGGAATTTTGATTCAAAATCTACATAGTTTGTTTTTTTTACACTCAGTGCTGCACAAAACTGCCTCATGGAAACATGAATTATTATTAATTTTTTATTAATATTTTGTACATTTGTACATTTCAAGGACTCTTCTATTTTTGGAGTGTATTTTGATGTATCTGTATTATATTACACAAAACACATTAAAAGTGAATCTCTGTCCAAAAAATGCACTCAGTTTACTTTTTACTCACTATGAGCATCATTTATTATTCTCCCCAGTAATTTGACGTTCGGCTGACACAGATGAAAAGACACCGTGATGTCAGAGGGTGGCCCCTTTCCATCCATCCATCCATCCATCCGCTACCGCTTATCCTTTTCAGGGTCGCGGGGGCGCTGGAGCCTATCCAGCTGTCATAGGGCGAGAGGCGGGGTACACACACACGCAAACACGGGGAGAACATGCAAACTCCACACAGAAAGACCCCGGCCTGATGGTGGACCTTCTTGCTGTGCGACAACAGTGCTAACCACCGTGCTGCCTAGGTGGCCCCTTTCAGCTTAAAAAATCTTTAAATAGGCAAGAAAGTTGTATGGTTCAAGCATTTACTTGGCACCTTTGGATATCGAAAGCTATGAACAGAAGTTCAAACCCTGGCTTCAACAAAGCGAATCTAAATTCTCAACAAAGAGACACAAATTTAAACACAATGGAAGATAACAGATCCACATATAATATGAATCTCCCAAATAAATCCTTTATTAAACTTGAAGCCTGCTTGCCACTGAAAAACCAGTGGGATACAAAAAAAAAAAAAAGAAAAAAGAAAAAGGATGAGGCATGGCTGAAAAGACTTATTCAGGCTTTTATTTCGCAGCTTGCGAAGATATCAGAGTACGAGCCTTCCTGTTCGCTCCAAAAACATCTTTTAGATTTAGTTGGGCCTCAACTCGAGGGAAATGATTTACCTTCAGGCCTAGAAGGACAGGAACATTTTGCCAGCATTGCTGAGGCAATTTGCACTAGTCTTAGCGAACGCAAACCGGGAGTTGATTTACTCAATTTAATTAATTCACAAAAACCTGACAAAACAGTTGCATTAGTATTCAAAAAAATTGTTTTGGCAGCAAATTATATCCATCCGTTAGAATTGTTTCAACAGAAAGAAAAATTCAAATTTTTGGTGAAAATCTGTGTGTATGAACTTGTTTTGCAGGTTGTAAAAAAAAAATCAGGGCACGTCATCGGTGAGGAATTACTTTTAGCTATCTCCAACCGGCTTACTGTGAAAATCTGGCAATAATGGACGACTTTTATAAAATACCCTTAGCAAAATTCAAAAACTTCAACAAGGTGATTTTCAAGGCCCTGTGAAAAAAGGTGGCCTGCAAAATATATTCTGGAAAATATGAGATTTGATCCAGGCCTCAACGAAATTGTTAAAATTTTCATAGACCAGGCAGCCAAAAAATCCAAGGTACGTCGATTTTTCGCATTTGTTAGCAGAATGTTTTGCTGCACCAGGAGACAAAGCCTCAAGGAGGAATCTAATGCTAAATCTGACCCGGATGAGTCCACCTCTGATAGCAATTTGAAAGAATCTGATGTTGTCAATTCACAGCCCAGGACAAAAACTGGTCGGTGCAAGAAACAAATGGCCCAAAAACCTCAGGTCATTATCAAATTTTCTTGCTTTAACAATTGGAGCGTTCACATTTTTCCAGTGGAAAAGTACCAAAAAAGCAAAATATGCAAAAAACGAAACAGTGCAATGCACTTCTGACAGATTCCTCAGACAGCGATTTCCTCCCTGCTAAAACTTGTGGCTGCAAGCAACGAAAGAAGAAAAAACGTAAGGCCACTCTTATGTTTTACCGCTTTAACAATTGTCACCCGTTTTCCAGAGGAAAAAAACAAAAACAAAAACTGACACCTCACAGACTATATATGGAATGAGAAAGGAACAAATCTACAGATTTTAGTGAAAATCTGTATTATGGAACTTGTTATCCATGTTGTAAAAAAAACAACAAAAAACAAAACAGGCTGTGTCATCAGTCTGGAAAAAATTTCAGCTATCACCAACTGGCTGTCTACCAAAGTCTGGCCTAAATCAGGCATGTATATCATAAAATCCCTTGAAGAAGTTTGAAAACTTACACAAGGCGATTTTCAAATTCCTATGTCAAAGGTGCAAAAATACAAAAACAATACTGCTATTAATGGTGTCATATCAGGATGTCATCAACAAAGAAATTGTAAACTTTTCATAAAAAAGATCAATCTCCAGAAAATCAAAGATTGGAAAATACTTTCGAACAAATGCTACACAAATTGGAAAAAGAAACACTGCCAATGTGAAGAACGTATATATTAATGTTGCCTTTCTTAATGATGTGCAAGTCCACGTTCTTCCCCTTCAGATTCCCTCCAGCTTTTCTCTATCAGTGAAGATTTAATGGCAGGCAGCCAAAGTTCCATCATGTAGGGAAAACATCAAACTAATTAGAGACTTTAGATTGGCTAGTGTTAAAATCATAATGGGAATACTAGTTAATCTATAGCACCAAATCATCAGTCAGTCACCTGTGACCTCGCCTCTTCACCTCTGTCCGAGCTACAACATGGCAGAGCTTCCTCTGTCACCTGATAAATAACAGTGAGACACTCCAAATACATGCAGTCACACATGTGCACAGTCATGAACCACTAGGTCATCATCCAATTTCACCTGTGATCTTGTATCACCATTGCTCTCTGAGCTTGTGTTGGTTCTTCTGTCACCTGACAAATAGGACATACATGACAATAAGAATAAAATGTGTAGCTGCTTCAGTGTTTCTGTCACTTGTGCAGATCTTGACTCATCAGTAATGTTTGTAGGGTGAGTGCATTTTTAAAACAATTTGCGCAAACTGCACTACAAGGTGGAATATTTGCAAAATCATGACTACCTCATGATATTTTGTCTCAAAAATTAACCCTATGAATATGTCAGTACAGGACAATGAAATTATTGTGTCACCAACATTTTAACGTTAGACAAATAATTCTAACAGCCTCTGTAAACTAATATCCTGGCTTGCTCGAGGCTGCCGTTTCTCTGACAGTTTCAATCAAAATTAGGAACTGAGATAACTAATAGTGCTGCCTGTTGTGCAGTTAGTTTCCAAAACACGTTATTCATGGTTACATACAATTTAGACCGATGTGGGCCAAAGCCTAGCATAGCAAAAACCAAATCTACGCCCTTGATACACAGTTTACAGCGTACCGAAATGCTGTTACACCCAAGCCCCCTATGGTGCATTTATATAAGTATATAAAAGATATATCTCCAAGAGATATAAAACTAGGATTTACAACAAATAATATGCTAAATTTAGGGATAAAAGGGTACTAATTACTAACTATACAATACTATAATGATAACTGTACAAAAAGACTTTGATTATGGTTGACCTGGAAATTATATTGTTTTATACTATTACTTTTTTTCAATAAAATAACAATAACAGTAATAGATTACCTTTAAACGTAACTTGCTATGTCATGCCATGTTAACATAAGCCACATATCTCGTCATAATATCAAATCGTTCCATTTGTAGTTTGTCCTCACCAGGACACCGTAAACGCGTTAAAACAAGAGTAGCTTTGAGGGTACAAAGCACTGATGCATTGTGTTGGGTTGACTGGGGAACAATTTTAAAATATTAAAAATATATATTTTTATTTTTTAATATTTCCCAGTTGGGACAGGCAAGTATGTAAAGTTAAATGCTTAGGTTTGGCACCCAAGGTAAAAAAAACAAAACGTTTTCTTCCATTTGGCCCTTTGTGATGGCTGAGACACAGTGAGGCATGAGTTTTGTGATACCAATCACTGAAAACTGTGGTGTGGCTTAGATGGTTATAATAAGAAACTGATCTAATCTGAAGCAAGCTTTACTAAACTAC
This sequence comes from Oreochromis niloticus, assembly GCF_001858045.2. Classification (NCBI taxonomy): domain Eukaryota; kingdom Metazoa; phylum Chordata; class Actinopteri; order Cichliformes; family Cichlidae; genus Oreochromis; species Oreochromis niloticus. The sequence continues at coordinate 6,371,805 of NC_031981.2, read as the reverse complement.
AGCGCAGAGGAAGACATGACAAATTTGTGAAATGGAATTTGATTCAAAATCTACATAGTTTGTTTTTTTTACACTCAGTGCTGCACAAAACTGCCTCATGGAAACATGAATTATTATTAATTTTTATTAATATTTTGTACATTTGTACATTTCAAGGACTCTTCTATTTTGGAGTGTATTTTGATGTATCTGTATTATATTACACAAACACATTAAAAGTGAATCTCTGTCCAAAAAATGCACTCAGTTTACTTTTACTCACTATGAGCATCATTTATTATTCTCCCCCAGTAATTTGACGTTCGGCTGACACAGATGAAAAGACACCGTGATGTCAGAGGGTGGCCCCTTTCCATCCATCCATCCATCCGCTACCGCTTATCCTTTTCAGGGTCGCGGGGGGCGCTGGAGCCTATCCCAGCTGTCATAGGGCGAGAGGCGGGGTACACACACACGCAAACACGGGGAGAACATGCAAACTCCACACAGAAAGACCCCGGCCTGATGGTGGACCTTCTTGCTGTGCGGCAACAGTGCTAACCACCGTGCTGCCTAGGTGGCCCCTTTCAGCTTAAAAATCTTTAAATAGGCAAGAAAGTTGTATGGTTCAAGCATTTACTTGGCACCTTTGGATATCGAAAGCTATGAACAGAAGTTCAAACCCTGGCTTCAACAAAACGAATCTAAATTCTCAACAAAGAGACACAAATTTAAACACAATGGAAGATAACAGATCCACGTATAATATGAATCTCCCAAATAAATCCTTTATTAAACTTGAAGCCTGCTTGCCACTGAAAAACCAGTGGGATACAAAAAAAAAAAAAAAGAAAAAAGAAAAAAGGATGAGGCATGGCTGAAAAGACTTATTCAGGCTTTTATTTCGCAGCTTGCGAAGATATCAGAGTACGAGCCTTCCTGTTCGCTCCAAAACATCTTTTAGATTTAGTTGGGCCTCAACTCGAGGGAAATGATTTACCTTCAGGCCTAGAAGGACAGGAACATTTTGCCAGCATTGCTGAGGCAATTTGCACTAGTCTTAGCGAACGCAAACCGGGAGTTGATTTACTCAATTTAATTAATTCATAAAACCTGACAAAACAGTTGCATTAGTATTCAAAAAATTGTTTTGGCAGCAAATTATACCCATCCGTTAGAATTGTTTCAACAGAAAGAAAATTCAAATTTTTGGTGAAAATCTGTGTGTATGAACTTGTTTGCAGGTTGTAAAAAAAAATCAGGGCACGTCATCGGTGAGGAATTACTTTTAGCTATCTCCAACCGGCTTACTGTGAAAATCTGGGATGCAATAATGGACGACTTTTATAAATACCCTTAGCAAAATTCAAAAACTTCAACAAGGTGATTTTCAAGGCCCTGTGAAAAAAGGTGGCCTGCAAAATATATTCTGGAAAATATGAGATTTGATCCAGGCCTCAACGAAATTGTTAAAATTTTCATAGACCAGGCAGCCAAAAAATCCAAGGTACGTCGATTTTTCGCATTTGTTAGCAGAATGTTTTGCTGCACCAGGAGACAAAGCCTCAAGGAGGAATCTAATGCTAAATCTGACCCGGATGAGTCCACCTCTGATAGCAATTTGAAAGAATCTGATGTTGTCAATTCACAGCCCAGGACAAAAACTGGTCGGTGCAAGAAACAAATGGCCCAAAAACCTCAGGTCATTATCAAATTTTCTTGCTTTAACAATTGGAGCGTTCACATTTTTCCAGTGGAAAAGTACCAAAAAAGCAAAATATGCAAAAAACGAAAACAGTGCAATGCACTTCTGACAGATTCCTCAGACAGCGATTTCCTCCCTGCTAAAACTTGTGGCTGCAAGCAACGAAAGAAGAAAAAACGTAAGGCCACTCTTATGTTTTACCGCTTTAACAATTGTCACCCGTTTTCCAGAGGAAAAAAACAAAAACAAAAACTGACACCTCACAGACTATATATGGAATGAGAAAGGAACAAATCTACAGATTTTTAGTGAAAATCTGTATTATGGAACTTGTTATCCATGTTGTAAAAAAAACAACAAAAAACAAAAACAGGCTGTGTCATCAGTCTGGAAAAAATTTCAGCTATCACCAACTGGCTGTCTACCAAAGTCTGGCCTAAAATCAGGCATGTATATCATAAAATCCCCTTGAAGAAGTTTGAAAACTTACACAAGGCGATTTTCAAATTCCTATGTCAAAGGTGCAAAAATACAAAAACAATACTGCTATTAATGGTGTCATATCAGGATGTCATCAACAAAGAAATTGTAAACTTTTCATAAAAAAGATCAATCTCCAGAAAATCAAAGATTGGAAAATACTTTCGAACAAATGCTACACAAATTGGAAAAAGAAACACTGCCAATGTGAAGAACGTATATATTAATGTTGCCTTTCTTAATGATGTGCAAGTCCACGTTCTTCCCCTTCAGATTCCCTCCAGCTTTCTCTATCAGTGAAGATTTAATGGCAGGCAGCCAAAGTTTCCATCATGTAGGGAAAACATCAAACTAATTAGAGACTTTAGATTGGCTAGTGTTAAAATCATAATGGGAATACTAGTTAATCTATAGCACCAAATCATCAGTCAGTCACCTGTGACCTCGCCTCTTCACCTCTGTCCGAGCTACAACATGGCAGAGCTTCCTCTGTCACCTGATAAATAACAGTGAGACACTCCAAATACATGCAGTCACACATGTGCACAGTCATGAACCACTAGGTCATCATCCAATTTCACCTGTGATCTTGTATCACCATTGCTCTCTGAGCTTTGTGTTGGTTCTTCTGTCACCTGACAAATAGGACATACATGACAATAAGAATAAAATGTGTAGCTGCTTCAGTGTTTCTGTCACTTTGTGCAGATCTTGACTCATCAGTAATGTTTGTAGGGTGAGTGCATTTTTAAAACAATTTGCGCAAACTGCACTACAAGGTGGAATATTTGCAAAATCATGACTACCTCATGATATTTTGTCTCAAAAATTAACCCTTGAATATGTCAGTACCATTAGGATGAAATTATTGTGTCACCAACATTTTAACGTTAGACAAATAATTCTAACAGCCTCTGTAAACTAATATCCTGGCTTGCTCGAGGCTGCCGTTTTCTCTGACAGTTTCAATCAAAATTAGGAACTGAGATAACTAATAGTGCTGCCTGTTGTGCAGTTAGTTTCCAAAACACGTTATTCATGGTTACATACAATTTTAGACCGATGTGGGCCAAAGCCTAGCATAGCAAAAACCAAATCTACGCCCTTGATACACAGTTTACAGCGTACCGAAATGCTGTTACACCCCAAGCCCCCTATGGTGCATTTATATAAGTATATAAAAGATATATCTCCAAGAGATATAAAACTAGGATTTACAACAAATAATATGCTAAATTTAGGGATAAAAGGGTACTAATTACTAACTATACAATACTATAATGATAACTGTACAAAAAAGACTTTGATTTATGGTTGACCTGGAAATTATATTGTTTTATACTATTACTTTTTTTTCAATAAAAATAACAATAACAGTAATAGATTACCTTTAAACGTAACTTGCTATGTCATGCCATGTTAACATAAGCCACATATCTCGTCATAATATCAAGTCGTTCCATTTGTAGTTTGTCCTCACCAGGACACCGTAAACGCGTTAAACAAGAGTAGCTTTGAGGGTACAAAGCACTGATGCATTGTGTTGGGTTGACTGGGGAACAATTTTAAAATATTAAAAATATATATTTTTATTTTTTAATATTTCCCAGTTGGGACAGGCAAGTATGTAAAGTTAAATGCTTAGGTTTGGCACCCAAGGTAAAAAAAAACAAAACGTTTTCTTCCATTTGGCCCCTTTGTGATGGCTGAGGACACAGTGAGGCATGAGTTTGTGATACCAATCACTGAAAATGTGGTGTGGCTTAGATGGTTATAATAAGAAACTGATCTAATCTGAAGCAAGCTTTACTAAACTACAGCGCAGAGGAAGACATGACAAATTTGTGAAATGGAATTTTGATTCAAAATCTACATAGTTTGTTTTTTTTACACTCAGTGCTGCACAAAACTGCCTCATGGAAACATGAATTATTATTAATTTTTTATTAATATTTTGTACATTTGTACATTTCAAGGACTCTTCTATTTTTGGAGTGTATTTTGATGTATCTGTATTATATTACACAAACACATTAAAAGTGAATCTCTGTCCAAAAAATGCACTCAGTTTACTTTTTACTCACTATGAGCATCATTTATTATTCTCCCCCAGTAATTTGACGTTCGGCTGACACAGATGAAAAGACACCGTGATGTCAGAGGGTGGCCCCTTTCCATCCATCCATCCATCCGCTACCGCTTATCCTTTTCAGGGTCGCGGGGGCGCTGGAGCCTATCCCAGCTGTCATAGGGCGAGAGGCGGGGTACACACACACGCAAACACGGGGAGAACATGCAAACTCCACACAGAAAGACCCCGGCCTGATGGTGGACCTTCTTGCTGTGCGGCAACAGTGCTAACCACCGTGCTGCCTAGGTGGCCCTTTCAGCTTAAAAAATCTTTAAATAGGCAAGAAAGTTGTATGGTTCAAGCATTTACTTGGCACCTTTGGATATCGAAAGCTATGAACAGAAGTTCAAACCCTGGCTTCAACAAACGAATCTAAATTCTCAACAAGAGACACAAATTTAAACACAATGGAAGATAACAGATCCACGTATAATATGAATCTCCCAAATAAATCCTTTATTAAACTGAAGCCTGCTTGCCACTGAAAAACCAGTGGGATACAAAAAAAAAAAAAAAGAAAAAAGAAAAAAGGATGAGGCATGGCTGAAAAGACTTATTCAGGCTTTTATTTCGCAGCTTGCGAAGATATCAGAGTACGAGCCTTCCTGTTCGCTCCAAAACATCTTTAGATTTAGTTGGGCCTCAACTCGAGGGAAATGATTACCTTCAGGCCTAGAAGGACAGGAACATTTTGCCAGCATTGCTGAGGCAATTTGCACTAGTCTTAGCGAACGCAAACCGGGAGTTGATTTACTCAATTTAATTAATTCATAAAAACCTGACAAAACAGTTGCATTAGTATTCAAAAAAATTGTTTTGGCAGCAAATTATACCCATCCGTTAGAATTGTTTCAACAGAAAGAAAATTCAAATTTTTGGTGAAAATCTGTGTGTATGAACTTGTTTTGCAGGTTGTAAAAAAAAAAATCAGGGCACGTCATCGGTGAGGAATTACTTTTAGCTATCTCCAACCGGCTTACTGTGAAAATCTGGGATGCAATAATGGACGACTTTTATAAAATACCCTTAGCAAAATTCAAAAACTTCAACAAGGTGATTTTCAAGGCCCTGTGAAAAAAGGTGGCCTGCAAAATATATTCTGGAAAATATGAGATTTGATCCAGGCCTCAACGAAATTGTTAAAATTTTCATAGACCAGGCAGCCAAAAAATCCAAGGTACGTCGATTTTTCGCGTTTGTTAGCAGAATGTTTTGCTGCACCAGGAGACAAAGCCTCAAGGAGGAATCTAATGCTAAATCTGACCCGGATGAGTCCACCTCTGATAGCAATTTGAAAGAATCTGATGTTGTCAATTCACAGCCCAGGACAAAAACTGGTCGGTGCAAGAAACAAATGGCCCAAAAACCTCAGGTCATTATCAAATTTCTTGCTTTAACAATTGGAGCGTTCACATTTTTCCAGTGGAAAAGTACCAAAAAAGCAAAATATGCAAAAAACGAAAACAGTGCAATGCACTTCTGACAGATTCCTCAGACAGCGATTTCCTCCCTGCTAAAACTTGTGGCTGCAAGCAACGAAAGAAGAAAAAACGTAAGGCCACTCTTATGTTTACCGCTTTAACAATTGTCACCCGTTTTCCAGAGGAAAAAAACAAAAACAAAAACTGACACCTCACAGACTATATATGGAATGAGAAAGGAACAAATCTACAGATTTTTAGTGAAAATCTGTATTATGGAACTTGTTATCCATGTTGTAAAAAAAACAACAAAAAACAAAAACAGGCTGTGTCATCAGTCTGGAAAAAATTTCAGCTATCACCAACTGGCTGTCTACCAAAGTCTGGCCTAAAATCAGGCATGTATATCATAAAATCCCCTTGAAGAAGTTTGAAAACTTACACAAGGCGATTTCAAATTCCTATGTCAAAGGTGCAAAAATACAAAAACAATACTGCTATTAATGGTGTCATATCAGGATGTCATCAACAAAGAAATTGTAAACTTTTTCATAAAAAAAGATCAATCTCCAGAAAATCAAAGATTGGAAAATACTTTCGAACAAATGCTACACAAATTGGAAAAAGAAACACTGCCAATGTGAAGAACGTATATATTAATGTTGCCTTTCTTAATGATGTGCAAGTCCACGTTCTTCCCCTTCAGATTCCCTCCAGCTTTTCTCTATCAGTGAAGATTTAATGGCAGGCAGCCAAAGTTTCCATCATGTAGGGAAAACATCAAACTAATTAGAGACTTTAGATTGGCTAGTGTTAAAATCATAATGGGAATACTAGTTAATCTATAGCACCAAATCATCAGTCAGTCACCTGTGACCTCGCCTCTTCACCTCTGTCCGAGCTACAACATGGCAGAGCTTCCTCTGTCACCTGATAAATAACAGTGAGACACTCCAAATACATGCAGTCACACATGTGCACAGTCATGAACCACTAGGTCATCATCCAATTTCACCTGTGATCTTGTATCACCATTGCTCTCTGAGCTTTGTGTTGGTTCTTCTGTCACCTGACAAATAGGACATACATGACAATAAGAATAAAATGTGTAGCTGCTTCAGTGTTTCTGTCACTTTGTGCAGATCTTGACTCATCAGTAATGTTTGTAGGGTGAGTGCATTTTAAAACAATTTGCGCAAACTGCACTACAAGGTGGAATATTTGCAAAATCATGACTACCTCATGATATTTTGTCTCAAAAATTAACCCTATGAATATGTCAGTACCATTAGGATGAAATTATTGTGTCACCAACATTTTAACGTTAGACAAATAATTCTAACAGCCTCTGTAAACTAATATCCTGGCTTGCTCGAGGCTGCCGTTTTCTCTGACAGTTTCAATCAAAATTAGGAACTGAGATAACTAATAGTGCTGCCTGTTGTGCAGTTAGTTTCCAAAACACGTTATTCATGGTTACATACAATTTTAGACCGATGTGGGCCAAAGCCTAGCATAGCAAAAACCAAATCTACGCCCTTGATACACAGTTTACAGCGTACCGAAATGCTGTTACACCCCAAGCCCCTATGGTGCATTTATATAAGTATATAAAAGATATATCTCCAAGAGATATAAAACTAGGATTTACAACAAATAATATGCTAAATTTAGGGATAAAAGGGTACTAATTACTAACTATACAATACTATAATGATAACTGTACAAAAAAGACTTTGATTTATGGTTGACCTGGAAATTATATTGTTTTATACTATTACTTTTTTTCAATAAAAATAACAATAACAGTAATAGATTACCTTTAAACGTAACTTGCTATGTCATGCCATGTTAACATAAGCCACATATCTCGTCATAATATCAAGTCGTTCCATTTGTAGTTTGTCCTCACCAGGACACCGTAAACGCGTTAAAACAAGAGTAGCTTTGAGGGTACAAAGCACTGATGCATTGTGTTGGGTTGACTGGGGAACAATTTTAAAATATTAAAAATATATATTTTTATTTTTTAATATTTCCCAGTTGGGACAGGCAAGTATGTAAAGTTAAATGCTTAGGTTTGGCACCCAAGGTAAAAAAAAACAAAACGTTTTCTTCCATTTGGCCCCTTTGTGATGGCTGAGGACACAGTGAGGCATGAGTTTTGTGATACCAATCACTGAAAAATGTGGTGTGGCTTAGATGGTTATAATAAGAAACTGATCTAATCTGAAGCAAGCTTTACTAAACTACAGCGCAGAGGAAGACATGACAAATTTGTGAAATGGAATTTTGATTCAAAATCTACATAGTTTGTTTTTTTACACTCAGTGCTGCACAAAACTGCCTCATGGAAACATGAATTATTATTAATTTTTTATTAATATTTTGTACATTTGTACATTTCAAGGACTCTTCTATTTTTGGAGTGTATTTTGATGTATCTGTATTATATTACACAAACACATTAAAAGTGAATCTCTGTCCAAAAAATGCACTCAGTTTACTTTTTACTCACTATGAGCATCATTTATTATTCTCCCCCAGTAATTTGACGTTCGGCTGACACAGATGAAAAGACACCGTGATGTCAGAGGGTGGCCCCTTTCCATCCATCCATCCATCCATCCATCCGCTACCGCTTATCCTTTTCAGGGTCGCGGGGGGCGCTGGAGCCTATCCCAGCTGTCATAGGGCGAGAGGCGGGGTACACACACACGCAAACACGGGGAGAACATGCAAACTCCACACAGAAAGACCCCGGCCTGATGGTGGACCTTCTTGCTGTGCGGCAACAGTGCTAACCACCGTGCTGCCTAGGTGGCCCCTTTCAGCTTAAAAAATCTTTAAATAGGCAAGAAAGTTGTATGGTTCAAGCATTTACTTGGCACCTTTGGATATCGAAAGCTATGAACAGAAGTTCAAACCCTGGCTTCAACAAAGCGAATCTAAATTCTCAACAAAGAGACACAAATTTAAACACAATGGAAGATAACAGATCCACGTATAATATGAATCTCCCAAATAAATCCTTTATTAAACTTGAAGCCTGCTTGCCACTGAAAAACCAGTGGGATACAAAAAAAAAAAAAAGAAAAAAGAAAAAAGGATGAGGCATGGCTGAAAAGACTTATTCAGGCTTTTATTTCGCAGCTTGCGAAGATATCAGAGTACGAGCCTTCCTGTTCGCTCCAAAAACATCTTTTAGATTTAGTTGGGCCTCAACTCGAGGGAAATGATTTACCTTCAGGCCTAGAAGGACAGGAACATTTTGCCAGCATTGCTGAGGCAATTTGCACTAGTCTTAGCGAACGCAAACCGGGAGTTGATTTACTCAATTTAATTAATTCACAAAAACCTGACAAAACAGTTGCATTAGTATTCAAAAAAATTGTTTTGGCAGCAAATTATACCCATCCGTTAGAATTGTTTCAACAGAAAGAAAAATTCAAATTTTTGGTGAAAATCTGTGTGTATGAACTTGTTTTGCAGGTTGTAAAAAAAAAAATCAGGGCACGTCATCGGTGAGGAATTACTTTTAGCTATCTCCAACCGGCTTACTGTGAAAATCTGGGATGCAATAATGGACGACTTTTATAAAATACCCTTAGCAAAATTCAAAAACTTCAACAAGGTGATTTTCAAGGCCCTGTGAAAAAAGGTGGCCTGCAAAATATATTCTGGAAAATATGAGATTTGATCCAGGCCTCAACGAAATTGTTAAAATTTCATAGACCAGGCAGCCAAAAAATCCAAGGTACGTCGATTTTTCGCGTTTGTTAGCAGAATGTTTTGCTGCACCAGGAGACAAAGCCTCAAGGAGGAATCTAATGCTAAATCTGACCCGGATGAGTCCACCTCTGATAGCAATTTGAAAGAATCTGATGTTGTCAATTCACAGCCCAGGACAAAAACTGGTCGGTGCAAGAAACAAATGGCCCAAAAACCTCAGGTCATTATCAAATTTTCTTGCTTTAACAATTGGAGCGTTCACATTTTTCCAGTGGAAAAGTACCAAAAAAGCAAAATATGCAAAAAACGAAAACAGTGCAATGCACTTCTGACAGATTCCTCAGACAGCGATTTCCTCCCTGCTAAAACTTGTGGCTGCAAGCAGCGAAAGAAGAAAAAACGTAAGGCCACTCTTATGTTTTACCGCTTTAACAATTGTCACCCGTTTTCCAGAGGAAAAAACAAAAAACAAAAACTGACACCTCACAGACTATATATGGAATGAGAAAGGAACAAATCTACAGATTTTTAGTGAAAATCTGTATTATGGAACTTGTTATCCATGTCGTAAAAAAAAAAAAAAAAAAAAAAAAACAGGCTGTGTCATCAGTCTGGAAAAAATTTCAGCTATCACCAACTGGCTGTCTACCAAAGTCTGGCCTAAAATCAGGCATGTATATCATAAAGTCCCCTTAAAGAAGTTTGAAAACTTACACAAGGCGATTTTCAAATTCCTATGTCAAAGGTGCAAAAATACAAAAACAATTCTGCTATTAATGGTGTCAAATCAGGATGTCATCAACAAAGAAATTGTAAACTTTTTCATAAAAAAGGCATGCAAAAAATCCAAAGTACATCGATTTTTCGCATTCGTTGGCCAAATGTTTGGTTTCACCAGCAGACCAAATGTGGTTTCCCCAATGGATTCTCCACTTAGCCAAAGCCTGAGTGAGTCTGATGATGATTCTGACCTGGACCAGTCTCGTACTGTTAGCCTTGTAGATGAATCTGATTCTGTCAATTCACAGGAAAAGCCACAAAAAAATAACAAAACTAAGAAAAGATCAATCTCCAGAAAATCAAAGATTGGAAAATACTTTCGAACAAATGCTACACAAATTGGAAAAAGAAACACTGCCAATGTGAAGAATGTATATATTAATGTTGCCTTTCTTAATGATGTGCAAGTCCACGTTCTTCCCCTTCGGATTCCCTCCAGCTTTTCTCTATCAGTGAAGATTTAATGGCAGGCTCGGAATAAGGTTATGGTTAGGGATCAGGTTAGGTTTAGGGCTGGAATACATGGCTGGAACGTCTATTACCGCGGGACATTCATTCCACTGGATTTCATCCATAACCCACCGCGTACCATAAGAACGCGGAAGGTCACCTTTCGTGTTCCTCGGGAACGCCGCGGGACGTGACAAAACGTCGAGATGTTACGCCTCGGGAGTGACAACGGTCTGCATTATCCAGATGTACATAAGCATGATTACACAGTTACACAATCGTACCAAAACTCTGTCCTGATAGTTCCCACTTTCTCTTTCGTATCAGACATACTGAGACAATATTCGGGATAAATAACCATGAAAACTATTTATTCAGTTTAGAGGTTTACACATCACATCATTATAATCACTGAGCCTGTTTCACTTGAGTCGTCCACTTGATGGCGCAGTAGAGCAAATGGATCATCACAATGCTTCAAACCATGAGTCGACCAGTTGGATGGAAAGCTTCAGTTCACCACGAGGCTTCATCTCACCATCACTATTGGTCTCTCTATTTTCTAATGTCAATGTAAGAATCGCTTACATCAGCGCGTGTACTCTAACAGACATCGTGAAGAACTCGCAGTCGGGCGCTTTGCTGCTATTCATCTGGGAGCATGCCGGAAACCCGATGACGTTGCTTCCGTTTCATGTGTCCGTCCTTTCAATAAGTCCGTGTACAGCAAGCTCTAGACGCCGGGTTAATGGTGCCGTAGATAAAGAAGAATGATAAAGAATAGAAAAACATACTTATGAGAAAGAACACCCACTAAACACAAATCAGCGTGATGAGAACTACTGATAGTGCCGCACACATTCAAGCAGGTGGCCGCGAAGGGGTTGATAAACAACAGTTTAGTTGATTTTATTGAAGTGGGCGGTGGCAATCTGACGTTCGGCTGACACAGATGAAAGGACACCGTGATGTCAGAGGGTGGCCCCTTTCCATCCATCCATTCGCTACCGCTTATCCTTTTCAGGGTCGCGGGGGGCGCTGGAGCCTATCCCAGCTGTCATAGGGCGAGAGGCGGGGTACACACACACCCAAACACGGAGAGAACATGCAAACTCCACACAGAAAGACCCCGGGCTGATGGTGGAATTGAACTCAGGACCTTCTTGCTGTGCGGCAACAGTGCTAACCACCGTGCTGCCTAGGTAGCCCCTTTCATCTTAAAAAATCTTTAAATAGGCAAGAAAGTTGTATGGTTCAAGCATTTACTTGGCACCTTTGGATATCGAAAGCTATGAACAGAAGTTCAAACCCTGGCTTCAACAAAGCAAATCTAAATTCTCAACAAAGAGACACAAATTTAAACCCAATGGAAGATAACAGATCCACGTATAATACGAATCTCCCAAATAAATCCTTTATAAAACCTGAAGCCTGCTTGCCACTGAAAAACCAGTGGGATACTAAAAAAAAAAGAAAAGAAAAAAAGAGGATGAGGCATGGCTGAAAAGACTTATTCAGGCTTTTATTTTGCAGCTTGCGAAGATATCAGAGTACGAGCCTTCCTGTTCGCTCCAAAAACATCTTTTAGATTTAGTTGGGCCTCAACTCGAGGGAAATGATTTACCTTCAGGCCTAGAAGGACAGGAACATTTTGCCAGCATTGCTGAGGCAATTTGCACTAGTCTTAGCGAACGCAAACCGGGAGTTGATTTACTCAATTTAATTAATTCACAAATGTTGAAAGATTTTATTATGTTTATGTTTAGAAGTACATTTCATTTAAGGTTTTCTAGATGTGTTTGCTCTTTTTACTAGAGAAGTTATGTTGTGCAAGCTTTGTGTGCATTCCAGAGCTCCCTGACTTTCACACCCACATCCTGGGAGCATGGGAGAGGTCACACCTTGTCTTATTGTTTATTGCCATTTATGCTTAGAAATATTTACTCATATATGCTTAGAAGTATATAATCATTTGTAGATTGAAAGAATGTCTCATCCTAGGAGGTCTGTGACAACTCTGTGTAGCATGAAGAGGGGAGTGCGTTCACTCCTCCTCAGAGTGTTCTGGCATAGATCACACGTCTCCTAGGAGAGGTCGTATCTTCTCTTGCTGATATATGGTATAACAAACACACGTATATCTGTTTGAGTCTAAGAGCCTTTTGTTTAGATGTACCGTTAGACTCCTGGCACCAGCTTTGGGGAGTCTTCCTGGGGTCCCAGGAAGACCCCCACAAACAGATACACATATACACACACACACTCACACGCATACCAAGGTATACGTTATATGTTAATGAACCTATGCATATTCATGTAACCACAATAAAAGAGCAGTGTTACGGGGGAGCGGACGAGAGCAACTGAGGTCAAGCGAAGGAACGGCGCCTGTCCAGTTCTCTCCCGTGCACGTTAATTTGTAAAACCTGAGTGTCATTTATTCCAATCTGAGTTGAATTATAGGAAAACTCCTTACAACAAAAACCTGCCAAAACAGTTGCATTAGTATTCAAAAAAATTGTTTTGGCAGCAAATTATATCCATCCGTTAGAATTGTTTCAACAGAAAGAAAAATTCAAATTTTTGGTGAAAATCTGTGTGTATGAACTTGTTTTGCAGGTTGTAAAAAAAAAATCAGGGCACGTCATCGGTGAGGAATTACTTTTAGCTATCTCCAACCGGCTTACTGTGAAAATCTGGGATGCAATAATGGACGACTTTTATAAAATACCCTTAGCAAAATTCAAAAACTTCAACAAGGTGATTTTCAAGGCCCTGTGAAAAAGGTGGCCTGCAAAATATATTCTGGAAAATATGAGATTTGATCCAGGCCTCAATGAAATTGTTAAAACTTTCATAGACCAGGCAGCCAAAAAATCCAAGGTACGTCGATTTTTCGCATTTGTTAGCAGAATGTTTTGCTGCACCAGGAGACAAAGCCTCAAGGAGGAATCTAATGCTAAATTTGACCCGGATGAGTCCACCTCTGATAGCAATTTGAAAGAATCTGATGTTGTCAATTCACAGCCCAGGACAAAAACTGGTCGGTGCAAGAAACAAATGGCCCAAAAACCTCAGGTCATTATCAAATTTTCTTGCTTTAACAATTGGAGCGTTCACATTTTTCCAGTGGAAAAGTACCAAAAAAGCAAAATATGCAAAAAACGAAAACAGTGCAATGCACTTCTGACAGATTCCTCAGACAGCGATTTCCTCCCTGCTAAAACTTGTGGCTGCAAGCAACGAAAGAAGAAAAAACGTAAGGCCACTCTTATGTTTTACCGCTTTAACAATTGTCACCCGTTTTCCAGAGGAAAAAAACAAAAAACAAAAACTGACACCTCACAGACTATATATGGAATGAGAAAGGAACAAATCTACAGATTTTTAGTGAAAATCTGTATTATGGAACTTGTTATCCATGTTGTAAAAAAAAACAACAAAAAACAAAAACAGGCTGTGTCATCAGTCTGGAAAAAATTTCAGCTATCACCAACTGGCTGTCTACCAAAGTCTGGCCTAAAATCAGGCATGTATATCATAAAATCCCCTTGAAGAAGTTTGAAAACTTACACAAGGCGATTTTCAAATTCCTATGTCAAAGGTGCAAAAATACAAAAACAATACTGCTATTAATGGTGTCATATCAGGATGTCATCAACAAAGAAATTGTAAACTTTTTCATAAAAAAAGATCAATCTCCAGAAAATCAAAGATTGGAAAATACTTTCGAACAAATGCTACACAAATTGGAAAAAGAAACACTGCCAATGTGAAGAACGTATATATTAATGTTGCCTTTCTTAATGATGTGCAAGTCCACGTTCTTCCCCTTCAGATTCCCTCCAGCTTTTCTCTATCAGTGAAGATTTAATGGCAGGCAGCCAAAGTTTCCATCATGTAGGGAAAACATCAAACTAATTAGAGACTTTAGATTGGCTAGTGTTAAAATCATAATGGGAATACTAGTTAATCTATAGCACCAAATCATCAGTCAGTCACCTGTGACCTCGCCTCTTCACCTCTGTCCGAGCTACAACATGGCAGAGCTTCCTCTGTCACCTGATAAATAACAGTGAGACACTCCAAATACATGCAGTCACACATGTGCACAGTCATGAACCACTAGGTCATCATCCAATTTCACCTGTGATCTTGTATCACCATTACTCTCTGAGCTTTGTGTTGGTTCTTCTGTCACCTGACAAATAGGACATACATGACAATAAGAATAAAATGTGTAGCTGCTTCAGTGTTTCTGTCACTTTGTGCAGATCTTGACTCATCAGTAATGTTTGTAGGGTGAGTGCATTTTTAAAACAATTTGCGCAAACTGCACTACAAGGTGGAATATTTGCAAAATCATGACTACCTCATGATATTTTGTCTCAAAAATTAACCCTATGAATATGTCAGTACCATTAGGATGAAATTATTGTGTCACCAACATTTTAACGTTAGACATATAATTCTAACAGCCTCTGTAAACTAATATCCTGGCTTGCTCGAGGCTGCCGTTTTCTCTGACAGTTTCAATCAAAATTAGAAACTGAGATAACTAATAGTGCTGCCTGTTGTGCAGTTAGTTTCCAAAACACGTTATTCATGGTTACATACAATTTTAGACCGATGTGGGCCAAAGCCTAGCATAGCAAAAAACAAATTTACGCCCTTGATACACAGTTTACAGCGTACCGAAATGCTGTTACACCCCAAGCCCCCTATGGTGCATTTATATAAGTATATAAAAGATATATCTCCAAGAGATATAAAACTAGGATTTACAACAAATAATATGCTAAATTTAGGGATAAAAGGGTACTAATTACTAACTATACAATACTATAATGATAACTGTACAAAAAAGACTTTGATTTATGGTTGACCTGGAAATTATATTGTTTTATACTATTACTTTTTTTTCAATAAAAATAACAATAACAGTAATAGATTACCTTTAAACGTAACTTGCTATGTCATGCCATGTTAACATAAGCCACATATCTCGTCATAATATTAAGTCGTTCCATTTGTAGTTTGTCCTCACCAGGACACCGTAAACGCGTTAAAACAAGAGTAGCTTTGAGGGTACAAAGCACTGATGCATTGTGTTGGGTTGACTGGGGAACAATTTTAAAATATTAAAAATATATATTTTTATTTTTTAATATTTCCCAGTTGGGACAGGCAAGTATGTAAGGTTAAATGCTTAGGTTTGGCACCCAAGGTAAAAAAAACCAAAACGTTTTCTTCCATTTGGCCCCTTTGTGATGGCTGAGGACACAGTGAGGCATGAGTTTTGTGATACCAATCACTGAAAAATGTGGTGTGGCTTAGATGGTTATAATAAGAAACTGATCTAATCTGAAGCAAGCTTTACTAAACTACAGCGCAGAGGAAGACATGACAAATTTGTGAAATGGAATTTTGATTCAAAATCTACATAGTTTGTTTTCTTTACACTCAGTGCTGCACAAAACTGCCTCATGGAAACATGAATTATTATTAATTTTTTATTAATATTTTGTACATTTGTACATTTCAAGGACTCTTCTATTTTTGGAGTGTATTTTGATGTATCTGTATTATATTACACAAACACAATAAAAGTGAATCTCTGTCCAAAAAATGCACTCAGTTTACTTTTTACTCACTATGAGCATCATTTATTATTCTCCCCCAGTAATTTGACGTTCGGCTGACACAGATGAAAAGACACCGTGATGTCAGAGGGTGGCCCCTTTCCATCCATCCATCCATCCATCCATCCGCTACCGCTTATCCTTTTCAGGGTCGCGGGGGGCGCTGGAGCCTATCCCAGCTGTCATAGGGCGAGAGGCGGGGTACACACACATGCAAACACGGGGAGAACATGCAAACTCCAGACAGAAAGACCCCGGCCTGATGGTGGACCTTCTTGCTGTGCGGCAACAGTGCTAACCACCGTGCTGCCTAGGTGGCCCCTTTCAGCTTAAAAAATCTTTAAATAGGCAAGAAAGTGTTATGGTTCAAGCATTTACTTGGCACCTTTGGATATCGAAAGCTATGAACAGAAGTTCAAACCCTGGCTTCAACAAAGCGAATCTAAATTCTCAACGAAGAGACACAAATTTAAACACAATGGAAGATAACAGATCCACGTATAATATGAATCTCCCAAATAAATCCTTTATTAAACTTGAAGCCTGCTTGCCACTGAAAAACCAGTGGGATACAAAAAAAAAAAAAAGAAAAAAGAAAAAAGGATGAGGCATGGCTGAAAAGACTTATTCAGGCTTTTATTTCGCAGCTTGCGAAGATATCAGAGTACGAGCCTTCCTGTTCGCTCCAAAAACATCTTTTAGATTTAGTTGGGCCTCAACTCGAGGGAAATGATTTACCTTCAGGCCTAGAAGGACAGGAACATTTTGCCAGCATTGCTGAGGCAATTTGCACTAGTCTTAGCGAACGCAAACCGGGAGTTGATTTACTCAATTTAATTAATTCACAAAAACCTGACAAAACAGTTGCATTAGTATTCAAAAAATTGTTTTGGCAGCAAATTATATCCATCCGTTAGAATTGTTTCAACAGAAAGAAAAAATCAAATTTTTGGTGAAAATCTGTGTGTATGAACTTGTTTTGCAGGTTGTAAAAAAAAAATCAGGGCACGTCATCGGTGAGGAATTACTTTTAGCTATCTCCAACCGGCTTACTGTGAAAATCTGGGATGCAATAATGGACGACTTTTATAAAATACCCTTAGCAAAATTCAAAAACTTCAACAAGGTGATTTTCAAGGCCCTGTGAAAAAGGTGGCCTGCAAAATATATTCTGGAAAATATGAGATTTGATCCAGGCCTCAACGAAATTGTTAAAACTTTCATAGACCAGGCAGCCAAAAAATCCAAGGTACGTCGATTTTTCGCATTTGTTAGCAGAATGTTTTGCTGCACCAGGAGACAAAGCCTCAAGGAGGAATCTAATGCTAAATCTGACCCGGATGAGTCCACCTCTGATAGCAATTTGAAAGAATCTGATGTTGTCAATTCACAGCCCAGGACAAAAACTGGTCGGTGCAAGAAACAAATGGCCCAAAAACCTCAGGTCATTATCAAATTTTCTTGCTTTAACAATTGGAGCGTTCACATTTTTCCAGTGGAAAAGTACCAAAAAAGCAAAATATGCAAAAAACGAAAACAGTGCAATGCACTTCTGACAGATTCCTCAGACAGCGATTTCCTCCCTGCTAAAACTTGTGGCTGCAAGCAACGAAAGAAGAAAAAACGTAAGGCCACTCTTATGTTTTACCGCTTTAACAATTGTCACCCGTTTTCCAGAGGAAAAAAACAAAAAACAAAAACTGACACCTCACAGACTATATATGGAATGAGAAAGGAACAAATCTACAGATTTTTAGTGAAAATCTGTATTATGGAACTTGTTATCCATGTCGTAAAAAAAAAAAAAAAAAAAAAAAAAAAACAGGCTGTGTCATCAGTCTGGAAAAAATTTCAGCTATCACCAACTGGCTGTCTACCAAAGTCTGGCCTAAAATCAGGCATGTATATCATAAAGTCCCCTTAAAGAAGTTTGAAAACTTACACAAGGCGATTTTCAAATTCCTATGTCAAAGGTGCAAAAATACAAAAACAATTCTGCTATTAATGGTGTCAAATCAGGATGTCATCAACAAAGAAATTGTAAACTTTTTCATAAAAAAGGCATGCAAAAAATCCAAAGTACATCGATTTTTCGCATTCGTTGGCCAAATGTTTGGTTTCACCAGCAGACCAAATGTGGTTTCCCCAATGGATTCTCCACTTAGCCAAAGCCTGAGTGAGTCTGATGATGATTCTGACCTGGACCAGTCTCGTACTGTTAGCCTTGTAGATGAATCTGATTCTGTCAATTCACAGGAAAAGCCACAAAAAAATAACAAAACTAAGAAAAGATCAATCTCCAGAAAATCAAAGATTGGAAAATACTTTCGAACAAATGCTACACAAATTGGAAAAAGAAACACTGCCAATGTGAAGAACGTATATATTAATGTTGCCTTTCTTAATGATGTGCAAGTCCACGTTCTTCCCCTTCGGATTCCCTCCAGCTTTTCTCTATCAGTGAAGATTTAATGGCAGGCTCGGAATAAGGTTATGGTTAGGGATCAGGTTAGGTTTAGGGCTGGAATACATGGCTGGAACGTCTATTACCGCGGGACATTCATTCCACTGGATTTCATCCATAACCCACCGCGTACCATAAGAACGCGGAAGGTCACCTTTCGTGTTCCTCGGGAACGCCGCGGGACGTGACAAAACGTCGAGATGTTACGCCTCGGGAGATGTACATAAGCATGATTACACAGTTACACAATCGTACCAAAACTCTGTCCTGATAGTTCCCACTTTCTCTTTCGTATCAGACATACTGAGACAATATTCGGGATAAATAACCATGAAAACTATTTATTCAGTTTAGAGGTTTACACATCACATCATTATAATCACTGAGCCTGTTTCACTTGAGTCGTCCACTTGATGGCGCAGTAGAGCAAATGGATCATCACAATGCTTCAAACCATGAGTCGACCAGTTGGATGGAAAGCTTCAGTTCACCACGAGGCTTCATCTCACCATCACTATTGGTCTCTCTATTTTCTAATGTCAATGTAAGAATCGCTTACATCAGCGCGTGTACTCTAACAGACATCGTGAAGAACTCGCAGTCGGGCGCTTTGCTGCTATTCATCTGGGCGGGGGTCCGCGGCAAGATGGCGAACTAAGCGGCTGTCCTTAACTTAGCTCTGGTGCAAGGTACCTTTTATCCCTCCTTTTTTGACGCTTTGTTCCCTCAAAAATCTTACGCTGACTTCACAAAGATGCCAAAAGAACAGAAGAAGGACAAAAGGGAAACCAAGTCTTCCCAGAATGATAAGATACAAGATTTGGCTTCAGCTGCGGATGACCACGACTACTGCCTTTCAGACATGGAGCTTGAAAGTGGCGGAGGGGAAAAAAGAAATCTGGAGGAAATGAATGACTTGCTTCTCTCGACTCCGTCTAAAGGTGACCATCCGAGAAAGATTGCTAGACCCAGTCCCACGGCAAGCGACATTTTGGCAGCTATTCAAGCTCTCCACGTGAGATTTGATAAACAAGATGACAAAATGACGGACATTAACAACAAACTATCGGAGAATGTCTCGTTGATTGCCAGTCTTGCCGAGTCCATTGAGTTCAATGCAGCTGAAGTCCGTGATTGTAAAGATAAAATTGCGGGTTTGGAGAAGGAAGCCTCAACCTTACGGAGAGAAGTTGACGATCTCAAAGAAAAGGCAAGAGAACGAGACCGGTACTCACGAAGGTGGAATCTAAGGATTAAAGGAATGAAAGAAGGCATGGGCGAAGATATCAGAAAAGAGGTGATCAAAATTCTCGCCAAGATCGCCCCAAAATGGTCGGATAATATGGAGTACATCGTCGACACTGTGCATCGGATTGGAAGAAGAGGGCAGAAATCGCCAAGTCATAATTCAGTTCACAAAGCGCCTACACCGAGATGGAATATGGAAGAAGTCCAAAAATGCTCAGATTTGTGAGAGGGAAAAAATCCGTTTTGCCGAGGACTTCACGAAGGAGGATCGTCTGGAAAGGGAGAAAGTTTGGCCGAAAATTTTACAAGCCAGAAATGCGGGGGAGAAGGCTTACTACAGAGGAGCTGTCGGTTATATTAACGGCCGTCGCGTTCTGGCGGATGGCTGAAAGCTGTTCACTTTTACTTATTCTCTGAACTCTACTTAAAGAGGGACGCTTGACAGTTTTGAATGGGATGGGAGGTGCCGGCACCGCTCTTCTTTCACCTTTCCCTAAACAGGAAAGTAAACTAAAATTTCTCTTTTTTGTATATAGTCAAGTTTGATATTATTAATATTTTGAACTCTATTTTTGTTTATTTTTAATGCTACGCACGTGTTTATCCTTTGTGTCGTTGAATGTTAGAGGTCTCAGGGATAATGTTAAAAGAAAAGCAATGTTTATGTTTATCAAAGGGCTAAAAGAATTGTGCCTTACTACAAGAAACTCATTCAAGTGACGCTGATGCCACCTTCTGGTCAAATCAGTGGGGTGAAAAAATCCTCTTCAGCCACGGATCCAACCACTCTGCTGGAGTAGCTCTCTGTTTCTACCGATGTCCAGGGAAGGTCGTGACTTTTCAGGCTGATGTTTCAGGACACTGGCTGGCAGTTGTATTGAATATTGATGGTTCATTTGTGATTCTAGTAAATGTTTATGGGTACTCCTCTGTAACTCTAAATAAGCTTATGCTGGAAAAAATAACAGATGTCCTTTCCCAGTATAAACTTTTATACCACACAGACCATGTACTACTAGGCGGTGACTTTAATCTGGTTCCAAATGAATGGCAGGATAGAAACCCTCCCAGATACGGTATTAATCAGTGGAATCCAACTCTAACAAAGTTCATTGATTCAAAAAATTTAAGTGACATATGGAGAGAGAAAAACCCTGGAGTTACTCAATTCTCTTGGATTAAACCAAATGGTAATGATATGTCCAGGTTAGATCTGTGGTTGGGCTCGTCTGTACTATATAGATATGTTTCACATGTTTCCATCTCAGCAGCCCCGTTGACAGATCACAGTATTATTACACTTAAACTTAACCCTGAAAATAAAACACAATTTAAAAAAGATTACTGGAAATTTAATGCAGATCTGTTAATTGATGATGGGTATGTTAAGATGGTTAAAGATCTCATCCATAAAATTTACAATGATGGAACAATTGGTACTTACACACACAGATGGGAATTTTTTAAATTTAAAGTTAGAGAATTTTCAATTACGTTTAGTAAAATGAAAAGTAGACAACAAAAGGAGTTTGAAAGTAAATTACTTTACAATATAAATAACTATTGTAATAGACAGTTTATGTCAGAGGCTGATAAGAAATCTCTTTTGTCTTTACAGGCTCAGTTAGATGATTTATACAAGAAAAAGGCTCATGGAGCATACATTAGAGCTCGTGCAAAATGGATAGAAGAAGGTGAAAAAAGTACTTCATATTTCTACAATCTGGAGAAACGGAGGCAAGAGAAAAAATCTATTAATACCTTAATTGTAAAGGAGGAAGAATGCACAAATCATAAGACTATAGCAGAAGAAATACATAAGTTTTATTCAAATTTATACTCATCTAAATATTTAACTACTGATTCAATTACCTTTTTTGATCAGATTGAACCTTATATTCCAAAAATCGATTCTGTATTCAGAGAAATTTGTGACTCTGATATATCACTGGATGACTTAGATCAAGCCTTAAACAAACTGAAAATGGACAAAGCTCCTGGTCAGGACGGCTTGACTGCCATCTTTTATAAATTCTTTTGGAAAGAAATGAAAGAATTTTTCTTCAAAACTATTAGGGAAATCATTAGTAATGAAACATTAGCAACGACAATGAAACAGGGTCTTATCTCCCTTATTCCCAAACCTGATAAAGATAAAAGATTAATCGATAATCTACGTCCAATTACTCTATTGAATACAGATTATAAAATTCTTGCTCATGTTATTGCAAACAGATTAAAGGACGGCTTAGATCAGATTATTACTGAAACACAATCTGGGTTCCTTAAGAATCGTTCTATCCACAATAATATTAGATTAGTTTTAGATCTACTGGATTATAATCACTTAATTGAAGATGATGGTGTGATTCTTTTTTTAGACTTTTATAAAGCATTTGATACGGTCGAACATCCTTTCATTTTAAAAGCTTTACAGTATTTTGGTTTTGGTAAAAAATTCATAGATTTAATTTCTTTGTTATACTCTGATATCAATAGTTCTATTTCTTTACCTTTTGGAACGTCTAAACGATTTAACATTAGTCGAGGAATCCG
The DNA here is from genome assembly GCF_001858045.2 of Oreochromis niloticus. Classification (NCBI taxonomy): domain Eukaryota; kingdom Metazoa; phylum Chordata; class Actinopteri; order Cichliformes; family Cichlidae; genus Oreochromis; species Oreochromis niloticus. Next base: position 6,349,217 of record NC_031981.2, on the reverse strand, counting down.
TCAGGGGTGTCCAGCTTCTCCGTTACTTTTCATTATTGTAACAGAACTTTTAGCTATTTTCATGAAACACAATCCAAATATTCAACCACTGAACTTGATGGGAGCCCCATTTATCATAAGTCAATTAGCAGATGATACTACACTATTTTTAAAGAACACGTCACAGGTTCCTCTCGCACTGAATGAAATTTCACTATTTTCAAAGGCATCTGGTTTGTACCTGAATATTAGAAAATGTGAATTATTAACTATTCATGATTGTAAACCCAGTATCTCTCTTAACATAGCTGTTAAAACGGAAATTAAATATTTGGATATTATAATCTCAAAGAATACAAATAATAGAGAAAATCTAAATTTTGAGCATATTACCCAAAAATCTAAAAAGATCCTAATCAGCTGGTTACAAAGAGACCTTTCCATCTGTGGACGTGTCTTACTTACCAAAACAGAAGGTATCTCTCGACTGATTTATCCATCACAATGTTTATATGTTTCCAATAGACTAATCAATAATATAAATCAAATTAACTTTAATTACATTTGGAGAAACAAGCAACATTATATTAGGAAGAATGATGTAGTGAAGTCATTTGAAGAAGGAGGTTTGAATGTGATTGATTTTGAAGCAATGGTGGATGGTTCCATCAAACTCAAATGGTTGCAGTCTTTCATAAATAACTCAAACAATATTTGGTTTTATTTCCCTAAAGTAATTTTCGAGAAGCTTGGTGGCATTGAATTTCTCTTAAAGTGTGACTTTGAAATTTCTAAATTACCAATTAAATTATCTAATTTTCATAAACAGGTTCTCCAGTACTGGAAAATGATTTACAAGCACAATTTTTCTCCACATACAAATTCAATTTGGAACAACAGATGTATATTGATAAAAAGAAAATCCATCTTTTATAAGGATTGGATGGATCATGGAATCTGGACGGTTTTACACCTTTTAGACAATGACGGCAATGTATTATCGTATAATAAATTCATTGATAATTATGGCTTATCATGTACTCAAAGTAAATTCATTAAAGTTGTGAAAGCCATTCCCCCTGCTATGATTCAGATGGCTAAAGCCAGTTTAACCTATTCTTCCTCTATAATTCGTGAACCGTCCTTAATTATTGACGATCGTCAATTTAAAGGAAAGACGTGCAATAATAAATTTTTAAGGACAATTTTAACCAAACAACTTTTTCCTTCTCAATTAAAAAGAAAATATTTGTTTAAAGATTATAATTCTAGGTTTTTGACTAAGTATCTTTCTTTTCCAATTCCACCAAAAGCAAAAGAAATTCACTTTAAAGTTTTAAATGCCATATACCCATCCAAGGACTATCTTCACAAGAAATTCAATATAGATACGAACACATGCACATTTTGCAACACTGATATTGAGACTACAGAGCACCTTTTTTACTCATGTGAAAGCTCCAGATCTTTTTGGGATGATTTTCAGTACTGGTTAACCTCTAAAAATATTGACTACCCTTCTCTAACCTTTCAAGTAATTAGATTTGGCCTACAAACAGAAAATAAGAAAATAGAATTTGGGATTAACAACTTATTTATAGTTGCAAAATTTTTCATTCATAAATGTCGCTTCTTGAAAATTACTCCGATCTTTGCTGCTTTTAAAAATGAAGTCTTTTTATTGAAGGCTTCATTAGACAAGTGTAATTTAAATAAAGCTCACAACTTACTTGAATTTTTGATGCTGCTTTTCAACTAATGTAGCAAGATTGTATGTATGTGCGTACTTTTCTTTTTTTTATTATTATTACTTTTTTTAATTTTATTTATTTTTATTTATTTATTTTTTTTTATTTTGTATCTCACTTTATAAGGAAGGTCATTTAATGTAATTGTATGCTGCTTTATATTATCTCTGACCTATACTGTTCCTTTCTTTTGTTCTCTGTTCGATGGCTGCTTTGTTCTTAACCACTTATACTTGTACATTTCTTTTTGATTTGTAAGATATGCGCTGTATTTGTTAACTTGTACAATAAAAAAAAAAAGGAAAAAGAAAGCTATTCATCTGGGAGCATGCCGGAAACCCGATGACGTTGCTTCCGTTTCATGTGTCCGTCCTTTGAATAAGTCCGTGTACAGCAAGCTCTAGACGCCGGGTTAATGGTGCCGTAGATAAAGAAGAATAATAAAGAATAGAAAAACATACTTATGAGAAAGGACACCCACTAAACACAAATCAGCGTGATGAGAACTACTGATAGTGCCGCACACAGTTTAGTTGATTTTATTGAAGTGGGCGGTGGCAATCTGACGTTCGGCTGACACAGATGAAAGGACACCGTGATGTCAGAGGGTGGCCCCTTTCCATCCATCCATCCATCCATTCGCTACCGCTTATCCTTTTCAGGGTCGCGGGGGGCGCTGGAGCCTATCCCAGCTGTCATAGGGCGAGAGGCGGGGTACACACACACGCAAACACGGGGAGAACATGCAAACTCCACACAGAAAGACCCCGGCCTGATGGTGGAATTGAACTCAGGACCTTCTTGCTGTGCGGCAACAGTGCTAACCACCGTGCTGCCTAGGTGGCCCCTTTCAGCTTAAAAAATCTTTAAATAGGCAAGAAAGTTGTATGGTTCAAGCATTTACTTGGCACCTTTGGATATCGAAAGCTATGAACAGAAGTTCAAACCCTGGCTTCAACAAAGCGAATCTAAATTCTCAACAAAGAGACAAATTTAAACACAATGGAAGATAACAGATCCACGTATAATATGAATCTCCCAAATAAATCCTTTATTAAACTTGAAGCCTGCTTGCCACTGAAAAACCAGTGGGATAAAAAAAAAAAAAAAAAAAAAAAGAGGATGAGGCATGGCTGAAAAGACTTATTCAGGCTTTTATTTCGCAGCTTGCGAAGATATCAGAGTACGAGCCTTCCTGTTCGCTCCGAAAACATCTTTTAGATTTAGTTGGGCCTCAACTCGAGGGAAATGATTTACCTTCAGGCCTAGAAGGACAGGAACATTTTGCCAGCATTGCTGAGGCAATTTGCACTAGTCTTAGCGAACGCAAACCGGGAGTTGATTTACTCAATTTAATTAATTCACAAAAACCTGACAAAACAGTTGCATTAGTATTCAAAAAAATTGTTTTGGCAGCAAATTATATCCATCCGTTAGAATTGTTTCAACAGAAAGAAAAATTCAAATTTTTGGTGAAAATCTGTGTGTATGAACTTGTTTTGCAGGTTGTAAAAAAAAAAATCAGGGCACGTCATCGGTGAGGAATTACTTTTAGCTATCTCCAACCGGCTTACTGTGAAAATCTGGGATGCAATAATGGATGACTTCTATAAAATACCCTTAGCAAAATTCATAAACTTCAACAAGGTGATTTTCAAGGCCCTGTGAAAAAGGTGGCCTGCAAAATATATTCTGGAAAATAGGAGATTTGATCCAGGCCTCAACGAAATTGTTAAAATTTTCATAGACCAGGCAGCCAAAAAATCCAAGGTACGTCTATTTTTCGCATTTGTTAGCAGAATGTTTTGCTGCACCAGGAGACAAAGCCTCAAGGAGGAATCTAATGCTAAATCTGTCCCGGATGAGTCCACCTCTGATAGCAATTTGAAAGAATCTGATGTTGTCAATTCACAGCCCAGGACAAAAACTGGTCGGTGCAAGAAACAAATGGCCCAAAAACCTCAGGTCATTATCAAATTTTCTTGCTTTAACAATTGGAGCGTTCACATTTTTCCAGTGGAAAAGTACCAAAAAAGCAAAATATGCAAAAAACGAAAACAGTGCAATGCACTTCTGACAGATTCCTCAGACAGCGATTTCCTCCCTGCTAAAACTTGTGGCTGCAAGCAACGAAAGAAGAAAAAACGTAAGGCCACTGTTGTGTTTTACCACTTTAACAACTGTCACCCGTTTTCCAGAGGAAAAAAACAAAAACTGACACCTCACAGACTATATATGGAATGAGAAAGGAACAAATCTACAGATTTTTAGTGAAAATCTGTATTATGGAACTTGTTATCCATGTTGTAAAAAAAAAAACAAAAAAAAAGAACACGCTGTGTCATCAGTCTGGTAAAAATTTCAGCTATCACCAACTGGCTGTCTACCAAAGTCTGGCCTAAAATCAGGCATGTATATCATAAAATCCCCTTGAAGAAGTTTGAAAACTTACACAAGGCGATTTTCAAATTCCTATGTCAAAGGTGCAAAAATACAAAAACAATTCTGCTATTAATGGTGTCAAATCAGGATGTCATCAACAAAGAAATTGTAAACTTTTTCATAAAAAAGGCATGCAAAAAATCCAAAGTACGTCGATTTTTCGCATTCGTTGGCCAAATGTTTGGTTTCACCAGCAGACCAAATGTGGTTTCCCCAATGGATTCTCCACTTAGCCAAAGCCTGAGTGAGTCTGATGATGATTCTGACCTGGACCAGTCTCGTACTGTTAGCCTTGTAGATGAATCTGATTCTGTCAATTCACAGGAAAAGCCACAAAAAAATAACAAAACGAAAAAAAAGATCAATCTCCAGAAAATCAAAGATTGGAAAATACTTTCGAACAAATGCTACACAAATTGGAAAAAGAAACACTGCCAATGTGAAGAACGTATATATTAATGTTGCCTTTCTTAATGATGTGCAAGTCCACGTTCTTCCCCTTCAGATTCCCTCCAGCTTTTCTCTATCAGTGAAGATTTAATGGCAGGCAGCCAAAGTTTCCATCATGTAGGGAAAACATCAAACTAATTAGAGACTTTAGATTGGCTAGTGTTAAAATCATAATGGGAATACTAGTTAATCTATAGCACCAAATCATCAGTCAGTCACCTGTGACCTCGCCTCTTCACCTCTGTCCGAGCTACAACATGGCAGAGCTTCCTCTGTCACCTGATAAATAACAGTGAGACACTCCAAATACATGCAGTCACACATGTGCACAGTCATGAACCACTAGGTCATCATCCAATTTCACCTGTGATCTTGTATCACCATTACTCTCTGAGCTTTGTGTTGGTTCTTCTGTCACCTGACAAATAGGACATACATGACAATAAGAATAAAATGTGTAGCTGCTTCAGTGTTTCTGTCACTTTGTGCAGATCTTGACTCATCAGTAATGTTTGTAGGGTGAGTGCATTTTTAAAACAATTTGCGCAAACTGCACTACAAGGTGGAATATTTGCAAAATCATGACTACCTCATGATATTTTGTCTCAAAAATTAACCCTGTGAATATGTCAGTACCATTAGGATGAAATTATTGTGTCACCAACATTTTAACGTTAGACATATAATTCTAACAGCCTCTGTAAACTAATATCCTGGCTTGCTCGAGGCTGCCGTTTTCTCTGACAGTTTCAATCAAAATTAGAAACTGAGATAACTAATAGTGCTGCCTGTTGTGCAGTTAGTTTCCAAAACACGTTATTCATGGTTACATACAATTTTAGACTGATGTGGGCCAAAGCCTAGCATAGCCTGTAACGTTATTATGACGGACACATTTTATGAGTTAACTTGTCTTTAAGTGACTTACAGGTAGTGATGGGTCCAGCAACACTGACGCACCGGCGCTTGTATCAAGCTCACAGAGTGAAGCCTGTGTCGGTGCGTGCGTCGCTTTAAGAAAAAGTCACGTGATCGATACAGCTACTGTATCGCTCATTGCCAACGCGCCAAACTGTGTTTAAAAGGTACCGCATCCGCATCTGTCAACGGAACGAGTCGCCACCAAAAAAACCACAAAATTACTCTCGCAAAGATAAATAAAAATACACATCTCTCCATAACAAAATGGAGCTCGAAAGAGAAAGAAAAAGAAATGTTTCTGCTGTGTGTGATCATTTTGATCTTTTAACTGCAAATAGTTTGTCTGTCTTTGTTTCAGTGTAATCTATCAGAATAGGAAAAACAGCAATGTGACCTGCAGTGTAAATTATTTCATTTTATGCAATGTCGCATCTGTTCTGCGGAGCTTTCTTACACAAACAAAAGCACCTCCTCAGTGTTTAGGCATTACAGAGCCAAACGTGAAAATGAGGCGACAAACACACCGAGAATGAACACAAGTAGGCCTATATTGACACTGAACAGCTTTATCGTCATTTTTTTTATTAATATGTGTTTTATTATTTTGAAATCAAGCATCTAGGAAGACTGTTCTGGACCAGGCAGTCCTGAATTTTATTATAAAGGACTGTCAACCCCTTAGTATTGTGGAGAGTGTCGGAGAGAAAAATTCCGAGATCAGAGGATCTTTTAACGTACTGGGGGAATAGGAAGACATCTTATCAGAACCTTTTCCACCTGGCTTTACAGTTTTTGTGTACCCCAGCTTCAGCTATGCCTGTGAGTTTTCCAAAGCTGGGGAAATGGTGTCAAAAAAACAAAAAAACCCAAAACGCAATAGACTGAATGCAAAAACATTGGATAAACTTATTTTTCCGAATAGAAATTTATAATAAACTCTGAGTCAATTACATTTAAATGGGTAATATTATATTCACAATACTTTCATTTAATTTTCACTTAATGTAATTCACAGTATATTTTAAAGATTTCTACAATATTTGCAATGTAAAACATATAAAATGATTCCATGGAAAGTACAATACCTTACAGTGTACAAGTATGACTAGGTCATTGAATCAGTGTCTGTTGTGAGTCTCAAGTAAGTTGCCTGCAATGATATTTAAGGTCCAGCAGGTGTCAGTATGGCGCAAAACAGCAACACTGTGTCGACACAGTATCGATACAGTTTGGAGAATGTGCTGAAACGCTTCACGAGGCCTCATCTACCCATCACTACTTACAGGTTTCTTTGAAAAATACTTTCTTATATCCAGGTTCTTCCTTTGTGCTGCCATCCTCCTCTCCTCCTTGCAGGGCCTTGCAGCGCAGGTGTGAACAGGTGTTCTGGGAATCCATCCTACCCGACAAAACATCCTACCCAATGTTTCTGCGCAGACGCCGCGCATGCGCACAAAACCAACGCCGAAAAACTAAACAGAGCTCCCTGAAAGGCACAACCAATCACATTGGCCATAGTTGTCACATGATGTAGGAGCGAACGTAATTTAACTCTTTCTGCACCGCTGGGTGAATGAGACGTTAACAGATTGGGGGGGGGTTCTTTCTATCGGGTTTGTTTTTCTTTACTCGCAGAGATCAAGTTATTGGTGGGGACAATTCAATAATCGCTGGATATTGGTGGGGACATGTCCCTTCCGTCCATGCCAAATCTACGCCCTTGCTGTGTATACTCATGTATTGACAATAAAGCTCTTGAATCTTGAAAGACTTTCAATACTAGGCAGATGGGATGTATCACTATGAGGGTGGAGTGGAATAGTCCTCGTTGATAATACCTTTAATTTCCCTCTCACCTTTTGGCTTTTCAACACCACCTGATCAGCTGGGGGTAGATAAATTCAGCGTAATCCCATTGTCACTGCCAGCTTTCACCAGTATCTGAAAGCTTAATCCAACATATAATATAGCATGTAGTATAGCATTTTAGTCTCATTTATGATGACGATTCAGATTCGTTTTATAATTGTCTGTCTTGGTGTCCGGTTGCTCATGTTTTCATGAGCAACCGGTTGAGCAACAGTTGAGGCACTTTGCCTTTGGGAGGGGTTTCTGGCCGAGTAGAAAGCAGAGGAAACAGCCTCTTTGACAGTATTCAAAAGTTCGAGTGAGTGCACAGTGCCACACTTCCAGATCGTTTGACCTTCGTAACAACATTTTTGTTAAACATGGAATTGACAGCAGAAAGTCACTCCATTCCCCTATCTGACGGAAACAGCATACCCTTGATAGGACTGGGAACTTATGCAAATCCCCGCGAGGTAAGATTCATGATTTAATTGTATATTATATATTGTTGCGCATGTGTCGCGAAGCAAAAACTAAATTAATAAATAAACAATAGTGGTAGGATTTTTTTTTTTTTTTTGCTGTGACTTTTGAGTGCTTATTATTATTATGGTTGTTGTTGTTATTTTATTTTATACTATACATTACCTGCAGTACTTCTTTTTTTTTTGACAGACTCCTAAAGGAACTACATATGAATCTGTCAAAATTGCGATCGAAACGGGCTACAGACACATTGACGGAGCTTTGGTCTATTACAATGAACACGAAGTGGGGCAAGCAATAAGGGACAAAATAGCAGATGGAACTGTGAAAAGAGAGGACATCTTCTATTGTGGAAAGGTTTGCAAAGCAGACTTGTTCGTGTGAGTCTATACTGTGCGCCTTGACCGTTGAACTTTTTTTTTCTTTCTGTTTTTTTAGATAACATATGTAGGGGGTTCAATAGGACACAAACATTTTTCCTCCTTTTTTTCAAAAACGGATATGGAAGTTGAACAGTGCATCTACAAAAAACAACCAGAGTTGGCAAAAGTACACACATTCTGTACTTAAGTTACTTAAGTAGAAGTACATCTATTACTGTTCAAAACTACTCCAGTAAACGATGAAGTACTGATTCAACTTCTTTACTCAAGTAAAAGTAAAAACGTGCATGCTGTTTAGTAGCTGTTTGGAGGACATTTCTATTTCTGTTCAAAGCTAACCTTGGGCTATGTTAACATAATGATAAAATAATATTAGTAGATGGGAATACAAACTTTAGTCTAAGTTTTTTCCAATCTAAGTATACTCAGCTTGAATCTGAAGAAAAAGAAGTAAAATAAAAAATATATATCAGTCAATGGATCTAAGCATCATCAGCTAAAATCACAGTACACCAAACTAATCTCCAAAGTATTTTCATGTAGTCTTTAAATAGCCTCAGTTTGATTTGCATGTATCATAATATGTAAAAACACAATGTCGGCTCACTGACAAAAATCCGTTAAAGCAAATCCGTTAAGGCAAAAGTAACGAGCCTGTTTCACTACTGAAGTGCAGTATAGAAAATTGTATAAAATTGTAACAAATATTTGTGCTTTGTTACTTCCAACCTCAAGAGACAACTCTTGATAAAGTTCAGTGATGCATGAAGATCATCATGACTTTTAGAACTGGAACAACAAGTTCCATTAATAACAAATCCACAAAATCCTTATGTAGGTTATTCAGGGTGAAACAGGTTGTTTTATTTTTCTTCTAATTCATTGAAATAAATCCAGCACTATGATGGCAGGCACAGGTTTTGGTTGCACCATTCCTAGCATGCATGTTTCTAGATGAGGTTTAACATCTATATCGAGAATACATGAAAAATGCGTTTAGCAGGATTTCTCTGGGTGTAATTGTCGATGCCAACAAAAAATTAAAAGTTTAAAAATGTGTTTTTTCCTGTCAAAAATGGTGGCCAAAGTGACAAAAAAGTACAAATCCTTTAGTTATTTTAAAGTAAATAACTAATAATGCAAATAAGAAAAAAAGCCAATCAGAATATTACACCAATATTATTTCCCTGAACCACAAAATAAATAAGGAAGATAAAGTAAGTACATTTTGATTTGTACAACACCTTTCTAGACAAACATTACAAAGTCCTTCATGGCAAAAGTTAACCAAAAACGAGTCTAAAATGCTTTTTGCCTGTGAGAAACTTAAGAGGTATGGATAACATACAACTCGATAACATATTCATTTTTATGACTTACCTTTGAACCTTTAAAAAACAAATGCTGAATTCTGTAGCTTTTTTCTACATTTGTTAACTTTTCTTCTTTTCTTTTGAAGTTGTGGAACACATTTCATCCACCCGAGCTAGTACGACCTACTTTGGAGAAAACCCTGACGACATTACAGCTGGATTATGTTGACCTCTATATTATAGAACTGCCCATGGCTTTCAAGGTATGCATATATTCAAATAATACTAGAAAACTTAATAACAAGTTTTAAATTTTTACATTTGAATTTCATGAGGTTTTACTGCATCAAATGAAATACTATACTATACTGAACACTATAATTTTCTGAAGCCAGGAGATGGATTTTACCCCAAAGATGAGAGTGGGAAGTGGCTTTATCATGAAACGGACCTGTGTGCCACATGGGAGGTGAGACTTGGTGACCTGCTTATTCAAGAAAATTTAGTTTCAGTGATTTCCTAACATGTGTGAAGACAACATAACTGCTACAGAACAACAGTATTGGGTACACGCGTCCTGTAACTTATAGTTAAATGCAAAAAGATATGTGGTAAAAATCAGTGACAGCTTTTACAGTGTCTCAGTTTTACTGTTTCTGAAACAATTTAAAAGCTCACAAAGTTCAACGTTGACTATATTGTTTTATTATTGTGCTTTCCTATGTCTCTCAGGCTTTAGAAGCTTGTAAAGACGCTGGCCTTGTAAGATCTCTTGGGGTTTCAAACTTCAACAAGCGACAACTAGAGCTAATCCTTAACAAGCCGGGGCTGAAACACAAACCTGTGTCAAACCAGGTAAGTGGTACATTATTGAGCTAGCGGTTGTCTGGAAATAAGTTACTAAGTACTTATTTTCAGAATACTAAGTTCAAAAATCTTTGCGCTTTGCAGGAGGGGAGCTGTGCTTGCAGTTATCAATGTTCATCATGTTTTAGTTAGAAAGTCAGTCTAATTAATAATTAACTTCTGTTGCATAGCCATAAGGACATTTTAGAAACCATTGTTCAGTTAGATACATTTAAAGCTTTCTGAATGGAGTTATGCATCTAGAGGTGTCAGGAAGTACTTGTGTACTCTCTCTGTGTGTGCATGTGTTTTTTGTACTCCAAGTCCTCAAGTTGTGCAATAGAACTTGGCACAGAACTAAATTTTAGATGCTGGAAGATTGTTATCTAAACAAATATTTTGATGTCATCATGTTGCCCAGCAACACCTATAGTCGCAGGCAGAGCTTTAGGATAGATAGCTATCCCATGCCTCACATAGACCAGTTTGTGCTCATCAGAGTAAGGTCATTTTGTATGCATGCATAAAGTGGTGGCAGAAAAACACCAGAAATAAGCCAAGTATAACCAGTGCTTCAGGTTAGGTAGCTAGATTTGTTTAGTGCATATTGCATTTGCTGAACAGTCACCTCTGACTACTATTTTTGTCATCTGGTTTGGCAAGATATTGATGCCAAAAATAACCCCAAGTTATCACCTCCAGCTCCTGGAAAAGGAGCCTTCATTGCTGTGCTTTCCTATGTCTCAAAATGCAAAATCCTAACACCTCTGGCTGAAATGGAGCATGAAAGCTTCCACTGTGTTTTATAGATGAGTGTAAACACTCACTGTTGTACCTCTTTTCTGACCTCCTCAATACAAAGAGTGCTGACTACAAATTGAACATAAAATTTCACATTTGGATTCATCACTCCATAAGCCCTGTAGCCACTGATTTTCATCCCAGTTCTTACAATACAATACAATACAACTTTATTTATATAGCACATTTAAAACCGAAGGTACACCAAAGTGGTTCACAAAAAGGTTAAATATAAGATAAAAGGCTATAACAGAGTACAAACCCTCCCCAAAAGTACAGACAAAATAAGAAATAAAACATTAGAGCATAGTTTAGAAGATAAAATTACTGGGTAATCATAAATATAAGGTGGGGGTATTTATACAGTGGAACATTAGTACACTGTAAAATGTAATATTGTGTTTAATTAAAAATATTAAGTAGGCTGAACTCAATTTTTATCAATTTGTTATTAGAACTCGATTTAAATAAGTTACCAGTACTTTTTATGCAAAAACGCTGATAAACTCAATTTATTTGAGTAGTTGTCTTAACTTAGAAAAACTAAGTAAGCTGGAAGTTTTGCTTCTCAGTGCGGAAGGATGAAAGATGTGTTTTGAAAATGCCACGTGACTACCGTCCTCCTCCCTCCCGGATCAGTCCGTATGTTCACGGTGCATTTTTTATGGAATATGTTGAGCAAACCTGGAGAAGCGTCAGCTCAAGATATTATTGTTGTCATTGCTGTGGATCTTTACCTGATACACTGACTTGGTGAGTAAATGTTTACTCTTATTCAAACTGATTTTGTGGCTTCTCTTAGTTTAGCACCAGGTTTATAATCTTGCTAGCTAGTTAGTGTTAGCCTAGCGTTGCTGCTGCCGCTGGGCTCATGTTACTTAAAAATTAACACCACAGCCTTAAAAACCTCATATAAAACTATGTCTGTGAAATTTTCTGTTGATTATTTGAAATAAAAAAGTGAGCTAAGAGCCCAGACAAAATTCTTCGGGAGGTGCAGCTGTTGGGGGTGGGGTGGGGTGTGGGGGGTATTTTCAATCCATAGCCATAACTAACTAACTATATATATCATGTTTAACCTGAGTAGCAAAAGACCGCAGGGGGGTTGAAAACAATATGCCAGGAGTTGGCTGTGCTCCCGGACTCTATCAAGCCTTGACCTCCCGGTCAGCTATCCCGCTGGTGGATAACAGAGCTCTCCGAAAACGTGGAAGCACTTTTGCAAATATGTGATATTTCGATAAATTAAGTAGATATTTGAGCATTACACAGCTACATTCTCGCCTGAAAATATCTTAAAAGGCTATTTTGTGACCCAGAAAGGGTAGTCTGGAGAAAAGGAGGATGGCCGGCAATGGCGGTGGAGCGCGGCTAAAAAACTTATTACTTTTTCTGGGTCACAAAATAAACTTTTAAGATATTTTCAGGCGAGAATGTATCTGTGTAAAGTTCAAATATCTGCTCGATTTATCAAGACATCGCATATTTGCAAAAATGCTCTGACGTTTTCGGAGACGTCTATTTTTTTTTTCATGCTTTGTGGCAGCTTTTGAACATCTGTGGCATATATTAATGTCAAATCTAGCCTTTATTTAACAACATAAGCAAACTCTATGTTACAATGATTGCACAGCCATTAAGGATCAAATCAGTTTCTGAAAAATGTTCTGTTTTTTCTCCCTCTGCTTGCTTCTCACTGTCTTTGAGGCTCGGGACCAGCACTCCTGCTGTTGGACAGAAAGACATCAACTCAGTGGTAAGTATTTTGGTTTTCCAATATATTAGCAACTGTCAGTGACATTTATATTAATCGGGCTGAACTTTAATCATACTTTAGATCAGCCTGTTTTACTTAATTGTTTTATTTGTGCTTTGATTTGGGGAAGTTGTTTCTTTACTGATCTTTTCCTGTCTTCTGTTATTAGACTTGAGATATGACTGCACTATGCTGTTGCTGGTGACTCCAGTTAATTCTACAAGACATGCTGTGTAAGTAAACAAACAACAACAGTTTGGTCTGCATTTCTTGAAAGATCACATCCCCCAAACTTAGTTTAGAGGGTCTACACTGTATATAGTGAAGTCTGCAAGTTTTCTAACAGCAAAATTTGTTTTGTGCCCAAATCATTTTGCACATCATTAGAATGAAACTTATTGGCTATGTTTGCATAGCCCTTTTTAAAATGATGCTTTCATGACATTATTGTATGTTGGATGGTGGTCAGGGCTATCCAGACTGACAATTGGGACATTGAATGTCACCTCTCCAGTGGGGAGGGAGCCTGAGATTGTCTAAATTGGAGTCTGTTCTATACCAAATGCAGAAAAAAATGTTTTAAGAAAGCAATTAAGTTCATGTTCCAAAAAATATGATTGTTTGCTTGTAGGACACCAGGAGAGATGAGTCCTCCGTCACAGATGGTGTGGTCAGTGAAGATGGTCGCCTGCAGGTTCAAGCCCATTGCATCTCCAACCCACATCCACTGCCTTGAGGCGACTTTTGTTGTGATTTGGCGCTATATAAATAAAATTGAATTGAATTGAATTGCCACTGCACTTAAGGGAAGTTAAAGACTTTCTTCTGCACTTACATTTGGATCACCTCGATCCATGATAGTCGTTCAGGCAGTAATGCCTGGACTGGAAACAAGCCATCCTTAAAATAATACAACATTCCAGCTCCTGTGTTGGAATGAAAAACAAATGTGTTGTTTAAATTAGAGACTGCACTTGTGACAGAACAATAAATATTTTATTTTGATTATATAAGTAATGTAAGTACAAAACAAACTTGTGGTAGGCCTAAACTTATTTTCAGAATAATTACATCTGAGACTTTGTTTCATTGTAAGATTATAACAGTGATGGCAATATAATTGTTTGTTGTTCAGCAGAACAGTGTCCAGTATGTTGGCTGTTATACTTTGTTGTGTTTAAAAATAAAAGTTGGGCTGATTTTAACATCATTACAAAAAGTGTTGTTAATTATTTTTAATCATATTCATGGTACCACAAATTGTTTTTTCATTTAGTTGAACTTGAAATGTTTGTCAGTAGGTAAACAATTAGTATTGTACAGTCAGAAATATCAAGTTAGAATAGAATAGAATAGAATAGAATAATCCTTTAATTGTCCCACAAGGGGAAATTTGGTTGTAACAGCAGCCAAAAAGACACATATACAAACAAACAGTACACAGGACACAGAACAGAAACATACACAATTTTTCTTACATATTTACATTAAGGACAATGGTTACTATATACAGAGAGTACTGTACAGTTATTAAATTAAATATAAATAACTACAGATAAGAGGCGAACCAGGTTGTAGTGCGAATCGGTTGATTAACTTATTGCAGTTACAGTGCTGATGTAAACATCTATGTTTGTTGGGAGCAGTTCTGATTGTACAGTCTGACAGCTGCAGGGAGGAAGGACCTGTGGAAACGCTCCTTCATGCATCTAGGATGCAGCAGTCTGTCACTGAAGGAGCTCTGCGGTTCAGCAACATTTACATGCATGGGGTGGGAGACTCTGTCCATCAGAGATGTTATTTTGGCCAGAGTCCTTCTGTCTCCCACCACCTGCACTGGGTCCAGGGTGCATCCCAGAACAGAGCTGGCATTCCTGATGAGTTTATCCAACCTCTTCCTCTCAGCTGCAGATAAACCGCAGATAAAAAGTTATTCTTAATACTGCAGACTTGCAATGTATAAGTTGTCCTAACAGTCATCTTAAGTAAGCTTTACTTAGTTTTTTTGAGTTCTGGGAACTAACAAGGCTTTACAGTGTACTCAAAATGAGTAAGTTGCCCTAACTTGGTCATCTTAAGTAAGCTTGATCCAATTTTTTTGAGTTCTGGGAACAAATGAGCTTGTACAGAGTACTCAAAATAAATAAGTTGTCCTAATTTAGTCATTTTTAGCTAAGCTTTACTCAATTTTTTTGAGGCAACGAGTTTCCTTAGTTTTTTTGAGTTCTGGGAACTAATTAGACTTTACAGTGTAGAAGATAAATAAAATAAGGGTAAAACTATAGGGGATGTGAACTAACTAACTGAAAACACTCGGTAAGTTTTTAACTGAGATTTAAATGAATAGATGGAATCAGAGGCGTGAATAGCAGCAGGAAGATTGTTCCAGAGGCTCGGGGCTGCCAGGGCAAAAGCACGGTCACCTCTGGTCTTTAGCCGGGATCTAGGATGCACTAAGAGTAATTGTCTTGATGATCTTAGGGCTTTCCCAGGGGTATACGGACTAAGGCAGGGGTCGGCAACCTGCGGCTCTTTAGTCCTTATACTGCGGCTCCGCGTGGTTTGGGAAAATAAATTAGAAGTATTTAGCTGAAGTGTATTTTATTTATGTTAGTTCTTTTTAACTTGTAGTTCTAAATTGGAAGATTATTGTGATATTGAAATATAAAAATAAAATTATATTCTATTATTTTTTCATCGCTCAAAATAAGAGTCACACTCGCGGAAGCCGGTATACCCGCCGAAACGCCGTGCATTTATCGAGACTTTCAACCCCAGATAGGCCAATTATGGATCTTCGGATCCACATTATGTCAGCAGCTATTCTCCACCGTGAACTATGTTAAAGACAAACACCGTTCACGCCTGACAGATGACAGCTTACAGTCCTGCGTAAACTGACTTCGTACAGCCCCAATTTGCAGACGCTGTGAGCAGAGGTTCAGGAGCAGAAGTCCCATTGTAAACATACCACGGCAGACCCGACGATGTTTGCATGAACGCGCTTTTCAGCATCTCTATATTGTCCACTTTTCACACATGGTTGCTGTACGCATACAGCCGGCTATAGCTTTTCAGCTCACAGCCCGACATACACCAACAACAACACAACAGCACAGATAGCACAGACGTAAAGGCAGCGAGGCGTGATTGCGGGTGTCGCTCAGGTGCGTCCGCCTCCCCTGCAGGGGCACTACAGACCACGCCCCGCCGCACGCATTAACCAGGTAAAATACATATTTAGGCAGAATTTTGCAAAAATCTATTTTTCATTTTTCAGCAGCATAGTGCTTTTTTTCCAATTATTTTTTAAAAGTCAGGTCAAAGCTCCAACAGCCCAAAGGCGATATGAGGGTGGCGGCTGACAACAGTTTTTGTTTGCTACACGGATCATTTTAGTTCAGCTGGGTGTCTTTGCTTTTGTTATATTTCTTTAAGAGTTCAAAATGTGTTGATTACATAAATAAAATGTAATTTTCTCTGTAGCACTTCATGGATTTCATAAGCAACACACCTTAGTTGTTCAAACAAAGCATAAAGGTAAAAAACAATATTTACAGTGTTATCTTCATTTTAGATGTCAAAAAGTATTTGCGGCTCCCAGTGTTTTCTTTTGCGTGGAAACCGGGTCCAAATGGCTCTTTGGGTGTAAAAGGTTGCAGACCCCTGGACTAAGGAGTTCAGTGAGGTAGCACGGCGCAGTATTGACACAGTTCTTGTGTAATTTGGCACTATTCAGCCTTTTCTTCTTGCTTCTTTTCCTTAAGAATGGCTTCTTGACAGCCACCCTTCCACTGAGACCATTTCTGGTGAGTCTTCAACAAACTGTTGATGGATTAGTTGAAGGATGAGATACACCACTCAGGTCCCATATCAGATTTTTGATAGTTTTTCTGTTTTCTTAAGGACATAGCTTTCAGATGCTGTTCATCTGCTGTAATGTTTTTTTTCTTCTTCAAGCTTTTTTCTTTCTTTCTTCCACTTGTCCAGTTTCCTCACACCATACTGAGATATGCCAAGTTTCCAGCTAAAAGCTCTTTGCTCATCAAACCGTGTTATTCATGGCAGAGATTTAGATAAAAGATGTGGGAAGAAATTTTCTTTTACTACAGGATGCTAATAAGTCCCTAAAGAAACTGGTTCTTTCCTAACTTTTCTGTAATGTGTAGACTCGATGAGTCATTTGAATTAGCTGCCTTTTTGTGATTGAATGATTCATAGATCAGTGTTAGGTGTTTTAATAATCGTGATAAAAGAGTGAAAAAACAGCTAGTGCCCAAGGTAAAATTTTGTCTTCAGAAAGCCTGGAGAACTTGCTCAGGACCACTTACAAGAAAGTCTTTTTGGAAATATAATGAAATACTTGAGACTCGGGAAATGTACAGTACTGTATTTACCATAAGATCAGCAGCTAAATGTGCAAACCATTCTTCATTTTAAAAAGTAGTGTTTCAAGAGTGCTTTGTTACTCTATTGTGCAGCGGCAATTTATTAAAGTCAGAAGAAAGAATCTGAGGCACAACCAGCTGAAGACAACAACAATACAGGCTTTAGTTTCAGTCTTTGAATATTTGCGCATACAGCTAATGAACAATTCAACAGAAAGACTCAGATTTTAAACATATGCCCAATATGTTTTAACTAAATCACACACACACACAGCTGTGTTTTGATAGATATGTGAACATTGTATGGATAGGACATGGATATGTTGCAGAGGTATAGGAACAAAATGCAGGCAATGTGTACCGCCCAGAAATATGGGGAAAACTTCAACTTTATTTAAAAAGTAAGTTTACTGCCTGAAATATTATCAGTATGAAAGGACTGAACTTTGAATCAATGAAAGCATAACAGAGATAGGAAGTTATTATTTAAGTAACATGAACAATCAAGATGCACTTGGGAGTGTTGGTTCATAACACTCGCAAGGAATAAGCCAAGCTGTCTTCATCAGAAACAAATATATATGTGTATGTATACATTTGTGCTCTATCACAGGTTGAATGCCACCCCTATTTCACCCAGCCAAAGTTGCTTGAATACTGCCGGCAGAATGGTATCGTCATTGTTGGTTACAGCCCGCTGGGAACATCCAGAGATCCGTCTTGGTATGGGTCACACTCATTTTATGAGTAGCTAGTCAAGTTCTCAGCTTCTCTTGATTGATATTAAAATATCACTGTTTCAATAAAGGGTAAACCTAAAATGCCCCCCAATGCTGGAAGATGAGCTGCTGGTATCGATTGCCAAAAAGTACAACAAGACCACGGCTCAGGTGTGTCTGCGGTTCAATGTACAGAGAGGCGTGGTGGTCATCCCAAAGAGCTTCAGCCCTGCTCGCATAAAGGAAAACTTTGAGGTTTGTTTATAATTTTAGGTGTGTAGGTAGCAAAAAGTGCATTCTGAAAACCAGATGCATGGAATATAATCAGACTTATTTGCCAACGTTCCAGATATTCGATTTCTCTCTCTCTGACGCTGATATGAAGGCAGTTGAAGGGTTGAACAAAAGCATCCGCTTTGTGGAGCTTCTCATGTGAGTATAGTGCAGCTTGTGTCAAGTTTTGCTCCTTGAACAAACGGCTCCAATTAATATTTCTCTTTTCTGGCTCAACAGGTGGTCTGACCATCCAGAGTATCCATTTCATGATGACTTCTAGACATCACAGACAGCAACACATTGTTCTAGAGTGATTAAACTTGGCATCTTTACTTTGCTAAAAATAATATTTAATTGCTATTAGCTAATTAAAAAACTTAAATTTACAGCACACAATATAATACACTTCCTTGGGTAAAGGGTTCAACTGCTGAGCCGTGCTAATGAAGGTCTGCTCTCACAGATGTCTTTCGTTTTGTAAAAGTCTTACTGATAAGTTTTGAGTGACAAAACAAACAAACTTGGGATAGTAAATGTTTGCAAACTACAGAATAAAGATAAGGTGTGGCTAAATCAAAGCAAGACTGTTAACTAAGTATAGAAAGCTTCTGAATTGCTCAACCTGAATAACAGCTTTTAAAACTGAATTTGAATTAAATTTAGCAATTGAATGCTTTCAGTTTCACTTCTCATCATTCAGTTTTAGTTTTTAAATTCAGTTTTTGGGGTCATACATCCGGGTCCTTCGAGAAAACTGCACAATAATCCAGCACAAAGTTTGCCGTTTCAGTGATAGTCATATATCATACCATATCACTTCAAACAGAGGTGATCCAGTAATACTGCACTAATGAATTACACCAGGGGTGTCGAACTCCAGGCCTCGAGGGCCGGTGTCCTGCAGGTTTCAGATATCACCCTGGGTCAACACACCTGAATCAAATGATTAGTTTCTTTACCAGGCTTCTGGAGAACTTGGCTGTGTCCCAATTCAGGGTATGCACGCTTGAAGTACGCACACTACGCGTACTACGTACGGTGCGTACTACAAGTACGGGAAGTGTGGAAGTGAGAGGCTTGTGAAATGGGACGGTCTAGCCTTCGTCGCGCTGTTCAGGTTGCCTAGCAACCATGATACTAACCGCGAGAAATGTTTCATACAGCTTTGTGTGACAGAAATGAAGGAGAAAAAATGTTTTGTTGGTCATTCATTTTTGTCATGACATCACTTTGATTAGTTGAGACCACAGGACTGTAAAACATGATTGTTGGGCTTCATTTCTGTACTGAACAGTCATTTCAATATTAGTTAGTAAATAATAATTAGCTAATGTTATTCATGAGACTAAAGTCATCTCACTGTGGTAATGTTAATATAATATGGACAATATTATATGTATTGTCAGATTATATATATATATATATATATAAAAACACCCAGCACGCCCCTACGGGCGGTTTATCCTTCAAGCTCGGGTCCTCTACCAGAGGCCTGGGAGCTTGAGGGTCCTGCGCAGTATCTTAGCTGTTCTCAGGACTGCGCTCTTCTGGACAGAGATCTCCGATGTTGTTCCCGGGATCTGCTGGAGCCACTCGCCTAGCTAGGGAGTCACCGCACCTAGTGCTCCGATTACCACGGGGACCACCGTTACCTTCACCCTCCACATCCTCTCGAGCTCTTCTCTGAGCCCTTGGTATTTCTCCAGCTTCTCGTGTTCCTTCTTCCTGATATTGCTGTCATTCGGAACTGCTACATCGATCACTACGGCCGTCTTCTTCTGTTTGTCTACATATATATATATCTACATATATATATATGTATATATATATATATGTATATATATATATATAGCAGCTGGATAGCGTAGTGGTTAAACTACACGCCTTTGGAGCAGAAGATCGCAAGTTCGATTCCTGCCTGGGGCGTCTGTATCCAGTAAGGGTCCTAAGGCTAGACCCCCTATGCTAAAGTGAGCCTACCGCAGACATGAGCGAGACAGATAAATATGAAGGCATGCCGGCTCGGACGTCGCCCGGATCAACAAGGTCCGCGTCAGGTGTTGAGGAACCAGGGCACCCTGACGACAAGTGGGCTACTGGAACAAGAAGGCATCGGTGGGCAAGAGACGAAAACAGGGCGTTGTTGGAATGCTACTACGCAAGTAACCCTGGCGGAAGGGGTTACATGAATAGGATGAGGGACCTATGGATTCTTCGATACCCAACATCCACAATGACGGCGAAACAACTAGTAGCTCAGTGTTCCAACATTCGAAAGAAGGGACTGCTCTCACAGCTAGAGATTGACGAGGTACAACATAAATGCTACGGCAAGGAGGAGTCAGGACGCCAGGTCAGGGGGGAGATATCATCACCCCCACCCGAGATTGGGTACATAGCCCCAAGTGCGATAGGAGAAGGATCGTTGAGTGCGAGAGGAACTGACCTGAAAGATAGGATCATGGCCAAGCTTGAAACCTGGGTCCCCCGCCGGTTACCAAGATTACGTGAAGTACCCTCAGAAGGTCTTAGATGTTAATGCAGCACTACGGACGATACCTACAACCACGATTACCGACACTAACAAGCTGATCTACACTACGGCAGCAGTGATCAGTGAGATGCTTGGCTACAAGTTGAACAGCCACAAGTACCCTCCATGGAGAAGGAGGCTAGAGGGCAAGATCAAAGTAGCACGAAGGGAGGTTAGCCAATTAACGGAGTTGCAGAAAGGTGCGACAAAGAAGGTGCATAAGAAATACAGCAAGCTGTCCATACCTGAGGCCTTGGAAACTGCCAAGCAAAGACTCACAGCCTTGGCCAGCCGCTTGAGGAGGTACACCAGAGAGATAGAAGGCAGGAGAATAAACCAGCTGTTCTCCACAGAACCAGCAAAGGTGTACTCTCAGTGGCAAGGGAACAATAACAGAACAGCACTACCAAGGCTGGAGACGGAGCAATACTGGAAGAGCATATGGGAGAAAGACACAACCCATAACGGCAATGCTCAGTGGCTAGTGGATCTGAGGGCCTCCCTGAACAGGGTCCAGTAACCATTACAGTGGCAGATATCCAAGAAAGGGTCTCCAGTATGAAGAATTGGACAGCACCAGGCCCCGACATGGTTCACGCCTACTGGCTGAAGAAGCTGACTGCACTCCACGAGCGTCTGGCAGCACAAATGAACCAGCTGCTAGTTAACGAGAGACACCCGGAATGGCCGAAGGTCGGACGGTCCTGATCCCCAAGGACCCCAAGAAGGGACCGGTCCCATCCAACTACCGACCAATAACCTGCCTCAGTACTACATGGAAGCTCCTGTCAGGCATCATATCGGCTAAGATGAACAGGCACATGGGTCAATACATGAGCGGGGCACAGAAAGGGATTGGCAAGAATACCAGAGGCGCAAAACACCAGCTACTGGTAGACAGAACAGTCAGCCGAGACTGCAAGACCAGACTGACCAACCTGTGCACAGCCTGGATTGATTACAAGAAGGCCTATGACTCAATGCCCCACAGCTGGATACTGGAATGCCTAGAATTGTATAAGATCAACAGGACCCTAAGAGCCTTCATCAGGAACTCAATGGGGATGTGGCACACAACACTAGAGGCCAACTCCAAGCCCATAGCACAAGTCACCATCAAGTGCGGGATCTACCAAGGAGATGCTCTGTCCCCACTGCTGTTCTGCATAGGCCTGAACCCCCTCAGTGAGATCATTAACAAGACTGGCTACGGATACCGACTACGGAACGGAGCGGTTGTCAGCCACCTCCTGTACATGGATGACATCAAGCTGTATGCCAAGAGTGAATGAGACATCGATTCACTGATACACACTACCAGGCTATACAGCAATGACATTGGAATGTCATTCGGACTGGAGAAGTGTAGTCGGATGGTAACAAAGAGAGGGAAGGTAGTCAGAACTGAGGGGATTGAACTACCAGAAGGCAACATTGCAGACATAGAGGACAGTTACAAGTACCTGGGGATCCCGCAAGCGAATGGGAACCATGAAGAGACCGCTAGGAAAGCTGCAACCACCAAGTACCTGCAGAGGGTCAGGCAAGTCCTGAGGAGTCAGCTGAACGGTAAGAACAAGATCCGGGCCATCAACACCTACGCCCTGCCCGTGATCAGGTACCCTGCTGGGGTAATAGGCTGGCCAAAGGAGGAGATAGAAGCCACTGACATAAAGACAAGAAAGCTCCTTACCATGCATGGAGGGTTTCACCCCAAGTCCAGCACCCTGAGGCTGTACGCTAAGCGGAAGGAAGGGGGCCGGGGACTGGTGAGTGTCAGCACCACAGTCCAGGATGAGACAAGAAACATCCACGAATACATCACGAAGATGGCCCCAACTGACAGCGTGCTCAGTGAATACCTCAGGCAGCAGAAACCCAAGAAAGAGGAGGAAGGCGAGGAACCATCATGGAAGGACAGGCCCCTGCACGGTATGTACCACCGGCAGATAGAGGAGGTGGCTGATATCCAGAAATCCTACCAGTGGCTGGACAAAGCTGGACTGAAAGACAGCACAGAGGCACTAATCATGGCAGCACAAGAACAAGCTCTGAGCACAAGATCCATAGAGGCTGGGGTCTATCACACCAGGCAAGACCCCAGGTGCAGGCTGTGTAAAGATGCCCCAGAGACAATCCAGCACATAACAGCAGGGTGCAAGATGCTAGCAGGCAAGGCATACATGGAACGCCATAACCAAGTGGCCGGCATAGTGTACAGGAACATCTGTGCCGAGTATAACCTGGAAGTCCCGAGGTCAAAATGGGAGATGCCCCCAAGGGTGATGGAGAATGACCGAGCTAAGATCCTGTGGGACTTCCAGATGCAGACGGACAAAATGGTGGTGGCTAACCAACCGGACATAGTGGTGGTAGACAAACAGAAGAAGACGGCTGTAGTGATCGATGTAGCGGTTCCGAATGACAGCAATATCAGGAAGAAGGAACACGAGAAGCTGGAGAAATACCAAGGGCTCAGAGAAGAGCTCGAGAGGATGTGGAGGGTGA
Organism: Oreochromis niloticus; assembly: GCF_001858045.2. Lineage (NCBI taxonomy): Eukaryota > Metazoa > Chordata > Actinopteri > Cichliformes > Cichlidae > Oreochromis > Oreochromis niloticus. The sequence goes on along the minus strand of NC_031981.2, from coordinate 6,325,820 downwards.
AGGTAACGGTGGTCCCCGTGGTAATCGGAGCACTAGGTGCGGTGACTCCCAAGCTAGGCGAGTGGCTCCAGCAGATCCCGGGAACAACATCGGAGATCTCTGTCCAGAAGAGCGCAGTCCTGGGAACAGCTAAGATACTGCGCAGGACCCTCAAGCTCCCAGGCCTCTGGTAGAGGACCCGAGCTTGAAGGATAAACCGCCCGCAGGGGCGTGCTGGGTGTTTATATATACATACATGAGCTTGAACTCTGGGTCAAAGATGCAAGTAGCAGTTATTTACAGGGAGTGCAGAATTATTAGGCAAATTTGTCCACATCTTCCTCTTCATGCATGTTGTCTTACTCCAAGCTGTATAGGCTCGAAAGCCTACTACCAATTAAGCATATTAGGTGATGTGCATCTCTGTAATGAGAAGGGGTGTGGTCTAATGACACCAACACCCTATATCAGGTGTGCATAATTATTAGGCAACTTCCTTTCCTTTGGCAAAATGGGTCAAAAGAAGGACTTGACAGGCTCAGAAAAGTCAAAAATGGTGAGATATCTTGCAGAGGGATGCAGCAGTCTTAAAATTGCAAAGCTTCTGAAGTGTGATCATTGAACAATCAAGCGTTTCATTCAAAATGGTCAACAGGGTCGCAAGAAGCGTGTGGAAAAACCAAGGCGCAAAATAACTGCCCATGAACTGAGAAAAGTCAAGCGTGCAGATGCCAAGATGCCACTTGCCACCAGTTTGGCCATATTTCAGAGCTGCAACATCACTGGAGTGCCCAAAAGCACAAGGTGTGCAATACTCAGAGACATGGCCAAGGTAAGAAAGGCTGAAAGACGACCACCACTGAACAAGACACACAAGCTGAAACGTCAAGACTGGGCCAAGAAATATCTCAAGACTGATTTTTCTAAGGTTTTATGGACTGATGAAATGAGAGTGAGTCTTGATGGGCCAGATGGATGGGCCCGTGGCTGGATTGGTAAAGGGCAGAGAGCTCCAGTCCGACTCAGACGCCAGCAAGGTGGAGGTGGAGTACTGGTTTGGGCTGGTGTCATCAAAGATGAGCTTGTGGGGCCTTTTCGGGTTGAGGATTGAGTCAAGCTCAACTGCCAGTCCTACTGCCAGTTTCTGGAAGACACCTTCTTCAAGCAGTGGTACAGGAAGAAGTCTGCATCCTTCAAGAAAAACATGATTTTCATGCAGGACAATGCTCCATCACACGCGTCCAAGTACTCCACAGCGTGGCTGGCAAGAAAGGGTATAAAAGAAGAAAAACTAATGACATGGCCTCCTTGTTCACCTGATCTGAACCCCATTGAGAACCTGTGGTCCATCATCAAATGTGAGATTTACAAGGAGGGAAAACAGTACACCTCTCTGAACAGTGTCTGGGAGGCTGTGGTTGCTGCTGCACGCAATGTTGATAGTGAACAGATCAAAACACTGACAGAATCCATGGATGGCAGGCTTTTGAGTGTCCTTGCAAAGAAAGGTGGCTATATTGGTCGCTGATTTGTTTTTGTTTTGTTTTTGAATGTCAGAAATGTATATTTGTGAATGTGGAGATGTTATATTGGTTTCACTGGTAAAAATAAATAATTGAAATGGGTATATATTTGTTTTTTGTTAAGTTGCCTAATAATTATGCACAGTAATAGTCACCTGCACACACAGATATCCCCCTAAAATAGCTAAAACTAAAAACAAACTAAAAACTACTTCCAAAAACATTCAGCTTTGATATTAATGAGTTTTTTTGGGTCCATTGAGAACATGGTTGTTGTTCAATAATAAAATTATTCCTCAAAAATACAACTTGCCTAATAATTCTGCACTCCCTGTATTTATCGCCCACTTTGCGCCAGAAAGAGGAAACCAGCGGATGTCGCGTTAAACAACAGCAGCACGTTTAAGCTTGATCAGCTGTTGTTAGAATTTATTTAACATTAATTTCTAGTATCAGCTGATGTTTGCTGGAGCCACAGCTGTAAAGCTGCTGGTCATGATATCGGTTTGGTTATCTGGTGAGAGGGAAACATGCAGATGAAACCAGGAGATGTCCTTACTGAATCATCAGAGCTGAACAGGTGATGGAGAAACAGGTTTACCTTTTAGGTGACATGGATGAGTTGAAGGGAAGTTATGAGCTGTTTCTGAGAGACAAATAACACCAGCATCCTTTTCTACGTAGCTGACAGCTGGTAACTGTGCAGGGGCGGGTCTAGCAAATTTTTGCCAGGGGTCCATGTAGGGCATTAACAGGGAAAGGGGGGAACAAGGAAATAGTTTTCTTTGTTATTCTCATTTAAAATGTCTCGCTTTTAAAAAAAATAATTATCTGAGTCTTAAAACAAACAACTGATAGATTGATACATCTATACCATCAGAACAGTGTACATCACTGTCACAACAGTGTTTATTTTCATTCAAAGGCTTTATGATTTTTCCTATAATGGTGGGCTCTAGTCAAAATGCCCGGGACGATTTTTTTGTCCCAGTCCAGCTCTGTATGCAGCTCATCTGCAGTCTGGTGTTACCTACATCTTCCTATTCAGAAGGCAGAATTTCCAAGTTCTGAGTACAATCAAAAGCACCACGACTGCAGTTTTTGTGTTGGATGTAAAAAGCAGGCTCGAATCATGGCGGCGGTCAAAGGTGGTCCAGGCGTGGGATTTCTCTCGTGGAAATGTGCACATTATTTTTTCCTTTCTATTGGTAGGTGGCACAGTGCACTTGTGGCAAGTAAGCAAGCTAGAAGACTGGCAGTCTGGCTGGGTATCCAGTTACGGAAGCAACACATTAACAAGAGAAGTCTGAGTAAAACCAAAGTTACTTTCCCTAGTAACTAGTTACTTTGAAAGTAACGAGTAACTTGAAGTAACTGAGTTACTTTTTTAGAGAAGTAACTAAGTAATGTAACTAAGTTACTAATTTAAAGTAACTTACCCAACACTGGTCACGATGTGTTTCATCCATTTCATAGGCTGGTTTGCCTGCAATAATGCCAAATAATTAGCAACTCTATAAATAGAAGGTAGTTCTGCAAAATCACTCAGTAGGATGTTTGTTCTAATTTGCTATGACCTCAGAGTGCATTGAAAATAAAACTAATAGGCTATAAAGAGTGATATGAACATATTTAGAACTTACCGGAATGAAAATGTCTGGAGCACACCAACAGATATTTGCCATGCCACCGACAGGCTGTAGATAACAAAGAAAAATACAGATCTTTGGTGGAAAACTGCATGGCAGAACTCGTTAAGCGTGCTGTAAAAAAGTCAGGCAAAGTCATCAGTCTGGAAAGAGTTTCAGACATCTACAACCGGCATACCAACAACATCTGGGATAAAATCAAGGATGAAATTGATAAAATCCCCTTAGAGAAGTTCGAAAACTTCCATAAGGTGATTTTCAAAGCCCTGTGTAAAGAGTTTAAAAATACAGGATTAGTTTTGCTAGCCTTGGAATTAAATCAGCCAGCAATCGAAAATATGATTGCTGAAATTTTCATAAAGGAGGCAGCCAAACTATCGAAGAAACCAAGTTGCATACATCGGTTTTTCTCATCTATAGGCCGACTGTTTTGTTTCACCAGGAAACAAAACAAGGCTGATGTAATGTAAAAAAAAATCGTGATATCAACTGAAACCGTTTCTGGAAAACGAATTGGAAAGTTTAAATTGGCTAGTTTTAAATGATATACTTAAGAAAACCCTTTGAACGGTCGCGTGCACAAAAAAAAGCGCATAGGTCTTATCCGCCGCAAGGATTAATAGACGTCTAAAACTTAACTTGGAAAAGTTAAACTAGGCCTGGTCCGCCGCAAGGACCCGCGCGTGTAAAGAAACAAGAGTGAATATATGTGTTTTGTGTATGTCATTTTCTGTCTGTTGGAAGTAAACTAATTTTACAGCACAATAAGCTGCTGAGTTGCTTCCAGTTGTTATTGTTATTTTATTTGCTGTAAGATGCTGAAGTACTGGTGACAAAGGAGAAGTAGGTTGGGCTCCGTCCCGTAAAACTGACACCGCTCCGCGGAGTAGCCCGGACTAGAAGGGCGTGTCAGCAACCACTCCTGAGTCTCATACCAGAGAAAGCTCTGCAGTTGTGTTGTAACAATGGGTAATCAGCCCACCAAAACTCACTGCTGACGAGCAGTGGTTAGAAAAAAAAATGTCCAGGCGCCGGACAAATTAGTGCTTGTAGATGGAGAAAGCCTAAGAAAACAAAACGTCCCACTATACATTCACCCATATCAGGAAGAACATAATAATCCCTCATCAAGTAAAAGATTAGAGATCAAAGTTTAAAAAGGGCTGGATACAGACCCAACTTAATACACATAAATACAAGAGGAATGCATAGTGGAATAAACAAAGGGTTAAATTAAATTAGAGCTTATGTATTCAAACTAATAATAGGAAGGATAACAACCTGTAAATTGGTACTAACAAATGAAACAAAATTGGGAAGACAACCAAGCTGAACGAATAGAATAAATGAAAGCAGACAATTCACACAAAACATATTAAATAAAATAGAGAAATGCATAAGGTATATTAAGGCTGTGTCATTGTTCAGCCAAGGAAAGAGTGTTTTCCAAGAGGAAAAAGCAAATGTCTCCAGCTTGGGAAGGTGTGAAGCTGCAGGTCACATCGGTCTTTGATGGATACATAATGAAATATAAAATAATAAACTATTGTATATTAGTAGTAAAGTAGTGTATTGTAATATACTATTGCTGTTATAAAAAAGGAAAAACAAAACAATAATAACATTAATAGTGACATAATATTAATAAGAAAAGGCACTTCAGTCAGTCATGATGTGAGGTGGATAATTGTTAAAAGTAGTCTGATTCAAGCTTAAGGTTTGCTCAAACTCAGTATAATGATATATGAGATCAAGAAAATAAGGAAAATACCTATGTTAGAGTGAATTGTTAAATGTTTGTCATTTTTATTCTTACCATTTGTACTTCAACTGTGTGTTGAAAGGAATTCTTTTGTTCTCCCCTCCCCAGATTCTCGAGGTTCTGAGTGGGGGGCTGTAGTGTTTTATCACAGGCAAACATCCTTGTGAAGGTCTGATGTGGTAAAACTTCCTGCCCTTTGTATGGCTTCACTGTGTTATCTAGGGTGACCATAGATTGGGTGTGGGGAGGTTACCCTCTTTATGACCTAGGATGTTGTTCCTGCTTTATGACCCTTTTGGTCAGCAGCTCACACACACACAAGGTATTCCTTGTTCACATGTATACCTATAAGATGTCATATGTTAATGAACCTATGCATATTCATGTAACCACAATAAAAGAGCAGTGTTACGGGGGAACGGACGAGAGCAACTGGGGTCAAGCGAAGGAACGGCGCCTGTCCAGTTCTCTCCCGTGCACGTGAAACATAAAGAATGTTGCCTACTCGTGTCTTGCTTGCTGTGTGATTACATTGCCTTCAACGTTCCAGCGAATAGGTTCAAGCTACAAACCTATCAACCTAAACTAATCAAGTGCACAGAGACACTTGACCTGGTTGTAAACCTGTCATCCTAGATGACTTTGTTGAGATGAAGAGCAAACCTATACTAACAACTAATAAGCCAAACCCTGTACACAACAGCTAAAGCTACAGGTTTGAGAAGCTGAATAAAATGAATTAAATATGTGGACACTACCAAGCTGATGAGCAAGTTACACATTTTTTATTTTTTTATTTGTTTTTTTAGAGCAGAAGCTGCATATTAAAGCTCACACATGCAGCTGTTTGTGAGCTCAGTTTTTTTTCCTCACACTTCTGCTTTGTTTCTGGCAGCAGCTTTTTCTTTTTCTTTTTGTGTCCTGACTCATGTGTGTAAAGCCTTCATGCCGGCAATTTGTTTTTTGTTTTGGTTTGTCTGTTTTGTTGGTTTGAAAAATAAATAAATTTGTGATCATACTTGTGGATCACAGTGGCACATAATGATTAGACATATGATTTACTAATGGAGATGTAATAACTTTATTCTAAAATTCAAGGAGAACAAACAAGAACAACACCTTCAGTTGTGTCTTGTTGTTGTTCTCTGTGTAGTGTGCTGAGTTTTGTTTTTTGTTCCTTTTTTTTTAAAAATGTTGCTTGAGTGATGAGCACTGTAACTTCTGAAGTAGCTCTCACCATGCGTCCTTGATGATAAGTCCAGAGCCAGCTGAGAGCTGGGTTGTCTGTTTTGTTTTTGGTGACAAGGCAGAAAAATTAAAACTTAGTTTCTTGTTTTGAAAAAAAAAAAAGAGAGGTTTTGTGTTTCTCAGCCAAGAACAACTACAATTTCATTTTCTGTTTTGAGACAAGATAATAATAATAAGTATAATTTCTTGTGTGAACATGATGTGCCTGTAACCTACAGATTAAGGAACAGAAGCATGCGTAAGGAAGTTACAAAGTCACACACGCTCAGGCAGAGACAGTTCCAACCTGAAGCTGATATGACAAAAGATACTAGTTCCTCTTGTCTTTTGGATAACGGCCACTCATGCGATAACCAAGGTTATTATCGTTAACGAAAACTAACGAAATAACGAATAAAAAACAGTTTCGTTAACGGAAATAAAAATAAAAACGAGACTTTGCAATAAAAGGAAAACTAACTAAAACTGAAATGACCGTTCACAAAACTAACTAAAATTAACTGAATTTATAGAGAAAATGTGTTTAGTTTTCGTTTATGTGTATGTGTCATACGTTAGTCTAGGGTGAGAATGAAGTGTATTTTCCAGGTTATGTTCTTGCTGTGCCTTATTATGCCAGCAGGTGGCAAGTACCTCAGTCGGGTCGTCTGTGTTGCCGCTCCGTCCACGCGTAGCATCATGTCAACAAAAGTCGGGAGAAAGCGTCAGAGTCCAATTTGGGATTACTTTGAATATGACTGTGTTTTGGATAAAGCAAGTGTCTTGTAGCGGAACGAGACAAATTATGAGGGACATTTCTAAAGGGAAAGAAATCCCACAAACCTTAAAGTGCACTTGAAAAGCTCACACAAGAAGGCTAACCTAGCTTACCTGGAGAAGGTAAGGGAGCACGCCCAACCCTCATCCCCAGAAACAGAAGCTAACCCCAGGCAAGGCAGCGTGATGCATCCCGAGACAACAGGACTGGGATATCTACATAACTGTGTGAGTCAATTGCCTTAACACCCGGTGCTGCAAGAGTTAACAGTCTCATTGGGGCCAAGATATACATTTTATAGTTGCCTGGTATCAACGGTTGTTCATCTGCCTTTATTTATTTATTTAAAGAACCCATAGGTGGGAATGTGAGTTGTCTGTCTCTGCATGTTAGCCCTGCGACAGACAGGCGACCTGTCCAGGGTGCAGGGTATGGTAGCTGGAATAGCAACATACCCAAGGATAAGCAGAAGAGCATGACTGATATGATGAAACTGGGATTTTGTTACACTTAATTATTGCAAACGCAACTAAAACTATAACTGAAACTAATCAAAACTAAACTGAAACTAAGGATTTTCAAAAAAATAAAAACTAAACTAAACTATCAAACAATTGGTAAAAACTAATTAAAACTAATATAAAATTGAAAATCTGAAGTCAAAACGAAATAAAAATAAAAACTAATGAAAATTGCAAAACTATTAAAACCCTGGCGATAACCATATCTAGAGATGTTTTTCTATTACATATGCTCCACCTAGGATGCTGTGTAATCTATTCTCTGCTATAAAATAAAGAATGGACTGAGGCTCTGCGCGACTTGCCTGTGTCTTGCCACGCAGTAAGCCTCTTCCATGTACATGCCATAACTTGAGTTTGTGTTTCTTGCTTCTCTAAGGTTTTTTCCTTTGACAATATTTCTCCTGTTTGTTATTTATTCCTGCTGTCTTACTATTAATATTTTAGTCCTGTAGCTGGTGTGGAATTAACTTTTTCATAAAATTATTTTAACCCTCTCTGGCGTTGATTTTAGTTTTTCACAGAAAAAACTTGTTTTCTATATGAATTAATAAGTTATCATTTTAGCAAACATCAAGTTGATGTCCATAGATGTACACACACTCACGCCATCATTTACATACACACATATTAGAAATGGTCTTTTACTTTGAAATCCAAAAGAAGTTGGCCTTGATATTGACAGGGTCTTACTAGAGTACAAGGGTGTGTCATTTGGATCTAAAGTGTGGAACAAGACTAAATGATATTTGTTATTATGTACTTAACATGTCTGTTAATGTTGAAGGTGAAATTCACTCAAAGTTGGTCTTTATTTTGAAATTAGGTTTCCACGTCTCTTGTCGTAGTACTCAGACTTGGAGAAGGGCTCATGAGCTTGGACAAAGAAATGTGGAGCAGAGCCACTTTGTGTCAAAAGGGAAAAGTTGAAGTGTTTCAGGCATCTTTTTGTTGGTTTTCCAGGTGCATCCAACTCTGAGGGAATTCAGGGAAAGAACTAGAAATCTGTGAAGAGATTATATTTCTCGGCGGACCAGGGAGCACCTTGGAACTTAAGTTCAACTTATGAACTTATAAGTCTGAAACAAACAAGTTCATGCTGTGATTGCTGAATTTCCCCATCGCCTGAGCGTCATGTGACTCGGTTACCTTGGGTCAGATGCTCGCGTTTCTGCACGGTGCTGAAAGGTTTGAGTTATAGACCTTTTCCACCTTCGTTCGGTTGGTTTCCCATGCGCGCGCTGCATGGTGCCTTGCTGTGAGCAGCACCTGTCCTGTATTACCTGCTGCTGTCACTCACCTCCACAGCTCACACCTGAGCCGCAGCTTCAGACCTGCTCTGCTTTAAAAGAAGCCAAACACAGAGAGCAACCCTAACCCTGACATGAAGTTCCAGAGTCCACTCATACTAACTAAATAAATGCTGGTAATTTAATGAAGTCATGAAGCAGGGAGAGCATGTTTGTAGAAGAACAGGTTATCCTCACTGTTTCCAAAGATTCAGATGAACGGAAGCTGATAAAAGTTAAACTAATGATATTGGTGACTTATTATTGATTTGATTTAGACTATGAGTTTGTTTTGTGCTTATGTCTGAAATTAGATTTTGATGGGAAACACTCATTGAACAGCTCACGGCTGATGTTGAAGTTCAGTCTTGAAACAAGATCATTTTAAAAGCACGTTCACTCCTTCACGTTAAACTGTGCAGAAAGCAGCTCAGTTTCAAACCTGGATCACATCGGGGTTGATGCAGTATTCCCAAATGTTAGAATGATGGAGTCACAACCACTGTTATAGGTAGAATCTGAGAACATTACAGAGCAACTTTTGTTGTAAAAATGTAAGAAAGACTAAGACATAATGATTTGATTGTTCTTCAATTTCATTTTCAAACCGAGATGTTAGTCAAGACAGACGTGAGGTGAGGCTGAAGGAGACATGGTATCAAATGAGAGGCTGTGTGGTTTCACTGTTCTGCTTTATTTTACAGCCCCCCCCCCCAAAATAAAAAAACCCCACACAGTCCAAATAAATGGCAGGAAAATAGCCCCACTAAGAAATCTCTACAAGCCACCTCTCAGTATAAGCTGCTGTAAAGAAGAGAGATGCTTTACACACATATCTGGAAACTGTCCATGTGGATAAATTAAGAATGTGAATAAAGAGAAGCTGTGTGGTTGAATAAAACTCATGCATCAGCCTGTTGCCTTCATCCTGCGGCAGTGCATTGAAGGCATCATTGGTGAGAGCGAAGAAGGTGAACACCACCTGCTGGTTCAGAAGCTCAGTCATACCTGCTCTCTGGATGGCATTGACCAGCATGCTGAAAACAGCAATAAATGATGTTAGATCGAATGGCAACTACACAACAACACACTAACACCTCTGTTTGCTTTCAGTCATTATGCTACACCAAACTAACAGCTTCATGATAATCTAGGCTAACAGATGACTCACTTTTTAGGAGCTTCAAACTACAAAAAAAAAACAAAAAAAGTTTCCCTGATCCTAGTTGGTGCAGTTGCTGCTCTGTGCCTCTGAAGTGCACTGTAGAGTCATTAAAGCTGCCAATAGTTGACAGGGAGTGTTTTTGCTGTACTTTTCCATCAGAGAAACATGATTCAGATGGTAAAGATCTTCACATGAAGCGGTCATCGGCCTTCAAGACATCCATGATGTTTCCCCATTGGTGGAGTGAGGACTTTGTCTACTGTGAACCTTGTCATGCGCAATGATACAGGTGTTCTCGATGCACAGGTTCTACAAAAAGAAAAAAAAAATTGTGTTTAAATACATTAAAATGGGCTTTGGTATCAGAAAAGATGAGTTCTAGTTATTATTATTATACAGTTTAGATACTACTGCTAGCATGTCAGAGTGTTTCTGAAATATTTGTTGATCTGATATTTGTTGTGGAAACCTGTGAACCTTCACATTGACTATATTGAGGTTGACCACGTTGATTTTGAAGGTATCCTTCTATTTATTATTATGTTGTTTAGCTTAAAAAACTGACCAACCAAAGCTTCTTCTCCATAATGTTTGTTGACCTGTTGAGGAAACCTGACCACAGGCCTGAGGGGAACCACAGACGAGTAAGAATTTTTTCATGCCAATGTCTCTAAGTGCTACTAGATTATTGTGTTAGTCTTTTCTTTACAATGTAAAGTTTTAAAAACAAACCTTAAAACATACTTCACATTAAAATGTAATAATTAGTTAGCCCACTCCCCACATGCACATAGCGCAGCACACTGCCTCCACACCTGCGGACAGACGACACTTTTTAATTGTTGGTCAAGACTAACCGCTTGTAAAAACGAAAAAAAGTCCTGACCAAACAGAGGTAAATACCTATGTTGTTAAGTTAGCTGATGATTTTTTGCCTGGAGTTGGTTAGTAAGTTGTTCGATTGCCAGTCTAGCCTCCTGTGAGGAAAAGCCAGAGGCTGCCAGTGATGTAGCCTACTGTCAGTTTCACAGATTTGAAACTTAAGTAGGTGTTTGCTACAATACAGTCACACATTTTGGCATCATTTACCTACCTGTCATCCCTCCTGCTTAAATCTGTCATTGACAGCAAGCTGGTGACTGGGCCATACTGTGCAGAGGGTTCGGCATGTGTGTTGAGAAAACCGCTACCAGAAAACTATAAAGCTAGCAATAAATCCTGGTTTTAAAGCCAGGAACTGATGCTATGAGGGGACGATACAGCCCACAGCAGCAACTGTGCCAGCCTAAGTAGTTCATCCTTCTTAAAATAAAAACACAATAAAATATTGTATTAAGTCAAATACAGTCACCTCAGCCACTTTTACCAACAGATAAAATCAAACTCTAATTCTAAAACTTAGATTTTTACGTAGCTTTTGGTTCAGAAGATGACGTAACACTCCGTATGCTATGTAAAGTGCATCCTACTGCAGCTGTTATTTATTTAGTAGTTTAGAATTGACATGGATCATGTTATGTTATAATATTTGGATTCTTATGTACTTGAGACAGCCTTCACTTCTTTATATTTTACTTCTGATGAGCCAGAGTTTCTTGTAATTTAATTTAAAGTGGCCTTGAACAATAGTTCTCCAGGCTTTCAAAGTTTTCCTCTGACATGGGCTGTTTTTCACACATATACAATCCACTTCTTAAACCTGACCATTTTCAGGGGAGCACATAAAAGGACCATCAGATTTTGATCAACCATGCAATAGCATCTGGAATGAAGCCAAATGATAACGGTTTTATTTTTCAACATGACAGTGTTGAAAAATAATGGATGGATGGATAGATGGATAGATAGAAAAACACACACTGTAACTGCAGAGCCCACACCTCAACATTATTGAAACAGGATCATCTGAACAGAGAACAAAACAAAAGGCAGCCAACATCCGAAGCTTTGGATTGTTCTTCAAGAAGCCCGGAGAACTATTCCTGAGCACTAGAGATTAGAATAAAGATTGCATAAGAGAGTTCAGCCTGTGTAGAAGTATAATGGTGGTCAAACCAAATATCAACTTTCAAATTCATAAGAATTATACAAACTCTGTTTTTGCCATGCATACTTTTATAAACTGTTGCACCTTATTCACTTAGCACAATATAAAGTCATGAGGGGTGGCTCAGGATTTACACAGTTACTGTATTCTAGTAAATTATGCTGTATTAGAAATTAACCTGTCTCGGCCTATGTAAACTAGTGGCAGATATGTTCAACTTCAGCAACAAAGTGTCTAACACAATAAAGAGACATGCTCATTTACAGACATTTGGATTGTTGATATCAACTAGGTGCACAATTAAAAATAATCATTCTTTATCTTTTGCTGAGCTTTTATACACCCAGTTTACCCACGGCTTGAATTAAGCTGCCTTCCAACTAAATTTCTTCTGACACGTTGCATGTATAAACAAAATATGTGATCAACAGGCGTATGGGGCTGCTGATAGCCTGAGTGTGTGCCACATTAAGGAGATCCCCTCTAACTGACATCTGCTCGAAGATACATTACTGACACTGCCAACCGCATTCGTACTGCTGATTGTGACAGCAATCAATCCAGCAGATTTTTGCAACTAATATGAATTTATTAGCGCTTGTTACGAAACATATTTTCTTCACGCTTACATCAAAGTTAGATGAAAAAACAGCAATGAATTCAAAAGTAGTGAAACTTTTTCCGAGTGTCCATGAAAGCACCATAAGAGCTCTTCCCTTTCCTTGCTAGTTGTAGCTAGCACGTTTGCTAATCCGACTACAATAGGTATAGACGACGTTTAAATATACAGAAAGCTGCCTCCGGTAAAACAAAGCAAAGAGAGTATTGCTTTTGTATATGCGATTTCATTTAACCTGCTTAAACCATGGAGGACCGTTCTTCTCAGCCGACTGTGCCAGCTAACGCCAATGTTAGCTGCGCAACGGGAAGCGGTAGCTAAGCTTCTTTTAGCTTACCAAATTAGCTGTGTGCTAGTTCTCCGTTGCCTCAAATGCTTCAATGAATGGGGGCTGATGTGCGGAGAGAAGGAAACAGTCAACAGTGTACGCTTGGTACTAGGCTTATCCGTGTTGTTTTCAAGCTTGACTGGTGCCACAGGAGTAGGAGAACGAAGAGGCTGGTGTTTATTTTGGACGACATCGACGAGTTCACTAGCGTGATTACGTTAGCTAGTGAACATTACAGCTAACCTTAGATAAGTTTGTTGGAAATGCATCCTCACGAAAAAAATAATCATGCACTGCCCAGGTAGTGCAGAAGCGATGCTAGCTTCTTTAACATAATAGACGGAGTGTTTTTGTGTGTTGGGTATTGTGAAACTTCTTTTCCAACTCGCCTGCGGCCAAGTCTTCACCGCAGATTTTTTTTTCCTCCTGAAGCTTTGGTTTGAGATGAGCAATGGTGGCGTTTTTGGACTGACCCTGCCCTCCGTCCCAGGTAGGGGGAGAATTTGGTGGCGATACCCCGGCCTGGTTTGGCCCTCTGTTTACGGATACAGGAGTGACATGCATCATTGACTCGGTTCTTGTTGTATTTTCTGCCTTCACTTTTCACACCACATTAGGTTTCGCCCCTGGGATGCTCCTGTCACTGACGTGATTTGTTATTTGGGGAGATTGGAAGAATCACGATGGACACTAAAGAAGAAGAAGGAAGAAACAATTGCAGCTAACACAATTATGGACTCCTGAGGCTCAACTTTGCGCACTTTTATCCCTGATTTAATTTTTTTTAAAGACTGTGTCACTGGAAGGACGCCGATATGTCTGCGTTTGCGGAGTTCGTGCCCCCTCCTGAATGCCCGGTGTTTGAGCCGAGTTGGGAGGATTTCTCGGATCCTTTGGGATTCATCAACAAGATCCGACCTATTGCAGAGAAGACGGGCATCTGCAAAATCCGACCCCCTCAGGTATTTTTTTATAACACTGAAAGTCTGCAGAGGTTTTTGGTTTGTTGTCTCTTTGTGATCCTGGGCTGGCTTACTTTGGGCCTGCGTGGATTTTACGAAACGCAGCGACGCTACTAGTTGCCATTAGTCTAAATAGAGGTCAAACGAGGCTCAGTTTCTTTTCAGTTTTTAATTAAACATTTGTGACACTGATTTCCGTTTGTTGTTCAGAAAAATTGTGGGCGAAAGTGCGAAGAAAATGTAGCTGTTTTCCTCACTCCCACCTGGTGTTTTGGTTTTAAAGTGGAACGATGGTAGACATTGGGCCTAATGGCGTCCACATACAACAGATACATTTAGATTTTAATTTTAAGCTAGTCACGTGTTGTCACAATGATTTCCTCATTGCTCAGGTTGTTTTGGTGAATGTAATATTTCTTTTCTGTTGTCAATCAGGACTGGCAGCCTCCGTTTGCCTGTGATGTACGCAACTTCCGGTTCACTCCTCGGGTGCAAAGGCTGAATGAACTTGAGGTGAGTTTGCCACAAATGAATGAATAGATAAAATAACTCCAGTCATTGTTTATAATGAGACTGAAGCCATTATTGTTACTGCTTTAGCTGTGTGTATGATAGATAATTAAGATTCAAGATCCTTTATTTGTAAAATGCATAGTTATGAGTACAACACGCAGTGGAAAGTGTCCTGACACCCTTGACTGTGCAAAAAGAGAGAAAATTATATACATTAAGTGAATTACACAAAAGACCACATTATATGCATTAAGTATCATTATATGCAGTAAGTAAGTGAATTATGTACATTAAGTTAATTAAATAAAATAAAACAATCTGGAAATGTTTAAATTGAAAATCTAAAAATGTGCATTCAATTCAATTCAATTCAGTTCAATCTTTATTGGCAGACTTCATGTCCATAAAAACAAGACAGAAACACACACACAACCCCCCCCCCCCCCCCCCCCCCCAAACACAAGGTATAAACCTTAAATATATATATACATATATATACATATACACACACACACACACATATACACACATACACATGCATATGTGCGAGCGTGCACACATACACATATATATATATATATATATATATATATATATATATATATATATATATATATACACATATATACATATATACATATAAAGCATTAGTAAAAATATAAAACCATAATATACATAAAACACAATTACTTAAAAGAAATCAATAAATACACAAACACTTCAACCAGTGCTTTCTCAGACTGGATGAGTAACGGGAACCACTCACTGTCGGATCTCTAAGTGCTAAAATTATGCTGTTACTCGAACCATCCAGTCGTTCTCTAAAATTGAACATTAACTTTCTTAAAAGTGCTTTAAAAGTGCATTGTTTGAGTGGGTGTTAAAGTGTTAAAGTCAGTTATGGATGCTGTGGGTGGGGAGTGGGCGGCATGTTCTGGTTTAGGACACGGATGGCCTGGGGATAGAAGCTTATCTTGAATCTCTCTGTTCTTGCCCGGATGGTGCGGAACCTTCTGCCTGATGAAACAGTTGGTTGGGACAGGTCCTTCAATATCTGAGCTTCTCTAAACCAACATCTCCTGGTGTAGATGTCCTGTAGAGAGGGGAGAGCAGTCGTGCAGCAGCGTTCTGCTGTATGGATCACTCTCTGAAGAGCTTTTTGATCCTTAACACAGCTGTTCCCATACCAGGATGCAATGTTCTGTTTGAGGATGCTCTCCACAGCGCCTGCATAGAAAGTCCTGAGGCTCACTGGAGAGACCCCGAACTTCCTCAGTTGTTGTAGGTGGTACAGGCACTATGTAGCCTTTTTGGACTGGACCTGAATGGGGGCAGACCATGTCGGGTCTGAGGAGATGTGGACACCAAGAAAGAAAAGTCTCACTCAGGGGGAAAAAACACTGCAGTTTTTATTTTGACTATGAAAAGGTTATTAAATCAAAACAAAAAGCTGCATTATTATTTTTTTCAGTTTAGTTTTAATTGTGTCCAACATTTGATGTCATGGATGCCCTTTCTTAAAGTCAATTTTTGGATATGTGTCGTTTCAGTTCAGGGCACCAGGACAGCTGCAAAGTTGTTTTTTTTTATATATTAGAAATGCACAGATGATCATTACCAGACTGCATTCCCTATTTTTCACTGATCTCAAACAGTATTTATGTATGATAGTTAGCCAAATAGATCTGGTGTCTGGACATACTGTTTTTTTTGTTTTGTGTGTGTGTGTCCCATGAAAATTTCTTGGTTTTCCTGGTACCAAAATGTGGAAACAAAATGAATACCAGCCTCTGATTTTTCTAATCTGTCCTTTTGCTCTTTCTCTGCTGCTTTTCCAGGCGCTCACTCGCATAAAGCTCAATTTTCTGGATCAAATCGCAAAGTTTTGGGAGCTGCAAGGATCTAAGATTCGATTCCCTCATGTGGAGAGGAAACTCTTGGACCTCTACCAGCTCAGCAAGGTGGAACCAGTCAGCATGGATGTTTTTTTTTTGTTTTGTTTGTTTGTTTGTTTGTTTGTTGTTTGTTCAGATTTTTGTTTTTTTAGCCTAAAAATGGATTTTTAGTGAATTTTTGTAAATAAGGATCCTTTGGCAGCACAAAAAATGTTTTTTTTACCTTATGATGTTAAAAAATATTTTGGATGATTAGATAGATAAAGTGGTAAGAGCTAAAAAAATGTTTTCCTTGTGTGCATTAAAGATTGTGTCATCCGAGGGCGGCTTTGAGACGGTGTGTAAAGAAAAATTATGGTCCAAGGTGGCCAGCCGAATGGGCTACCCTCCTGGAAAAGGCACCGGGTCTCTTCTACGTTCTCACTATGAGAGGATCCTTTACCCCTATGAGCTCTTCCAGACTGGAGCCACACTAACTGTGAGTGGTGCTGAATGCTGTTTAACTGCATTTTATATCATAATTGGGAGGAAAACTACAGCTAATGCGTTTTAGACCATCATAAGTAGATTCTGAGGTTTCTTGTCTAAATTGCATGTATATGTATTGTACTTAAGGAAGTTTCTCCCAAAACACTTCATACTGTATATAAATGTCCTATTACTAATAGCTTGTAATAACCTTTGGGCCAAATAACATCCTGGTTTTCTTTGGTAACCTATTCAGTGATCATTTTGCCTCTGATTAGGGCCTCCAAAGGTTGTATGATGAGGGAAATGATGGGGATGAGGTAGATGAGGGAGTTGGCGAGGAGGCTGTAGAGGAAGAGGAGCACGATGAGGAGGATGAGAAGAATAAAGATGGAGAAGGTGATGGATTGCAAACCAAAGAGCGGCTACTGCCAGAGAGACGATCCAGGCGCCTGAAGTCCGAGGTAAAGTGAAGCTGCTCAGACATTAACTCGGAGTTGAATTTGAATTTGAATACGCTGACCTAAAATTAAAAATGCCATGAGCTCTTGGTTATCTTTTGTCTACTAATGCGTTCCATTGAGTGTAACATTTGATAACATTGTTGCAAGTGGGTCATGAAGTTATCATTTGTAGCAGAACAATTAGTCCCCCCAAATAAAAGTTGAAAAAAGTGCTTGACACGTTAACTTTTGGGATTCCCTCTGCACATCCAGATTTCTAACTGTGTCAGGAATGCCCCCCCCTCGAGGATGTCTTAACATTTAGCAGGATCACTTTGTTTCACAGTCTAATGCTGTTATTGTTGTTGTTCTCTAGCGGGAAAACAAGGAGCCAAAAACCCTTAAAATTTTTGGAGCGAGTCCCAAGATGGTCGGCTTGGAGATCGTATCAGCTGGTAAAAAAATTTTTTGATTGACTTGTGTGGGCTTTGTTTTTGTTTTGTTTTGTTTTTAAACACAAAAACCAAGAGCCACTCCTCTTACTGTAGTTTTCCAATTCACTTAGATGATGGATTCAACAAGAAGCAGCGGCACCTCAAAGCCCAGGCCTTCGCCATCAAGATGAGACCACGCAAGGAAACCCTGGAGGTCAACTTTGTGAGTGTGATTTCATTATTTCATTGTGATCAGTGTTGAAATTCACCATGTTATTAAATACCACAACAATTTTTGCATCTTGTTTTGTTTTCCCTTAAAAAAAATAAATAAAAATGTGGCGCTAACCCTCAGATCGACCTTTATCTCTGCCTTGTGTGTGGACGAGGGGACGAAGAGGACCGGCTCCTGCTGTGTGATGGCTGTGACGACAGCTACCACACATTCTGCTTGGTCCCACCTCTGCAGGACGTACCCAAAGGAGACTGGCGATGCCCTAAGTGTGTTGCTGAGGTAGGCGCTGAATGTGCTTTTATTCTCCCTGTGCCCTCTGTGGTATACCACAAATGTTTCTCATGTCAAAGATTGGTGCTCTTACAGTTACTATAGTCCTCATCATACCAAGTATACTGGTGAAGACTGAAAGAAATATATAGAACAGAGAGACAAAAGTCTGTTTCTAGCAACCAACCTAAAGTTTAATTACTCAAATGGGCGTGGCTTCAACAGCAGTAACTCTAATCAATTGTTCATGCTCCTACACAGGAATGCAGTAAGCCTAGGGAGGCATTTGGCTTCGAGCAAGCTGTGAGAGAGTACAGCCTGCAAAGCTTCGGAGAGATGGCCGACCACTTCAAGTCTGACTACTTCAACATGCCTGTTCATGTATGTGAAATCTACTCAGTAGAGCTAGAATGAGTAAACGGATGCTGCTCTCAAGCCTTTCAGCAAAGATCTAAAACAGGATATGTCATAAGATCCATTTTACACTCCTCAGATGGTCCCCACGGAGTTGGTGGAGAAGGAGTTCTGGCGTCTGGTCAGTAGCATTGAGGAGGACGTCATCGTAGAGTATGGAGCAGACATCAGCTCCAAGGATGTCGGCAGCGGATTCCCTGTCAGGGATGGAAAGAGGAGGCTGATGGGAGATGAGGAGGTGAGAAGGTGGTTACACAGTGTATATATCGTAACGTGGTGATGTGTTACCTTGACAAAAGTTGAAAAGTAACACAAAGAGACAGTATTGTTCAAGCAAACTGTGTATGTAATCCAATTAAAAAGCAATACAGGGGTTACCTCGAGTGTGTCAAACACTTGTACAGTGGACAGTCAAGTTTAAAAAAACGAATAAAAGTAATATTTTTCAGCTCTTTTTATTTTTTTCCCCCCAAATGCCATCACTGATGGGGAGGC
The DNA here is from genome assembly GCF_001858045.2 of Oreochromis niloticus. Lineage (NCBI taxonomy): Eukaryota > Metazoa > Chordata > Actinopteri > Cichliformes > Cichlidae > Oreochromis > Oreochromis niloticus. The sequence continues at coordinate 6,306,804 of NC_031981.2, read as the reverse complement.
ACATTTGTCAGCTCATTTTCTCATATATTCTGCTAAAGATTTTTAATTGCACACACATCATCTTATTTAGTATTTTATTGAGTAGTTCCATCTAACCAACTCCAGCCTCCAGTCTATTTATTTAATACTTTCAAATTTGCTCTGAATAGAAGCACCCTTTTCCTTTCCTGTTAGGATTATGCAAACTCAGGCTGGAACTTGAACAACATGCCTGTGCTGGAGCAATCTGTGCTCACCCACATCAACGTGGACATCTCAGGCATGAAGGTACCCTGGCTCTACGTGGGCATGTGTTTCTCCTCCTTCTGCTGGCATATCGAAGACCACTGGAGCTACTCCATCAATTTTCTTCACTGGCAAGTTTATGAAGTATAGTTTTGGAAGCAGCAGATAAGTAGTAGTGTTGATGAAAACAAAATTCTGCATGTCAGTGGTAATCCTTTGCTTCAGTAGGGCTTTTATAGTTGATCTTATGTTTATGTCTGCTCTGTGGAGTTATGGTACAATAGAAGCCTTAAATATAAAACAACATTCGGATAATATCTTCTTCTGTTCTTCAGGGGAGAACCTAAGACTTGGTATGGAGTCCCGGCCTCTGCAGCAGAGAAATTAGAGGCTGTCATGAAAAAGTTAGCTCCAGAGCTTTTTGACTCCCAGCCTGACCTCCTTCATCAGCTCGTCACCATCATGAATCCCAATGTCCTCATGGAGCATGGTGTCCCTGTATGTAGCCCGTACTCTGGGTTAGAATTTGATCTCGTTAAATATTCATGTGGAGAGCTTTATTTATTACATATATATATTCCTCAGGTGTACAGGACCAATCAGTGTGCCGGGGAGTTTGTGGTTACCTTTCCCCGGGCCTACCACAGCGGCTTCAACCAGGGCTACAACTTTGCAGAGGCTGTTAATTTCTGCACAGCTGATTGGGTGAGGGAGCAAAAATACAAACTCCTCTTTTATTTTAAATATTGAATTTTTTATATATATATGTTTTTGCCAAAACTTTTCTCGTGTTTCACCCATTCTTCAGTTGCCAATGGGCCGTCAGTGTGTCGCCCATTACCGACGTCTCCACCGGTACTGCGTTTTCTCCCACGAGGAGCTGCTTTGCAAGATGGCTGCAGATCCCGAGAGCCTCGACGTGGAGCTGGCTGCTGCCGTCTTTAAAGAAATGCAAGAGATGATGGATGAAGAAACAAAACTCAGACAGGCTGTCCAGGAAATGGTGAATGTTTTTCTTTTTTGTTTTGTGGATGTTATATGTGTAATGTAACCCATTCTGATCATTTGGGCATCGCTTTCCTCATTGCCAACAGGGGGTACTGTCGTCCGAGCTGGAGGTTTTTGAACTCGTTCCGGACGATGAGCGTCAGTGCTACAAGTGTAAGACCACCTGTTTCCTGTCTGCGCTGACCTGTTCCTGCAGCCCCGACCGACTGGTTTGTCTCCACCACGCGAAAGATCTCTGTGACTGTCCTCTTGGCGACAAGTGTCTTAGGTGGGATTTTTTTTTTCTTTTTTTTTAATTCATGGCGTAAACTTTCATCATGTTAAGAGTTGCACAAGCTTGTGTTGGTAGTAAATTCTTAAAACAAATTTTCACATGCAGTTTTTTTCCAATCCATTCCAGGTATCGCTATGATCTGGAGGAGTTCCCCTCCATGCTGTATGGCGTGAAGACTCGGGCTCAGTCTTATGATACCTGGGCAAAGAGGGTCACAGAAGCCTTGGCTGCAGACCAGAAAAACAAAAAAGGTCTCTGTTTTATTGCATTATAAACTACAAGCATTTTGTTCCCTAAATTTAGCTATTTATGTCTTTATTATATCTAAATCCTTTCTCATCTTTGTTTTCTCCTGCTCTTTCTTTCTGTCGCTCTCTCACAGATCTCATTGAACTCAAAGTTTTGCTCGAGGACGCCGAGGACAGAAAGTATCCTGAGAACGCTTTGTTCCGTCGTCTGAGGGAGATGGTCAAAGAGGCAGAGACGTGCTCCTCTGTAGCCCAGCTGCTGCTCAGCCGCAAGCAGAGGCACAGGTCAGGACAATGATTTGTGCTGATTTACCACTTGCAAGTTACTGGGCCTGATATCAGTTTTTTAAAAAGTCTTTTCAGTATTAATTTTGTAGGTGGTTTTGAACTAAATCTTTTTTTTTTTCTCCCCTCTTTTTCTGTGTGCATCTCTAGCAGCCGCCTGCGTTCTGAGAGCAATCGCAATCGGACCAAATTGACTGTGGATGAGCTGAAAGCGTTCGTAGAGCAGCTGTACAGGCTACCCTGCATCATCAGCCAGGCGCGACAAGTCAAAGTTAGTTCCATATGTCGATACATAGATCCTAATTATAGTTGGGGTTTTTTTTGTTTTGTTTTGTTTTGTTTGGTTTTGTTTTGTTTTGTTTTGGGGGTTTTTAAATTTTGTTTTTGCCTGTCTTGTGTAATCCCCCCCCCCCCCCCCCCCCCACACACACACACACACACACACACACTCATTCAACCAATACTCTTAAACCACTCCCTGACATTTCCTACTTTTCCTTTACCTCTAAATGTGTCTGTCACTGCCCGTATTGCCAGGAGTTACTGGAGAATGTGGAGGACTTTCATGAACGGGCCCAGGTGGCGCTGTCAGATGAGATGCCCGATTCCTCCAAGCTGCAGGCGCTGTTGGATCTGGGCAGTGGCCTGGATGTGGAGCTGCCAGAGCTGCCCAGACTCAAACAGGAGCTCCAGCAGGCCCGGTGGCTTGATGAGGTGAGTCCACATCAGACGATATGAGTTGTTGTCCTTGTAAAAACAGAAGGTTTTCCACTTTTGTTACCAAGCGGAAATGAAAAGGAGTCAACTTAAGACTAAGTCAATGAGGTTTTTTACCATTTCTAAAATGGGAACACCGTATTGCTCTCTGTTTCTGTAGAATATTGTTAGAACTGTTTATATTTCTAAGTAGTTCTGTACCAGTGTAAAGGAAGCTAAATATTTGCAGTGACAGATATGAGTTAAAATCATAAACATCAAAAGATTGAGCAAAACAGAGACTGAGAACATCATCAAATTTCAGGTGCGTGCCACCCTTGCTGAGCCCCACCGCGTCACTTTGGAGCTCATGAAGAGGCTGATCGACTCTGGGGTGGGTTTGGCTCCGCACCATGCCGTGGAGAAGGCCATGGCTGAACTCCAAGAAATCCTCACCGTGTCAGAGAGATGGGAGGATAAGGCTCGCGCCTGCCTGCAGGCCAGGTAAGGTTTCATATGTGAATGGAGATCTAAATTTCCCATAAAAGTCTACCTTTTAAAATCGGAGGGTTCACATGTTTGTTTGTGCTCTTTTAATCTTAGACCTCGTCACAGCATGGCGACGCTTGAGAGCATTGTGCTGGAAGCTCGTAACATCCCAGCATACCTGCCAAATATTTTGGCCCTTCGAGAGGCCCTGCAAAAGGCCAAGGAGTGGACTTCCAAGGTGGAGGCCATCCAAAACGGCAGCAGCTATGCTTACCTGGATCAGCTGGAGAGCCTGCTGGCCAGGGGCCGCTCCATCCCTGTGCGGCTCGATCCGCTAGCTCAGGTGGAGTCTCAGGTAGCTGCAGCTCGAGCCTGGAGGGAGAGGACTGCTCGTACGTTCCTCAAGAAGAACTCCACGTACACACTGCTCCAGGTGGGCTGTCATGGAAACATTTGATGTTACTTGTGGCTGAGATGCAGAAATCTTTAAATGTCTTTAATATAAAGTCTGTATGATAATTATAACAAATATCTCTTAGGTCCTCAGTCCTCGTGTGGACATTGGAGTATACGGCAACAGCAAGAGCAAGCGAAAGCGTGTTAAGGAGCTCATGGAAAAGGAGAGGGGCGGCTTTGACCCAGACACCCTGAGTGATCTGGAGGAGAACCACGAGGAGGTGCGGGACCCTTCTACTGTTGTAGCAGCTTTCAAAGCAAAAGAGCAGAAAGAAGTGGAGTCTATTCACTCACTCCGAGCTGCAAATTTAGCTAAGATGGCCATGGCAGATCGCATCGAGGAGGTCAAGTTCTGTTTGTGTCGAAAGACTGCCAGCGGCTTCATGTTGCAGTGCGAACTTTGTAAAGACTGGTTTCACGGAGCTTGCGTCCCTCTGCCTAAGACTGGATCTCAGAAGAAGATTGGTGTGAATTGGCAGAGCAATAGTAAAGACTCCAAATTCCTGTGTCCGCTGTGCCAGCGATCACGGAGGCCGAGATTAGAGACCATTCTGTCATTGTTAGTTTCACTGCAGAAGCTGCCAGTGCGTCTGCCAGAAGGAGAAGCATTGCAGTGTTTGACTGAGAGGGCAATGAGCTGGCAGGTACGCATATAAATTACAATGCCTAACTGGTAGCGTCCAAGCTTCTCAGTGTTTTTTCTTTTGGTCTCTTCTTATTACCTGCGCTTATGTTGGTTAAACTTTCTTAACAGGACCGAGCACGCCAAGCTCTGGCCACAGAGGAGTTGTCCTCGGCCCTGGCGAAGCTGTCTGTGCTGAGCCAGCGTATGGTTGAGCAGGCTGCGAGGGAGAAAACGGAGAAGATCATCAACGCTGAGCTGCAGAAAGCCGCTGCCAATCCTGACTTACAGGTACTTTGATCATTAATAATTTTGCATGGTTAGAAATTCTCTTTTGAGAGACAGATTGTTGTTTTGGATGTAAATGTGCACTTCACCAGCAGAGGGCAGGAATATGTAAAAAGATAAAGAGGCCAGTGGATTGGCTTAGCAATCTGAAAGTTCACATTTCAGACTGGTGATCTGAAACCTGAAATTAAATCTACCCTCTAGGGAAGTTATCAGGCAAAACAGTTCTTATTCAACAACAAGCTGAAGAATCATTGCTGTTTTGTTTTTATTTCTTTGATAAGTTCAGTGGATAAAACCTTTCCTTTGAGAAGAAATTTTAAAGAGTTTGTGTGTGTTTCCCAGGGTCATATCCAAACTTTCCAGCAGTCTGGTTTCAGCAGAGCCACGTCACCGCGTCCCTCTGTGGACTACGACGACGAGGAGACGGATTCAGACGAAGACATCAGGGAGACTTACGGATATGACATGAAGGTATGAGAGGCATCAATGGTGTGATTTAAATTGGGGTGTCATAGGACCTTATTTTGACTTCTTGTGTTGTTGCTGTATGACTGTTTGGCTCCAGGACCCTGGTGAGGTGAAGCCCTACCTGTTCTGTGATGAGGAGATTCCCGTGAAGTCAGAGGAGGTGGTCAGTCACATGTGGCTGGCTGCCACGCCTTCCTTCTGTGTCGAACACGCTTACTCCTCAGCCTCCAAGTCCTGTGTTCAAAGTGAGGCCGCATTTACTTAATACAATTCGTTTGCTTTGAGTCTGTTTACCCATTGTTCCCTCTTGGCATTTATTTGCATAATAAGCAATTACATTAACTACTCCTTGGGAGATTCCCGTTTCATACTCAAAATATTTTCATTTCAGATCTGGGTACACCCAGAAAGCAGCCCAGGAAGACCCCGCTGGTACCTCGGAGCCTTGAGCCACCTGTTCTTGAGCTGTCCCCGCAGGCTAAAGCCCAGCTGGAGGACCTGATGATGCTTGGAGACCTGCTGGAGGTGTCCCTGGATGAGACCCAGCACATCTGGAGAATCCTGCAGGCCACTCACCCACCCTCCGAGGAGAGATTCCTGCAAGTCATGGAGGTAGGAAGTTCAGCCATTATGCAACCTGATTGCACAGCTAGATAGGGACTTAATGCTGAGATTAATCATTTTGGTTTGTTCTGATGGTGTAATTACACACACTGCTTGCAGTAAATACAGAATAAGAAATGGCAGTGATCACTCTCATTTGCTCTTTTTTTCCCCTCCCCCTTCCTTTCTTTCCAGCCTGACGACTCTCTGATTGAAAAGCCTCTGAAGATCAAGCTCAAAGATTCCGAGAAGAAGCGGAAACGCAAATTGGAAAGAGCCGAACACCACCACATGCTGATGGCTGCTGCAGCTGCCAGTGGAACTTCAGCGATGGGAGATATCCGACCACCCAAGTCCAAAGACTTAAAGAGGGTGGGTCTGGAGCTCGGCCTTGGGGGTAAACCCAAAAAGAAAAAACTTAAAATCAACCTGGAAAAGAATCGGGAAATGAAGCAACTGGCCAAACGGTTGGCCAAAGAGGAGAAGGAGAGAAAGAGGAAAGAGAAGGCAGCCGCAAAGGCAGAGGCCATCAGGGAGGGGATGGAGAAGAGGAAGGAGAAGAAGATTCTTGACATTCCCTCGAAGTATGATTGGTCGGGGGCAGAGGACTCCAATGATGAGAATGCAGTGTGCGCAGCCAAAAACTGCCAGAGGCCGTGTAAAGATAAGGTGAGCACACGTGTCGTTATCCTCCATAACTAACTAACTAACATTTCAATTCAATTTCATTTATACAGTGCCAAATAACAACAACAACAACAACAACAACAACAACAACAACAACAACAACAACAACAACAACAACAACAACAACAACAACAACAACAACAATCGCCTCAAGGCACTTGTGACCGAGTTTCACCATTGCAGATCCAGATGTGTGTTGAAAGGGGTACAAGGGGGAAATCATAGATGTTTGATGGACACAATCTTAACATTATATAATATGTTGAAAAATTGTTGAATATTCTTAATCTTATCTTGTGTCATTACTTTATTGTTATCCATCGTGGTCTCAGGGGTTATTCCCTGTTCCCCTGGTTTAAATGTGGACTCAACCTGAGGAGCAAGGAAACTGCTCTCACATCTCACATGATTCAAGGTAGTAGACCACATCTACTCCCTTGAAATAGGACTGAAATATAGTTTATTATGAAGAATTTTATGTCTACAAATACATTTTGTTAGTACCTGGTTGGATGCACCTCAGCTCTCAATATTGTTGAATCTTGGCATAGATTAAACAAGGTGCTGGAAACATTCCTCAGAGATTTTGGTCCATATTGATCTGACAGCATCAAAGAGTGGCTGCAGATTTGTCAGCTGTACATCCATGGTGTATATCTCCCGTTCCACCATGCACTAAATGTGCTCTAGAGCACTGAGATCTGGTGACTGTGGAGTCCTTGTCATGTTCAAGATTCTAGTTTGCGATGATTTGAGCATTGTGACATGGTGCGTAATCCTGCTGGAAGCAGCCATCAGAAAGTGTGTGTATGTGGTGGTCATTAAGTGGCATGGTCAGGACATGGTTTTATTTACTGTTGCCTTCCTTTCAGCTTGAAGTAGTCTGCCCATTCTCCTCTAACTTCTGGCATCGACAAGGCATTTTCTCCCAGTGAACTTCTGCTCACTAGATATTTTCTGTTCTTTAGATGATCCTCTAGATCACCCTAGAGATGGTTGTGTGGGGTAAATCCCAGATCAGTAGTCTCTGAAGTACTCAGCCTAGCCCATCAACAACCATGTCACATTCAAAGTCACCTAAATCACCTTTTCCTCCTTGTTCTCTCCTTGTATTAACAAGGCCACCTGATGTCGTCTTGATCAGAAACGCTACTGCAGACTGCACAAAGTTAACCAGTGGCTAGTCTCCTTCTCCTTTGAGTCCTCTGCGCAGCCAATCAAACCTGAGGAATCATTAGCCCTACAGTTCTGTCCTTTGATTAACTGATGATTTATCCGGGGTATACTCGTGACTTTAGCCCAAAATGATGGCATAGTGCTGTGTTAGTTGCTACTTTGAAAGGAAGGTAACCTATAAAAGAAAATGATAATAATTTACTTAAATTCAGATTTTTAGCTTCATGTTACAGCAAAAACCACTTTTTTTCTAGCTGTGCTGGTAAATACATTTGTTTTTGTTTTGTTATTTCTAATGTTTTGAAAATCAAAAATTGAAGTGTGTCCAAGATCATCTACTCTGTTGTAGTCATGTATTCCAGTAAATAAGATCAAACATTAGTTGAACAGTGACCGACTTGCAGCTGTGAAACAGGCTTCTTTAATCGCTAATGCAGTATTTTCATTAAAATTCTTGAATTAAAGCTGCAGCTTCTTTTCAAATTTATTGTTGTGGTGATTGAGTACTGTTAAATATTATCTTTGAGTTTAGTGTCTTGCTTGACAAAGCACAGTCATGTGTTTTTTAAACCGTTGTCATACTGTTTTTATGACATTGTCTCACTCACATTTCTGAATTTATCACGTGGGCTTATTTTTCTTTTCTCCCCTATTTCACAGGTTGACTGGGTTCAGTGTGATGGCGGCTGTGACGAGTGGTTCCACCAGGTCTGTGTGGGTGTGTCATGCGAGATGGCCGAGAATGAGGACTACATCTGCATGGACTGCTCCCGGAAGGCTGCAGGTGGTGGAATGACCGTCGAGGAGGTGTCGGAGGAGAGCGTCGTTGTGCTGACAACGTCAATGTGCGGCAGCGGCGTGCAGAGTGTGCCATCGTCATCGGTGATTGCCTCCTGGTCATCGGCTTCTCACTTAAACCCAGCGACATCACATCAGCAACAGCAGGATTCTCAGCAGGGCAGTTAGCACTTATAAAAAACACATTGGCCAATGACAGAGAACCTCACAAGATGCCCAGTATCCAGGCTAGTTTTTCAACCTCGAGACAAGTTAACAGTTCCTGTAACTGTTGGGAGTGTCAAGCACAAGAAAAACGTTCCCATGTTTCCGAGTGCTGAGATCTGTAAACACTTTACATGTGTCAGCCACAACATTAAAAACCACAGGCGAGTAAAGTGAATGACCTCGATCATCTCGTTGCAGTGCTTCACTCAGCCGGGAAGCCATTGGTATCGGTATTCATGTGGATGATAGTGTTAACATCCACCCAAACGTGGCTAATTTGCTCCTGTATGACAGAGGTCCTGTTCAGAAACGGCTCGTCATTACACTCGAGGTGTTGAAATGGCCTCGCCAGATGTCAGTCCAGTGGATCATCCACAGGATGCACCAGAATAAGCCCGAACGCTGCATCTGCTGCCAATACCTTGGCGCCCGCAACCGGAATACACCCTCGGAGGTCCTGTGACCTTGCTTCAAAGGGACAGACCTGTTTTGATGTCACAAAGGGGACTCAGAAAATATTAGGCAGATGGATTTAATGTTGTGGCCTCTCTGTATAATCCCCCTACAGCAGTTTAGGTCCAGAAAAACCTGCTGTCTTCATCCTGGTCCTCAGTTCAGCAGTAACAAGGCATTATAATAACTTACCTGCAAACACTCACTTATTCCAGCTGTTGTATTCAGTGGCAAACAGACAAATTTGTTCCCAGCTCCAGGACATTAGTTCCCCTTCTGTCCCTCTGCCAGGCCCTTGAGACAGCAACATCTCAATAAGTAGGTCTCAACTAGGAAAAACAAATGGTTGTATTGTAGTGGAATTATTTATAATGTACATAGCTTTTAAGGCAGTTAAACCAATGGATTGTGGCTTTTTGTTTTGTTTCTCACCTTTAATAAATTCTTCCTAGTCAAATAAGTACAAATTGCAATGTTGGTTTGTTTTTTCTCTCCTTCATGTGACGAAGCACACAAACGACAACCATCTCCTCTTCTAAACTTCTTGTTTGTGAAGGCGGGGGGAGTGACCTCAAGATGTGTCACTGAGTGGTTGATTGATTTTTCAAACTGGTTTAAACCTCACATCGGCTATGTGACATTCATTTTCAAAGCAGGGCCTCGATTATCACGGTGAAAAATTAACTGGTCAAGCTTATACGTATCACTACCTGTACGCAGGTCTGTTGGGGGAGTACAGGGTTATGGCAAGGGTGGGGGTGGTGGTTGTGCTGATGTCTACTCCTGACTCAGACAGGTCAGATCCAGTGTGAACTGACCTCATCTGCTTTTGGCATCCGTCTGAGTGAGGCACCTCTATCAGAGAGAAAGAAAGGGCAACCACGGTGGGCTGCGAGGATACTCAAAGAATTACATAACTTTTGTTTTGTTATGCAGCCACATCTTCCACCACCTGCTGTATGTTGTGTCTTCAGACCCATCCACTGAGAAGACTTTTTGACCAAATTGCTAAACATAGATGAAAGGAAAAACAACGGTCTATCTGCTATATAGCAACACATGGATTTCTTTCAGACCTTAGCACCATATTTGTGGAAAACCTTCTTCCATCAAGTAGTTTGACTTTGAGAATGCATCTGTTGATGTAAACAAACATGTATATTTGTTTCTTTTTTCCTATGTAGCCAAAGTGCATTGCAACAAGAACATGAGTTAAGGCTGACAGGTCAAATGTCATCCCCCTGGACTATTACATTGCACCTTATTTTAACAGTAGAGACATGGTGGATGATGTACTTTGCTCAGAAGGGACCACATGCAGGGAAAGAGTGGAGGCTGGCCTTGGTTTAGCATTACAAAACCCCACCTCTCTGTCCAGCCACGTTAAATAGTCAAACCTTGGCCCCAGTCTAACTGAAACCTCCAGATTCAGCTTCAAGCTCGTCACAAGAGTTCCACACTGCTAACAAAGTGGCACCACAATGAAAGGTAAGTGCACATATATTTGAACTTGGTGCGCTCTACAGCCGGAACAGTTTGGTGTGCAGAGACATCGGCTTCCAATTCAGGCGATATTGTTATCAGCCATCAAGTTTCCATGGCCTGCTACGATCCTCGTGTACATCTGTTGTACAGGAGACTCTGTCAACGCCAGCCTCCCCAATTACACCAGCCATGCCAGTGACTTGCCACCCTCTGAAGTGAAGATGGAGGAGAGGGGTCAGTGGAGCAATAAGCTGGAGTTCGTTCTGTCAGTCGCCGGCTCCATCATCGGCCTGGGCAACATGTGGCGGTTCCCTTATCTGTGCTACAAGAACGGGGGAGGTGAGTAGGAAGATGAGCTAAGTAGAGAAGATGAAGAGTGCTCCTCATTGCAGTTTTCCATCAACTAATTCATGCACGTCACTAATTTGTACAAAAGGTATGTTAAGCAAACACCTGAAGATCTTAGTATTATTCTGAAATTGATCACATTCTGAAATTGATCTCTGTTCACTAATGGACTTAATGAGAGACAAAACTTGTTATTACGAGTTGCAGACTTTATTCAAAGGTAAAATTTATACTTAAATTGATTTGATGAAAGAAGTAAAGACAGGTGCATTCAAAGTTTCTGAAAATCTGTTTGGAAAAACAGCTCTTCCTTCATTGGCTGCATGTTATGCTTGTATGACTGCTAAATTAGATACCCCCTTCTCTCTCTCTCGCCCTCCATGGGGTGGCGGGGTCAGAGTTCGGGAATGAGTGGGGTCAGACAGCTGTTGTTGCTCCTCGCTCACAGCAGCTGTTTCTGCAGAGAAGCAGAAAACTTGAACAAGCCACATGCCCTCGGCCTCTCTGCGGGCTTTCGTGATTTTATGTGGTCTCCTTTCCTTTTTTTTGTACTTTGTTCCAAATCACATTCAATATTTCTTGAAGGTGCAGACAGTAGAAATACATCGCATTTGAACAGAGTTACCCCAGCTGAAAGTATAAACTCTAACCCTTAATCATTTGCTCATTTTCAACTCAGGTGCATTCCTCATCCCTTACCTGATCTTCCTGTTTACTTGTGGTGTTCCCGTCTTCCTCCTGGAGGTAGCACTGGGCCAGTACACCAGTGAGGGAGGCATTACCTGCTGGAGGAAAATCAGTCCTTTGTTTGAAGGTAAGGAGGATTCAGGTAAATTCGGTTTTATCTATATAGTGCCGTATCAGAATAGGAATCTCCTGAAGGCACGTTGTATTGTAAAGTAAAGACCTGCCAGTATTAGAGAGAGACAACCCCCACTGATGCACAAACCTCCTATAAGAAAGCACTTGGTGATTGTGAGGAAGAAGAACTCCCTTTCAGCAGAACCAGGTTCAGGGAGGAGCAACTGTCTGCTGTTGCAGACAGCTGGGATGTGATAAGAAGAGAAAAGAGACATACATTCTTAGATTTTGACACAGAAGAGAGCAATCTGGAAAAAATAGCTTCATAGGGACTGAAAATGAAAATTGTCAGCGAATCACAGGAAGTCCCCCAGCAGCCTGAGCCTACAACGGCATAGCTAATAGATGTTTGAGGGTCACCTGATCCAGCCCTAAGTACAATATAAGCTTCATCAAAGAGGAAAGTTTTAAGCCTAATCTTAAAAGTAGAGAGGATATCTGCTTCCTGAACCCTGAAACTCTACCAATCACAAGTAAGCCTCCAGTCCAAACCAGCATGCTTTACTGGGATAATATGGGACTATGAGGTTTTTATGATATGATGGTGTCTGATCTTTCACGACTTTGTACGTGAAAAAGAAGGATTATAAATTCAGTCTCAAATTTAAGCGGGTGATCTCTCTTCTTCATCTCCATTATTATTCTCACTGTGGTGTTTTGGAAGATCAACATCAGCCCCAAGCATACATATTTTTTGATATTCAGAATATACTAATTATAAAGGTGAATATTGTTACATATATTTAAATATCATTTGTGCAGGTCTTGGCTATGGCACCCAAGTGATAGTGACTCTGCTGAACTTCTATTACATCATCGTTCTGGCTTGGGGGATTTTCTATCTGTCTTTCTCCTTCTCTTGGGACCTGCCTTGGTCTTCCTGCAACAATACGTGGAATACAGGTAACACAACAAAGCTTCTTGAATGTTTCCTCTTAGAATGTATTTTTCCCCTTCTTATAGTGCAATGATAAAAAAAAATTATGTGGTTTTTCCCCTACAGAAAACTGTGTGGAGTTTCAGAGGAGAAACACCTCAACTGACCAAATGATCAACCCGAACACCACCTCTCCTGTCATTGAGTTCTGGGAGTGAGTTATCGCACCCTTGATGAAAAGCAGATAGTGACTGAATGATTTAGATGATTTGTCACTGATGTGTTTTTTTCCCGTTTCAACAGGAGAAGAGCACTAAGGATTTCCCCAGGCATTGACCAAATGGGCTCGCTCAATGGGGACCTGGCCCTGTGTCTGTTCATCGCCTGGGTCATGTGCTACTTCTGCATCTGGAAGGGGGTGAAATCCACAGGAAAGGTGGGTGAGAGGGGGACTCAGAGGCAGCTCTGGGGTACGTGATGGATGTTATGTGGTGATTATTTTGGCATGTTTCCTGTTTGCACATATGCGTGTGTCGATATAGGTGGTCTACTTCACTGCGACCTTCCCCTACGTGATGCTCATTGTGCTGTTGATCAGAGGACTCACCCTTCCTGGCGCTGGAATCGGCATCCAGTTCTACCTTTACCCTGATTTGGGGCGATTGGCAGATCCACAGGTATGAAGATCATTTGCACAAAACTCCCTTAGACCAGTCACAAAATTTTCAAAGAGTGATGTGAACCAAGAGCAGGTACCCCATGGCTCTCGGTTGGGGGGAAACTTGTTTCTGCTGGGTCCATCTGCTCTCCATGAAAGAGACAGGGACCGCGGGGATTAAACGCAAGGTCAAAACACCACTGGGACTGTAAACAAAAGATCTACCAGGACTGAGCTGAAAGCAGACAGAAAAATCAGGCTTTTCCCCCTTTTTATGGAACAAGACCTTTTGAAGTGGCTTTTTAAGTTACCAAAAGAATCTTTGACTAAAATGTATGGGAGAAGAAGGATTTCTACAAGAATCTAGCTTATTTTGGGGCAAAGTAAGCAAACTTTTTAATTGTGTTTTTTCAGATTTACAGACCAAATCCAAAATAACTCCCCAAATAACTGCCCAATGGTGTTTCAAAACAGTTGCACGACAAGTGTTAGTTTTACATCACATGTTGAAATAGTGCAATATCATCTCAGTTTGCTATTTATGGAAGCATGGTTAATAAATGTTCAGCTAGAGCAAATCCAGTAACAGACATTTCACTTTTGCCCACCAGCGTTAGTCAGTGATGGCTGAATGTCTATGGAAAGATGTAGCACATGAATCCTCCTGGTCGCACAGCACTGCACTTGAAATCTCTATATCTCTATATTCATATCTCTCCTGTGTTAGGTGTGGATGGATGCTGGCACTCAGATCTTCTTCTCCTATGCCATCTGTCTGGGGTCGCTGACGGCTCTGGGCAGTTACAATAAATATAATAATAACTGCTATAGGTATGTACACAATGCAGTATCCATGTGCTTATTCAATTACACGCTTACATAGATTCAAGTCATTTCTCAAGATTATTTAAGCCAATAAGTTGCTCATTTTTGACATTTGTTTGTTTTTAGATTGTTTTAGTGCGAGTTGCCCAGTTTTAGAGATGTCTAAGTTATGAATACGATAAAATTACCTACTTTTGTTGCGCTCAAACACCGTTTGAGCCATTTCACATACAAACTAATTTCTTTCTGCTGTATACATTTGCCAAACAAAACATTGTACAGCTAGCAAACATTACCGCTACACTGAAGTTGTTGCACACTTCCATCTGCAGTGAAAAAAGTAAGTTCCCATGTGAAACTGATAAATAACTTTCCATGTTATGTGGCATTTTTAAAGCTAAAGTAAATATTTTTTGAGTTTATTCCGTAGAAAAAATACTGTTGTACTCAAAAATAAAGATAGACAAGTGTCTTATTATATCTTCCAAAAATGAAGGCATCCTCATTAATCCATTAAAAACACATAGGAGCCCTGTTTGGTGGAAGCCACCATATTTCCCTGTCAACTTAAATAGCTGAGATATTCACTTCTGTTTATCCAAATCACATTTTATGTAGGTGGCTAGAAAACAGCCACATACACAGCATGCCAAATAGCTCTTTCAAACTATATATGACAATTTAAGATTTGTACATGTATATGTTCATCATCTCCAGCATTACGGTCTCTCCTTGCTCTCATTCACAAATCATCCTTTTCCTCCTCTGCAGTCAGGGCTCTAACAAACAAAAACATGTATAAACATGCATATTTATTCTTGATATTTCCTCAATTACTTATTGTCAGCAGCTTAAACATGTGACCCTCTTATCTCCAGACAGCTGACAACAAGCCAACTAAACAGCAAAAACAGCTAGTTGTAAGCTAACATCATGCCCGCTAATGCTAGGTTCCAGCATCCTCAAAATCGCACTTTGCCTCTAATAAACACTTTGATTACATTTTCACATAGTATTTTTTAATTTTATTTTCTATTTTATACAATGTTAGATTCACTTCAAAGAAAGTTTTACTCATGCTGGCTAACAGAGGCTAACAGCAGCTCACAGTGGCAAAAACAGCAGTGCTTACTAACGGAAAAGTTCAAGATATCCCCAACAACTCACCTCACTATCACTGTCATCGGACAGAAGGGAGCATGGCTGGCTCAAATCATATCACATTCCCTGCACAAAGTTTTACAGCCCCGGACCCTGCCACCAGAATAGATAAGTCAAGTACCATAGCAGACCTCATCAAAAGATTGATATAATAATAAAATAATAAAAATTTTAGAGTGAATTTTGCCTTTAAATAGTCTAAAGTTTCTTTTTAAGATTAGATTTGAAGTAATTCTTAATATTTAGAAGAAGAAGCTGCTCCCTTATTCACAAGGGGTCGCCAAGGTGGGTAGACTCGATTAAAATCACTAACTCAAGCATCATCATCATCACCACGATGTGAGCGATTGCAGCTCAAGAGTTGGCAGTTCGTCTTGTAATCGGAAGGTTGCCGGTTTGAGCCCCGGCTCGGACAGTCTCAGTCGTTGTGTCCTTGGGCAAGACACTTCACCCGTTGCCTACTGGTGGTGGTCAGAGGGCCCGGTGGCGCCAGTGTCCGGCAGCCTCGCCTCTGTCAGTGCGCCCCAGGGTGGCTGTGGCTACAATGTAGCTTGCCATCACCAGTGTGTGAATGTATGTGTGAATGGGTGGATGACTGAACGTGTAAAGCGCTTTGGAGTCCTTAGGGACTAAGTAAAGCGCTATACAAATACAGGCCATTTTACCATTTACCATCACCTCTTACTTTATAATAGCCTTTCTGAATCTGATGCTTAATTGCACCGTAAAACGACACTTAACATATTGTTGCAGAGACTGCATGGCGCTGTGCTTTCTGAACAGTGGCACCAGCTTCGTGGCAGGCTTTGCGATCTTCTCCATCCTGGGTTTCATGTCTTATGAGCAAAATGTTCCCATTTCTGAAGTGGCAGAATCTGGTGAGACCTGATATCAAGCAAAGTAGCAGTAATCCCATGGTGACACTAATTTCTTTTCATACTTAGGCTGGTTTGTGTTTGTTCAGTTTAAGTTGTTTGCTTTTGTCTCTGCACAGGCCCTGGCCTGGCATTCATAGCTTACCCTCGTGCTGTGTCCATGATGCCCTTGTCTCCCTTGTGGGCGGCCCTCTTCTTCATCATGATTGTTTTTCTAGGGCTGGACAGTCAGGTACAAAGCTGTGCACTATTTTCAGATAACACGCTCCACCATTTTGATGGTTTTTCTTTTTCATGATTGCTTTAATGATGATTGCATTCCTATTAATGACTTTTTCCCCTCTCCTACATCAGTTTGTGTGCGTGGAGAGCCTTGTGACGGCCATCGTCGACATGTACCCAGCCGTGTTCCGTCGAAAGTACCGCCGGGAGCTCTTCCTGTTAGCCGTGGTCCTGGTCTCCTTCCTCATGGGCCTCGTCATGCTTATGGAGGTAGGGGTCATACTCTTGAATTATAAACACACAGATTCACACAGCTCAACAAAGATCAACAAGTACAGAAGTAAAATGGGCCTGCAGTGTGTAGTAAATGATTTCATACGAGTGTCTTTAAATCATTCATTTTTAAAAGCTGTGGTGTCATCCCTTGTTTCCTAACAGGAATGAATGCCTTTAGCAGCAGTTTGCTTGATCATGTGACGTTAAAGCTATTGCCTTCATACGCACACATACTCTCAACAAATCGGGCTGTTGCTGGGGTGGAGGGATGCTTTGTTCTGATTAAATAAACTCTTACTAGAATCCAACGTAGTTGACGTGGTTTCACCTCTGCACAGCTGGAAGCATGAATGCTCTGTAGAGGTGTCAACAAGTCCTCAGTTTGTAAGTACAAGCGCGTCAATGGTTTTGTGCGACCCTTCTCAGGTAAGTGACAAGCATTGTTATGCAATGCTCCCAATTTTAGGATGAGGGCTGAAATAGTCAACTTTGGGGCTTCAAGGTTTCAAGGTCTTTGTATAATAACAGTATTATAGTATAATAACAATATTTTACTGTACAGTTTTCAAGCTACCATTCATTTTTAGTTAAAGGAGACCTATTATGCCCATTTCCAGGTCTCAGTTTTTATTTTTGGACCTTATTAGAATAGTTTTGCAATAAGCCATCCTAACCTTAAACCCTTTAAACCAGCTTTCTTCTGATTGGCTGCCCCTCGTAAAAAGACAAAAACAAAGGGGGTTTGCAGGTGTGTGCAGCAAAAGCTATGTGCCTAAGATGACCATATTAGGGATATCTCCTTTCAGTGACTTCATACGGAGCCAAGAGTAGAAAAAAACTGTCTAAAACTGTAACTGTAAACTATATTTGAATGATTATACCTCTTTGGTTTCTATCTGTCTAGGGGGGCATGTATGTCTTTCAGCTCTTTGATTACTACGCAGCCAGTGGCATGTGTCTTCTCTTCATGTCCATCTTTGAGACAGTTTGCATTGCGTGGGTTTATGGTAAGCAAACAGAACTGCATGTAAGATTACAGCACAAGCTTTGACGAGTAATTCTGAGTGTTCACCCAAGTTACTAGCAGACACCCAGCTGGGAGTTACATTGTGCCACGATGACATGTGTCTAAATCGTGTTTTTCCAGGCGCTGATCGCTTTTACGATAACATTGAGGATATGATTGGTTACCGGCCAGGACCGTATATCAAGTGCTGTTGGTTGTTCTTCTCCCCTGCCACATGCATTGTGAGTCTCAGTAAAATAGATAAAGTTCCCAAAATGACAATAAATGTTCTATTAGCGAAAAAAAAAAAGAGGAAATAAAGCAGGTTTTTGATCCTCACTAATTGCCGTACCCTGTTACCTTGTCTCTGCAGGGCACCTTTGCATTCTCCCTCATTAAATACACTCCTCTGAAGTACAACAATGAGTATGTGTACCCGTGGTGGGGATATGTGATCGGCTGGCTGCTTGCTCTCTCCTCCATGGTCTGCATCCCACTGTGGATGGTGTATAAGATCAGCACCACCCAGGGGACACTCAGAGAGGTATGCTGATCATCCTGTCAGTGGAAAACATGCGCCCAACTCGTGTGCTCCCGATTTTAATCTTTGTTTGCTCATTCACAGCGCATCCAGTTGCTCATCAGACCATCTGACGACTTACCTAAAACCAAGAGGGAGCAGGAGAGGTTACTGGCTATCTTTGCTCCAGAGGTAGACACCACCAAGACTACAAATGGCTACTTCCCGGTCTCCGAGGCAGACTCCAACTTGTGAGGCTTCAGTGGTCTGTGGGATCCACTGACTTTAATACATAACATACATGGTGGACTCAGGCGAAAGTAGTGGCATGACGATTTTTGAGTGATAAAATAGGGCAGAAGAAATTAAAAAAGTAGCCTGCCATTTGAATTAAGAACTTTCAGAGTGGAAAGGAGAGTTTTTCAGGGACAAAAGTAATTTAGACAAACTTGTTCTTGAGTCTGGGAATCCATCGGTAAAGTTTATAAGTAACCCAAGAAAAGCAAAGTCATGGGAGGAACAGCTGAATCATTGGATGTTCCATAACACTTAGAGAGCAACTTCTTAATGCTCCTTTATGTATCTGACAACACTGCATGGCTGTTTTGTCATATTTGTATCATATTGTTATGTTGTGATAAATAACTGCAGAGGTTTTCCTTTTGTATTTAGGGAAAATGAGATTATGCTTAACAGTAGACATAATAGGATGCAGAATAAATACTTGGAAATGCAGAATACTGATATGGACTAATATGGTATATAAACTGTAGTTTCATTTTTTGTACTGTAACGTATAATGACTGTACAAAGAAACATTACTGTTGTAAGTGCGGATTGAAAAATAAACTTTGTAAGTTGTCCTGAACCATTTTTTCTTTGCTCTCCGAGGGGAACTTCCTAAAGTCTGAAAAAATAATCCAGATTCGGGGATGTGGATGTTAAGCATGGAAGCTTTAAGGGGGGGAAAAAAGAGTCGCATAGTCTTTTTCACAGCAGCCATTGTTCTTTTCTGCTTAGGCACAGACCTTTAACTAATGTGATCAGTAACGCCTGTGTTTACCTGCTATTTAAATGGAAACTCTGGTGGATTAAACACACTATTATCTTACTCAGGCTTACACCTATAGTACCTCATTCCTTGTGTACACTGGCTTGTAATACAACTGGATTTAAAACAGGTTGGTGCTTGTAGGTGAACACTTGTGACAATAGCACTAAAGGAGTGCAAACTTCTACTTCAAAGCTCACCTAAATGCTTGCTGGGTTCATTTCTCTAAAACATGTTATTCAAGTTGGAACCTGCAGCAAAACACCACTCTTTGTCAGGTTTAAACCACAGACTATATATAAACGTAGGATGTAGTTACTGCTGAAAAAGTGAAGCCACTGTGAAAGTGCCTTACAGCTGCATTGGTTTTCATAGCTAGCAAGAGAGAGCAATAGTCACTGCTAAATACAACATGAAGTTCATTTTGAAAATTATGCTATTTTCAATTATATAATTATATAATAAGTTTTTAGTGTCTGTTGTCTGGTTTAACAAAACTTGATGGAGTTGAGTAACACCAAAGGTATGTTTCAATCCACACACTTGTGTACAATCTTTATATTAGAAAATGAATAAATACAAATGAATACATTTGGCTGATACAAAGGGACATGTCACATGTGCATGTTGGGTTTTGAGACTCTTCAACTTTAACTTTGTACAAATCCACAAATGCATGCAGCATTCAAGTGCTAGTGGAAAACTGGAGCATCTGGGCTTCCTGTGTCTTTTGAACATGCACCTGCTGCTACAAATGTAACTTTAAAAAAAGAAAATCAGTCCGTAACAATCAAAAGTCTCCAATTTTATGAAAATGGAGAACAAATCACCAACAAATCACATCAGGATTTTACTGATATGTTTTTTTTTCTTCATAAAATCATGTTCTATAAAGTGATAAAGTATAACATCTGCGGACTTTGCAAGTGCTTAGCTTGTATAAAGTATGCTATTAAAGGTACCCGTTTAGTTTCAGTTACTTTCCAGAGTTGGATTATTGTTTACAGTTAGTTTTTAAAAAAATATATTGTTATTGCTTTATTAATATTGACTGGTTTCTGTCTTAGTTATTATTATTATTATATGAGCAGTATTTGGCAAAGGTAAAATTTCAGAAGTTCATAATCTTCTATTACAGTGGAACTATTTGACTTGCAGTCATGTAGAAATCCCAGTCTCAGTGAACATGTGCACCACTGTGTCACGATGTTGAGTGTGTTATCAAGGTACACCTGAGTAGCTATTGCAGGAGTAGGTTTGTAGATTGATCAATAGCTCGAGAGATACTTTATTTTATAGTCCTTTGCAGGAAATTATTGTTATGGCAGTTAAACACAGACATAACATGGCACAGCCCAGCAAAACAATATTAATTCATAATAAAATGAAAAATATATAAATAAATAAAACAGCTATGTGCAAATATGCAAACGTGGATACAATCATATTATTTTTATTATTGTACATTGAAAGAATATGAGCTTTCAATATTCATTCAGATTTTTCTTTTGTCATTTGTCAGCTTTTCTAATGTACATTTTAAAGATATTCAACTACTTTAGAGCTTTGAAAACTCAAATCATTGAGCTTTCAGCATTCAGACCACATTTTCTTCAGGAACTGCATTCACTTGTTAATTGTTTTCCTTTTCCAGGTGTAGGATATGTTATAGTGTGAGGTAACTGGCAGTTCATAAAACTCTGCTTTCACAGTACTTTTCCCAAAATTGCAATATTATAGATGGTTCAACGTTCAGATTCTTTATATTGGGATTTTCTCTTCTACAGTGTTCACGGAGTGTTAAAAAGTGTCACTTGTGTTGTTTCCCCTCATTGCTGGTCTTTATTTTTAAAGGCACAGTTTCTTTCTCAGCTGTAAACCCGTGCATCCACAATGATGGAGCACTTTTGAAACATTTTCTAGAATAATTTTGCCACTGGGTGTCACGCTTCCCCTGTGATGATTGGCTGCAGCAGCGGCGTCGCTCTCTACGTGCCTCTATGACGCGCCGCTTTTTTTCCCACCATGCACCGGGGAATGTCTAAGGAAAGATGGCGGAAGGAGGAGCGGCTGATCTGGATACCCAAAGAGGAGAGGTCGCGACACTGTTGAAAACACAACTAAGAAAGGGAGACACTTGGTAAGAATTGACTGTGATCTTTTCAAGGGCACTGCGTGGCTCTGGGCTGGGTCTGCTGAGGCTGTCAACCCCACGGAGGATGTGAAATCCAGACGGCCGGGCCGTGTTGACAGTGAGCTCCGAGCTAGCTAACGGCTGCCTGTCAGCTTCATGTGTCAGCTTGGCAGGCTAGCGCTGGTTGAGCTCACGCTAAGACTCAAAACAGTTAAACTAAATTTAAATGTTGTATTTTGGTGTTTATATCCTTCACTTCCAAAAAACGGTGTCACATATTTTCTGTGGATGTGTAAGGCTACATGCCGTTTGAGTGATACAGATAGTTATCAGGCTATCAGCTAATTGGCTAGCTTGCCGATGATCCAAGCGGTTTGCCTGTCAGTGGGTTCATCCGCCGACTTCAGCAGGGCGGAGTCGGAAAAAAACACCTGTCAAAATCACAGAGCCAGCTGGCTAGGCTTGTAGCAATTTGAACTCAACACGGCGGCTAAAAGCTACTGTTACAACTGTCAGTCTGTGTAATGTATGCCTCCCAAAACCAGATTTGTTTCGGGTACTCACTGCAAGGTAGCCCCAAGGTAACCTGGTTTATAGCCCAATACTTTAATGCAACCCACCACCCCTTTTATTTAACTCTTGACTTTCACATCTTGCTTTTAGTAGAGATGTTGTAATCTTGATTGCTTTCTCTGCAGGTACCTAGTGGACAGTCACTGGTTCAAACAGTGGAAGAAATATGTGGGATTTGACAGCTGGGACAAATACCAGATGGGAGACCAGAATGTCTACCCAGGACCGGTTGATAACTCTGGTCTTCTCAAAGGTAAGTCCAGTAATAGTCCATCTCTTTAGATCTCTATTTTATCCCTTCTAAAAGTATATGATAAATGTATGGGAAAGCAGTTTTTGGTAGGTTAGCTTTATGGACAAGTGACATACACGCACACAAAAAACATTGTCTACTAACCAGAGAGTAGCCTTTCTTTAGAGTGGGGTCATAGAAAGCTCTCCAGCTCACCTTGTTCTTTGTGTGTTATCAATAGTGTAAGTGTTGACCCACAGAATGTGCACAAGAGAACGTGCTTTCTCTTGTTTAACTGCATGTGAATGACCATCCCTCCCTCTAGATGGGGATGTGCTCGCCATCAAGGAACACCTCATTGATGAGCTGGACTACATTCTGGTCCCAACAGAAGGCTGGAATAAGCTCGTCAGCTGGTATGGACTCACAGAGGGTCAGGAGCCAATCGCTCGCAAGGTAAGGGTTCAGTTATTAGCATAAGATTATGAATGGATTTTTTTACATGTTGTTCTGCTGCCAGTTCAGATGGTTTTCTCAGATACAGAATCAGTAGATTTAATGTGCAGTGTGACTTGTGTTGGGGTAAAAGGGAGAACATTGTGCTAATAAGGCTGTTTGAGAAAATGAGACACGCAGCACTTTTGGAAAAGGAAACTTGAACTTGGGTCACTGTTGCTGAACAGTGATAGTGAAAGGCTCTATGATGACAGATATTTAACAAAAAGAACTGCAAAGAATAGTTAACCATTACATTCATTTTTGATATAATTTGGTTGGTCAGGTAGATTTACACAGATTTACTCTGTGTACACTACACAGAATCTCAGAAATAATAGTGAAAGACTGGGTGTTTACTTATCACAAAGAAATTTAAAAAAAAAATAAAGCTGCCTTTCATTCATTTCTTTTATGAATGAAACGCAGTATGTGTGCTTATCTATTTCCATATTAGCATAAGAGTATGTGAGGTTTGCTGGAGTAAAAAAAATGAAGAATTCCTATATGTTTGTGATTACAGTTGAATACTGTGTGATGGCACTTTTGCTATCAAAGCAACTCTTAAAATCTCGCTAGTCATGGCATCATGGCTGCTGGAAGCACTTCCTCTTCCCTCTCCATATCTATCAGTCTGTCTCTCGTCTCCCCCCCTACATTGACCCTCCTCTTTTGCCATGTATGTCATGCGGCGTATCGGGTAGCTGCAAGGTTTCTATTTTCAGGCAACGTTCTGGATGACTGAAAAGCTACATGGAGCGATCTGCGAGACACAACATGAAGGAGGTTTTCTTCTTCTTTTTACCCTATTGTTTCTATATTGTCAACTTGAGGGTGGGGGGTATGCTGGGGGGAACTGTAGGATTGTAGTCATTGGTATGACACTGTGGCTCCTTCCGCTTTCCACTTGTGGTTTGATTGCCAACAATGGTGGAGAGCTCCTGCGTCCTTGTTTTCCAAGCGGAGGAATGCCAGCTGAGGTCACACTGAGAGAAGCAGCGCGAAAGCTTTTCAAAGGAGTGTGAGGAGAGGCAAACCAGTATAGGAGAAGCGGCGTGGGTGGCCTAAATGGTTTTGGCTCGGCTTTGATTTGAGAAACTGTGTCAGAGCTTGGTGGTGAGTTGGACGTTGACTGAGCTCACAGACAGATGGGTGGTGCGCTGAGGTGTACTAGCCCACCAAGAGCCTTGAGTAGGGGAGGGTTGTGGTGCTGAGAGAATCTAAGCTGTGTGTGAAGGACTTTTGCAGTTTAGTAGCGTCAGTGTCTGTGTGTTGGAGGGGCTCAGGGGTGAAATAAATAGGCTGGGACCCCTCAGCTGTTTCCACGAGGTGCTGCTAATTTAGGCACTTCACTCTGACTGTGAAGTATCAGGACTCCAGATGAGTAGAGACCAGCGCAGCAGAGCTTAGTGTGCTTTGTTATCCATTTTGTTAAACTTTTTCTAGCACATTAAACTTAGGAGTTTGCTTTCAGTCTTGCAGGAATTTGATGAAAAGGAGATAAGAGTTGCATCATGATTATTTTTGCCAGGTTGGTGTCACAGTTTCTTTTTGGGTGCCTAAACTTCTGTCAAAGCTAAGCTCAGCCATGATAACAATTGGACAAACATCTTACAGTCAAAGGCTTCTGCTGGAACAACTCAGCCAAACTTGCCTCTATGTTGGAATCTTAAACATTTAGTTTTTCATGTTTTACTTCTGTCTGTTCAGCCTGACTTGTTACTGTTGTCTGTCGTGTAATGTAGTGCTACATTCCTGTTTGCTGATTAGTGGACGGTCAGATTGTGAGATTTTTACACAGTTAAATTGATGTTCCAGGGTATTTTTCCTTGCAAGGCCGTTGTAAGTGCAAACGTTAGACTTCTCTAAGGCAATCATTTCTGAGTTATCTACACAGTTCTTTTACATTGATTGATCTTTTTGTGTGGGACAGCCGAAAATCATACAGTATGCACCCATCTTAAGGGTTACTCATGAATTAGGGCCGTGTCCCTCATTCATTGCGTAATAATTTAACATTAGATAATCATGGTTTAAAGCAGTAAATTGATTATCATCCTCTTTTTGCAGGTGGTTGAACAGGGTATGTTTGTGAAGCACTGCAAGGTAGAGGTGTACCTGACCGAGCTGAAGCTCTGTGAAGACAGCAATATGGACAATGTGATCACCAAACGCTTCAGTAAAGCTGACACAATAGGTAGGCACTGCCTAAGCAGTAGTAAGCACTGGTTTCAGCAGAATTCCAAGGTTATAGGATCTCAGTTCACATTTCACACTAATTATATATAAATACATTTACTGTTTGTGGTATTTGTGTTTAAATTAATAGTTTTTCCAACTACTGTTGCCACATGATGATTTATTTCCCCTTTTTGCTGCAGGGAAAACAAAGAAATCTTGTACATAAAACTAAGTGTTTTTTTTGTTTTGTTGTTGTTTGTTTTTTGTAAGTATTATGCAGTTGTGACACAACAGATACACACTAGTAAATGCCATATTGTTTGCCAGTGTATGGATACTAGCTATTGTATCCTTGCATTGAAACATGAAGTAAAAACTGTTGTTTTGTTTCTGTTGTTGTTTATAATTCAGCAGGCTGTGCCCCCCAGCCAGAGCTAAAGAAAATAAAATGGAAATAAAATAAATTTTACGTGTTTTCAAAATGATTTACTCAAGCGTGATTGACATTTTTGTTTATTGAGTTAGATAACAGTAAAGTGCGAAGATTAAAAATACAGACTTGTGTTTATGTGCATGGTCACCCCACAAATTCTCATTCTGAGCCAGGAAAACATTCTTGGAAGTACAAATGATATACAACATGGGTCTAAATATACCCTTGGGATTTCAGATATTAGAATCACCTCCTGCGTGCATTCAAACACATGAACTTTACACTCTGCTCATGTTGTTTTTGAGTAATTGTGTTTAAGTAAATATTTACTTTATTCTGTGAGTGTAATGCCTTCTTTTTTTCTTTTTTTTTTTTTTTAAACAGCACAGTGTTAACTGCATCTTTTTGCTAATATGTTTGTAGATATGATTGAGAAGGAAATGAGGAAGCTGTTCAGCATCCCTGATGAGAAGGAGACCAGGCTGTGGAACAGGTACATGAGCAACACCTTTGAGCCTCTCAACAAACCTGACAGCACCATCCAAGATGCCGGCCTCTACCAAGGACAGGTTTGAACTTTTCCACTCTTCTCTCAAATTCTCACTATGTGAGAAGAATTTTAAACTCTGGAGGGTTCATTTTCTCAAGAGAGGCAAGATATTTCAGAAAATTGTCAGATGTGTAAGAATATGGCTTGCTCTATAGACCGTCATTCCTGAGCTCAGTAAAAGATGTTCTAGCTTCAGTTAGAAATGGTTTCCCTCGTATTGTTTGGCAGATGTACTTTTTCAGGTCATATCAGAAAACTTGTCTTTTCTTGATCTACTTGGAATCTGTATCCAAGAGGTTATTTTTGTTGATCAATCAAAATATCTGTAGGCGGTGGTTCTTTTTCTTTTTATCTCTGCTCCTCCTATCTAAAATTAAAATAAACAGCTATTGCAGATACTGGAAAACCCCAAGATTGTGTTGTTTAGCCTTTTTCTAGCTGTTGCAAGAAAAAGGCCTGTAAGTCAGATCACTTGAACTGCTGAAATTAAGATTTGACTTTAAAGACTTTATAGTAAAGCTAGTTTAAGGCCGGCTCATGAGCTACTCAGAATTTTTGCGCATAGAACCTGACATCAAACTGACTGCGGACTTTACATATTCATTAATTTAAACATGTGGCTGCAGTGACTCAGCAGGCTGCACATCACAGGGTTGTCCCACTTACCTGCTGCTGCTTCAATCACATTAACCTAGTAACGGTATTCAATGTTTCCCACTGATAGGCATGACTTGGAGAGGCTGGATGGGTATAATAAGAGTATGCTTGAAGACTTAAGTATTTCAGTTTTTATATAAGAATGATGTTATCTGCAATCATGTCACCAGTTATTTTGAAAACTCGGTCTACCAAGTCCATTCCTTCAAGTCTTTTCTACCATGTCCCTTTGGTGTGGTGGACCATTCTGCCCACTCTGAAGAATCTAGTGTGCTGGGTGGCCAAATGCCCTCCAGTCCCCTTGTACTGGATTGAATCTGGCAACAGCAGTCACTGTTCTGCTGTTTTGGAATTAAAACCTGCAGCAAGTGGAGAACTGCTTTATTTGTTGCTACAGTAAACTCATCAACGCTGCAGAACAAAACAAGGACCTCCGTTGACAACTTGGGTCCATGACGCCAGAGTTGGAGTCCGTCTGTGGGACGAACCTGGTGACATTTCTCTACATATTTAGAGACACCTTGTCTACAATATCTTTTACTTTTTCTAAAGTGCGGGTGTGCCTTCTTCTGCATAGTCATGAGCATACACACCAGTACTCCACCCTGCTGCCACAAATGGATTCTAAAGCTGGCACATATAAAATATAATAGCTACTTTCAGCAGATGCTTTGTCACAAGGATTCACCACAGGGGTAGCTCCACGTATTCCATTAGGAAGAATTTTACTCCGAATGACGCTAAAGGGATTTGTGTGAGATCAAATCGGGGATCTTTGACTTGTTGGGAAGATAAATTTGGATAAAGCAAGCCAATAACACTTGGACACAGAGTAGAATTTCAAACGTTTGGTGTGTCTAAAGTAGTGGAAGCAGATGGATCCCTCTTTTTTTTCTTGCCTTCTCCCGCAGGTTCTGGTAATAGAGCAGAAGAACGAGGATGGCACATGGCCCCGAGGCTCCACGGCACCCAAGTGAGTGAATGACACACTGCCTGGCTTACATTTCTTTGGCTTTAATGAGTTGTACCACAGTAATGGAATCAGATTCCTACTTTGTACTCAAACACTACTGTCACTTTACTAAAAGATACACGTAAGCAAAGTATTATTGAATGGCAGATGACTTGTATGTAGTCAGTTTGAAGAAAAAGAGTAATGTGATGAGACACCGTGTCAGATTTCCTGCTGTGGGGATCTCCCCCATCGATTTTGCCATTATCTTCCACTCTGGAAAACCTGCAGAATTAAAAGTGTATTGGTTTTAAAGTTTCCCTGCTACATCACTGCAGCGCTGCATCATCGTCAGAGATTTCCTCCCCTTGTGACTTTGCCTGAGTTTCCTTCTTTTTTTGCTCGACCTTTTGTTGCTGACATATCACTCCGTTTATTTTGTTTCATCGCTGTTTAATTTTAATTTGATCGGCACTCAGCTTTCTGAAACGGCTCCTTATTTTCCACTCTAATTCATGATCTATTCTTTATCTTTTGAAGGTCATCTGGTGCTTCCAATCTCTCTGCTTTG